>NC_136961.1:8910608-9140608 GCF_032717465.1 Coenobita brevimanus
CGTGAAGTTGACTACATTCACGTGAAAAGTTGACTACATTCACGTGAAAAGTTTATGATAACCAGGTGAAAAGTTGATGACAGTCACGTGAAAAATTGGTGATACGTAAAGCTGATGATATTCAGGTGAAGTTGATAATGTTCACACGAAAAGTTGCCTATATTCACGTGAAAGTTGCTGATATTCACGTGAAAGTTGCTGATATTCACGTGAAAGTTGCCGATATTTACGTGAAAGTTGCTGATATTCAGTTGAGAGTTGCTGATATTCACGTGAAAGTTGGTGATATTCAAGTGAAAGTTGGTTATATTCATGTGAAAGTTGCTGATATTCATGTGAAAGTTGCTGATATTCACGTGAAAGTTGCTGATATTCATGTGAAAGTTGCTAATATTCACGTGAAAGTTGCTGATATTCATGTGAAAGTTGCCGATAGTCACGTGGAAAGTTGCTGATATTCAAGTGAAAGTTGCTGATATTCATGTGAAAGTTGCTGATATTCACGTGAAAGTTGCTGATATTCATGTGAAAGTTGCCGATAGTCACGTGGAAAGTTGTTGATATTCACGTGAAAAGTTGCCGATATTCACGTGAAAGTTTTTGTTTTTCACGTGAGTTTTTGATATTCAGGTGAAAGTTGCCGATATTCACGTGAAAGTTGCCGATATTCCCGTGCAAGTTGCTGGTACGTGAAAAGTCGCTGATATTCACGTAAAGCGTTGCATATATTTACGTGAGGTTGACGATATTCACGTGAGGTTGATATTCACTTGAGAAATTGAGTCACGCGAAGTTAAGTCGCGTGAAAGTTGAAGCTATTCCCGTGGAATTCATGATATTCGCGTGAAAACTGATGATATTCACGTGATTTTCATGATATTCACGAGAAAATGATATTCACTTGAAGTTGGATGATATTTACTTTTCATGATATTTACGTGAAAAGTTGATATTCATCTGAAGTTCATGATATTGAAGTGAAATTCAAGATATTCACGTGACATTCATGAGTCACATGAAAAAATAGATGATAGTCTTGTGCAAATTGATGACAGTCACGTGAAGAGTTGATGATATTCAAATAGAAAGTTGATGATATTCACTTAAAAATTCACAAATATTCACGTGAAAATTGATTATATTGACGTGAAAATTGATGATATCCACGTGAAAAAATTAATGATAGTCACGTGAAAATTGATTATATTCACGTGAAAATTACTGATAGTCACGTGAAAATAACTGATGATCACATGAAAATTAGTGATAGTTACGTGAAGTTGGTGATATTCACGTGAAAATTGATGAGCCACTTGAAAACTGATGCAATTCACGTGTAAATTATAATGATAGTCACGTGAAGATTGGTGACAGCCACGTGCAAATTGATGACATTTAAGTGAAATTTAATTATATTCACGTGAAAATTAATGAGTCACGTGAAAATCGATAGCCACGTGAAAACGGATGCTATTCACGTGAAAATCAATGATAGTCACGCGAAAATTAATAAGTCACGTGAAAACTGATGTAATTCACTTGAAATTTGATGAAAGTCACGTGACAACTGATGCTATTCACGTGAAAATTGATGCTATTCACGTGAAGTTAATGGAGGCTGCCAGCGCGTCCATCATCCTGGTCTCGGCGTTGTAAGCGATGAGCCTCACGCCCCCGGGATGGTTCGGATCCGCCACCACTTCCGTCCTCTCTATCGACACCACCACGCGAGACACCACGAGCCGAGGACGATGGGGCAGCCTGGAAGAGAAGGTGTAGAATAAACCGCTAAAGGAGAGGTGCTAGGGAGAACCTGGAAGAGAAGATGCAATATACAAAATAAATCGGTA
Organism: Coenobita brevimanus; assembly: GCF_032717465.1. Lineage (NCBI taxonomy): Eukaryota > Metazoa > Arthropoda > Malacostraca > Decapoda > Coenobitidae > Coenobita > Coenobita brevimanus. The sequence goes on from NC_136961.1 coordinate 8,912,459, forward strand.
AGGGGAGAGGTGCTACGGAGAACCTGGAAATGAAGATGAAATATACAAAATAAATCGGTAAGGGGAGAGGTGCTAGGGAGAACCTGGAAGAGAAGTGAAGATGAAATATACAAAATAAGTCGCTAAGGTAGAGGTGCTAGGGAGAACCTGGAAGAGAAATGAAGATGAATTATACAAAATAAATCGGTAGGGAGAGCTGCTAGGGTTCTATGGATCACCGATGGGTCTTTTCGTGTGGGCCACCTCATCCATTATTTATCTTATTTATTTATTTATTTTTTGTACAACACCTTAATCCCATCAGTAAAACGGTATCTTAAAAAATACATTAAGATGTTTTATTCGATTCTGTTTTTTCTTATTAACTGAAGACAAATTTATTTTGCTTAAGGAAGGCCTCACGCAGTGCAGGGGTAACACATGCTTGTAATTTTGAAAAGGAAAGGTGCAAAATAATAATAATAATAATGATGATAACAATTATAATAATAATAATAATAATAATAATAATAATAATAAAAATAATAATAATAATGGTTTTGCGAGTTGAATTATTATGGTTTTTGCTGGGTGAATTATTATGGTTTTGTGGGGGTAAATTAGTATAGTTTCGAGAGGGTGCATTACTATGGTTTTGAGGGGTGAATTATTGCGGTTTTATGAGGGTAAATTACTCTGGTATTGAGGTGTGAATTATTATGGTTTCGAGAGGGTGAATTGTTATGGTTTCGAGAGGGTGAATTATTGTGGTTTTGAGGAGTGAATTATTATGGTTTTGAGGGGTGAATTATTATGGTTTTGAGGGGTGAATTATTATGGTTTTGAGGGGTGAATTACTATGGTTTTGAGGGGTGAATTATTATGGTTTTGAGGGGTGAATTATTATGGTTTTGAGGGGTGAATTACTATGGTTTTGGGGGGTGAATTACAAAATCTAAAATAAACAGCAAAGCAAAAGGCAACACGAAAAAATGCTCGTAATAATTCGGCCCCATTATTCTTTGCCCATATCAGCATAAACCTAACTTAATATAAAGAGTTTGTTATAGCAAGATACCACTGTTACATATATCACATAGTACATATATTACATAGTGCATAGGGGCATTTTCTTCCTAATTAGGCAAAAAAGGTTATGTTTCGGTCCGTCCCTTACTTCATAAATTTATTGAAGAAGAAAGGTGTGTGTGACTGTCTAACGATGGCAGTGTGAGGCGTCCAGAGGGCCAGTGTGAGGGGCGGGGTACCGTCAAGGGTGTAAGGCAGCTCCACGTACAGGGTGACTCTGAAATGTGGCACTCTTAGCAAACATATACTACCTCACTCTGAAATACGGCATTGCAAACAAGTTCACTCTGAAATGTGAATCTCTTAGCAAACACCTTCACGTTCACTGTAAAATACGGCATTCTCAAGAGGTAAGCAAACTCAATCTGAAATATGACACTCTGAACTAACCAAAAAAAAAAAAAAAAAAGTATCTAAATGGACATAAACTAGGTTATATACGAAATCAAGATCAGTGAGAGCAAAGCCTGTGTCGGGATAGGAGCTATGATATTCCCATGGGCTTAGATCTTAATTTTTCTTAGTAATAATTTGAACTAAAACAATATACAGTAGGTATCGTTTCATTTCATATGTTTTAAGGTTACTCATCATCATCACCCAAACAGTATGCTAAAATGTTCCAATTATATTCATATCAACTGAAGCTTGTCAGTTAGCAAGTATTATGTAATAACAACTTTATGCTTAGTCCGCGTTGAAGGGAAAGGCAAGCCAGTAATATGTTGGACAAAAATATGGAACTCTTGGATCTTAGATTACATTAGCCTGCATCCCATACTACACATGTCAGTTAGCACTGTATAGAGAGGCTGAGAAAAACTAAGCTACGTGCATCAAAATGTGCCGACAAAAATTACGGACTTCCATGCAATTATACTTATAGCAAACGGTCTTCAGTGTATGATCCAGGAATGGCATTAGAAACAATAAAACCAACCAAGTTAAATTTAACAAGTTACATCCCCCAATATACAGTATATATACATATATATATATATATATATATATATATATATATATATATATATATATATATAGATAGATAGATAGATAGATAGATAGATAGATAGATATAGATAGATAGATAGATAGATAGATTTTTTTTTCGTTCAATGCGTAAAGTTAAGCTCGCAAATTGCAGCTGTATTTCACATGATAATTCCAGGTTCGTGGTGGGATAGATGCACGGGGAAGTTAAGGAGCGTTGTAGTGTTCATGTAGATATTCTAAAACGTCTGAGAAGAATGGTACCTTGATAGACTCTGGCCATGTGAAGAGGGTGGAGAATGAGAGGCGTAAGGAGGTGTATATAACTGAGGTGGAGGGGACGAGGAGGAGATGAAACCGAGTTGAAATTGGAGGGATAGGATTGAAAAATAAGTGAGGGTGGTGTGAGTTCGAGGGAGGACAAACTGATGGCCGAGGACAGGGTGATAAGAAGGAGATTTGTTTGTGGCTACTCGGTCTGAGATAAGGCGTCTGGGTATAGACAGACAGAGAGGCAGACAGAAAGACAGAAAAACAGATACAGATAGATATATGGATAGAGACAAAGAAAACAAACACAAGGATAGACAGAAAGATTAACAAAGAATTACAGATAAACAAGCAAAACGATACAGACCAAAAGATAGACAGACAAAATGATAAGCAGAATGACAGACAGAGAGACAAACAGACAGACAGGAAGGCAGATAAACAAACCGACAGATAAATACAGGTTTCCAGATACAGTCCTGTTATGTTGTACTGTGTTTATGAAGTTACGAAATACTCCAGCGGTGATTAAAGACCACAACTTGATGGGCAGGGTAAAAGGGGATGGAGCTTCGTGTTGTTGGGGATGAAGACAAGGGAAGTGACCAGCCTGAGACCGCGATCAGTATATTGCAAAATATTGATTTCAAAGATTGACCACGCAACTAACATGCCCTCAATAGACAAAGGGGACGAGGCCTTAAATTCTGATCTGAGTGTATGAGTGTTAAAGTCTGATCTGAGTGTTTTTACGAGTCTGATCTATGAGTTGATATCTGGTATGAGCAACTGAACTCAAGTCTTACCTGAATATTAATGCTTGACCTGGGTGTGTTAAAGTCTTACCTGGGTGTGGGTGTGTGATTGAGATGGAGCAAGATAGAGTTGGTGAAGGCGAGTGTGTGTCTGAGTGTGTGCAGGGTGTGAAGAGGCAGTGTAGTGAGCACCAGCAGCCTCGTCCACCAAACCAGAAGCCGACCCTTCACTAACCACAGGGCCACCGAGGATACAAACGCCAAGTGGTCACTCATCACTACCACCGTCACGTGCCACGATACCTCACGCAGCTGCAGAAAAAAAAAAAAAACTACATAATACCCACTGTCTACGTCGTAACCCCCTTATTATAGGAAACCACCCCTAACCCTGCGAAAATCGTCTGGAGGCAACAAGAATAAAATAAACCATTGTAGTATGATTTCGTAATTTAGGTGGATTTCAATATTCTGTAATACCTCATCCTTCTCAATGTATATTGCTTGCTACACTATTGCAGCCACTTTCTTTAATATGGCTTTTAGTATCAACACAGCTTGCATCAATAACATGAAATTGGGTACTAAACTGTAATTTGCAGAAAAAATAATTAAGGAAGAGGTATTTTGGGGTCCCTGAAACCACTTAACATATGGCGTATGAGAGCTAGTTAACCATGGACCCTGATGAGGTTCTGTCTGCCACAAGGGGGTCTGGTTCTCCACACGGTGATGTCCCACAGATGCAGTTGTTTACCTGTGGTCAGCTGGTCCGTTCGGCTAGACAGACCAGGAATAAGCAACTTCATCATCAACAACAGAATAATTACAGGCGGAGACCCAAGCATCAGAAAGGATATGCAGTTATTCCACAGAAGCATTTATCTGGTATCTGGAAGATAGTACAATATGCTATAAGAACATTCCTATTTACTGGAAAGGATACATAAATAGAAATGTGTGTGTGTGTGTGTGTGTGTGTGTGTGTGTGTGTAATTCACCGGGTCGGTCAGGATCACTTGATGATCGTGATCGTCAGCTTTTACCCTCATGGAAGGGAGCTGAGAGCTCATATAGTCCGATCTAAGGGCAAGGCTGTGACCTTCACACACGCACACACCCGTTCCCTTGCTCAAGGGGGACAGTAACCACCCACTTCGTCAGTGAAACTTTTCGCAACCTGAGCGAGGCGCTAACTCCCGTCCACCAGTTGGCAAGCGAGAGCGTTACCACTGCACCAGCGTGTGTGTGTGTGTGTGTGTGTGTGTGTGTGTGTGTGTGTGTGTGTGTGTGTGTGTGTGTGTGTGTGGTGTTCTGGTGTCAACATCTTTTTCCATAAGAAGTTTAGTATCACATTTTACATAATAATTTTTAAAGCTGTTTAGTCATAATTAACAGTGTGTAATGAAGTGTGAATGATGAACAACCAAATATCATTTCGCTGTTAGCTGTGGTATAGAAGAAGGTGGATGGCAGACCAAAAGTGCCACCCTGTTTCAATTATAAAATGAAGGTTAGGAGAAGTGAAAAGATATCTGAATAGTGCGTAAGTGTAAAGTCCTGGGGAACCATTTATTATGTTGGTATATGTGAATGTACTTAATACCATTCTATAGAGGTGTATAATGTACTAGTAGAGTTGTCATTTATCTCTATTTTTGCATAAGCCCAGACTATATGTAAATGCTTGGCACCTCACTTTTAGCTGACCTCAGCACCGCGCCCAAGACGGCACGGTGAGCGTACAGCATCAGAAGAAGTCATATAGTTATCAGGGGAGGTGGTATCGCTCTTACATATCTCTCGGGTCGCAGTTATATTATTCTGTGCCCAATAAAGAGAGATTTAATCTGCTCATTTCTGTCACCTTACACTACCACTTAATATAACAGATCAGCTTCCACCTTCTAGTGGCAGAGGACCTTTGGTGGAAAGTGTCGGGCAGTGACGGCGAGTGGCTGAGGTGTACTACAGACAGTGTCGTCGATCTCCAACCCGGTGGTCTAGTTATACAATAACAGCAGAACACATAATGTAGTCAGCTGTGCTATTCCATTTAACGGCTACATAATTGGTGGATCCGGTGGAATTAGCGGCTAAACTGACACATAAATTTGGTGCTAGCGGTGGCACGATATTTGGTGCTAGCCGTGGCCCAATACAGTGGTGTGTGTGTGTGTGTGTGTGTGTGTGTGTGTGTGTGTGTGTGTGTGTGTGTGTGTGTGTGTGTGTGTGTGTGTGTGTGTGTGTGTTTTAAGTCTGATAATGCAAAACTGTGTTAAATAGTGAACAGTTTCCAAAGTCAAGGAATACTGTACCAGGTTGCATAAGAAAAATGTATAATGTATAAAAACTTACAAACCTACCGTATATGTAAGTCAGGATAAAATGTCACTGATCTACGTACAACAGGATTATGAAGCTACTGTTTGTTGTTGAGTAACCCTTGTCTGTTTGGCCGAGCAGACCCATCAACCACAGGCAAGAAGCAGCCCCTACAGGACCGTCCCGTGCATTGAACTGATGTTCCTTGCGGAAGACAGCGCCTCACCACGGCAAGGCGCGTGGAAGCGTGTGGAAGTTTGGTTCTCAGATGGATTCCGCATTTGCGTCTCTCCACCCAGTTAACATGGGCACCACAGTAGGGTCCACATAATCCCGTAATTTGTAATATGGTTACCACCCAGCGTTCAAATGGTTTTCTGGGTTACTGGATACCCTTAGGTCTCTAAATCTGTGCAGATTCACCAGAAGAGTAATAAAAGTGTGCGAAAGGATGGGCAGAGACATAAAAAGAGCGATCAAGATGAAGGAAGAAATAGGCAGCAGTGCATCAAGTGAGTGGATGATGGTCAACCCAAACTGCCACCACAGGATTATGATGTTGATGATGTGAACAGTGTTGTGATAGTGTGATACGAGCAGTGATGTGCCAGTGTGATACGAGCAGTGATGTGCCAGTGTGATATAAGCAGTGATGTGCCAGTGTGATATAGGCAGTGATGTGCCAGTGTGATATAAGCAGTGATGTGCCAGTGTGATATAAGCAGTGATGTGCCAGTGTGATATAAGCAGTGATGTGCCAGTGTGATATAAACAGTGATGTGCCAGTGTGATATAAGCAGTGATGTGACAGTGTGATATAAGCAGTGATGTGCCAGTGTGATATAGGCAGTGATGTGCCAGTGTGATATAAGCAGTGATGTGCCAGTGTGATATAAACAGTGATGTGCTAGTGTGATATAGGCAGTGATGTGACAGTGTAATGTAAGCAGTGAGGTGACAATGTAATGTAAGCAGTGATGTGCCGGTGTGATAAGGAGTGATGTGCCAGTATGATATAGGCAGTGATGTGACAGCGTGATATAAGCAGTGATGTGCCGGTGTGATATAAGCAGTGATGTGCCAGTGTGATAAGGAGTGATGTGACAATGTGATATAAGCAGTGATGTGCCAGAGTAATAAAAGCAGTGATGTGCCAGTGTGATATATGCAGTGGTGTGCCAGTGTGATATAAGCAGTGATGTGCCAGTGACCCACCTCCCTGGCCTGGTGGATGAGTCGTGAGAGCTGCGTGTGGGTGGCGTTGGCAGCGTCCAGACCTCCATCGTCAGGTAGGTCCACATGAAATACGGTCCGACCCCCTGGCGCCCTCATCTCCTCCACACCACCGTACTGCCAGACGCACATACCGTCACACACACACACACACACACACACACACACACACACACACACACACACATATCGTACTGTTCATCTTCTGCTCATTCAGTATCTTTATCAAGCGTTCTAAGCTAGACTACATTGCATAACATATCCACCTCCTACTGCTTAAGAACATTCCCCCCACCCTCCCTCCCTCCCTCCCTCCCTCTCTCTCTCTCTCTCTCTCTCTCTCTCTCTCTCTCTCTCTCCCTCTCCCTCCCTCATAATTATTTCACTAAAAATCTATTTAATCATACCTTATTCTACACCTGTCTTAATATATACACAAAATAAATAGGTCTTACTGACTTATTGTAGGTGGTATATGAGTCTTCGCAACTCCTTTTCTCTCTGCCTTATTTTGAGTTTTACACCTTAACCTTATATTTTTGCTTACTATTTAACTATAGTAACATGTAGGTTAATTTTAAGGTTTGATGTGTGGAATAACTTACATTATTACGAAAAGTTCCTTATGTTTACCCTCCCCCCTCCACCTTCCTTACTGTTGATCCTGTGTGTGTGATGATTAAGATGAACTCGTTGTGTTGTGGTGACGCGGAGAGTACGGCGTTCACTGCTGCAGCACCCACACCCACACCCGCAACCACACCTACATCCGATGCCGCCCAGCCAACCTTACCTGGTCAACACACCACATGATTTTGTTCAACTGATAGAAATGCTAAACACGAAGCTTTCAGTCCGACGCCGTGCCTTTGCGGCAACCACAGGGGTGGCCAAATACAGTGCTTGCCCCCAACTGCGTCACTTAGTCACTTAGGTATTTAGTGAGTTGCTGTGCCTTTTTGGAGAGAGAGAAAAAAAAAAGGTTTAGGCTGTGTGTGTGTGTGTGTGTGTGTGTGTGTGTGTGTGTGTGTGTGTGTGTGTGTGTGTGTGTGTGTGTGTGTGTGTCCGTGTGCGTTTTTGGAAAAAAAAAAAGAAATTTTGCATTGAGGTAGGCCTCCATCTGGGCCAGGCTTCAGGCAAGGCGGAACCCTCGAGGCTGGCCCCTGTGGGGCTGGGTGGCCCCCGGAGGTACCAGCCATAGCCGTTAGCACGGCCATGGTTTATTACCAAGGATCACAGAATTTTGCATACTTACCTTCACTCGGGCCAGGCTTTGGCCAGGGAGGGACCTAATGACCTTCTCTGACAGAGGGTTGGGCAGCCCAGGAGTCCTTCCCAAAGCTGTTAGGTACGTCTATATATATATATATATATATATATATATATATATATATATATATATATATATATATATTGTTACATTGCCTATGATTTCATCATCCTTTGTGTAATTCTAACGTACAGTATGCTGTATGTTTGATCACGAGCGTGTTCTACCTCACTCCCCCCGTCCTCCCTTATAGTAGAGTAAGTCGTTCTTTCTGTTGTTCAGAGCAGGAGTGTCAACTCTTTGTCCCCTCTGGCTTCATTTGCGCGTCCTTCTTACAAGTTGTATCAAGCTCTGCCAGCCCCTATATAATGAGCTCAGTCTCTGCATTAATTGCCACTTAGATCTACTCCTCATTTTGTTCACATCTCTGTCCTCCCCTGTACAGTTGTTATTATTGTGAGTGCTCAGGAAGTCTCCAACCATCTAGCAGCTGTGTAATTTGAGTATAAGTGTTCTTGCATTTTTTCTTGTACTGTGTAGCGGAAGGTGTTAATTCTTAGGCCTAGTAAGGTTTTGTGATTCATGTGTTTTGGGTGTCAGCCCTTATTAATAATATTTTGTATCTGTAATAATATATGTTGCATTCACTGAGTATTATCTGGTATTCTCTTTTATCAGGGCTGACTTAGATAAAATTACTCTTGCTAATTTCGTGTTAATAGAGGCTATTGCAGTTAACCATATATTTAACCTGTTTTTTGCCATTACATTATCCTTATGAGTCCTGAATATTTTGTTGTTAGTTTGAGCATTAAACTTTAACTCGTAATTTTACCTAACTCTTTTGTTTTGAACCTGGAACTTTACGGGACAGTAGTGATTTTTAGTATTCTCACTTAAAGTGTACATTATCTTTCTCTGTTCCGTAACATAATTTTGGCGACCTCTTATCAGGATATTCAGGATATTATCATAAGGATATTGCTTGATATTTTGTGACTGTGATTTATTCATGATGTGTACTATTACTACGCTTGATGAAGCCAAAGATTTTTTGTCAAATGTGCAAACAGTGTGTGATGTAGAAAACAGAACAACAATTGGGAATTGCTGTTCGCTCTCATCATTCTAAAGATCAAATTGTTGACATGATTAATGAAAGCTTGTTTAATGTAACTCCTCCAAATGAGCAAACGCAGATTGAATTAGCTAAGTTACAGCTAGCCCTGCAGGAGGCTCGTGCTAAGGAGGCTGAATTTCAGGCAAATGCTAAGGAGGCTGAGTTTCAGGCTCGTGCTAAGGAGGCTGAGGCACAAGTTGAACTTGCTAGGATTCAGGCAGACCATGAGTATCGCATGAAACAAGGTGGAACTGGATCATCTAGCTCTGATGATTTTGATGTGGCTAAAAATGTTAAACTTGTCCCTCCTTTTAATGAATCTGATTTAACAAAGTATTTTCAGTTGTTTGAGAGGGTAGCTACAGGATTTAATTGGCCCAAAGAGTATTGGCCAGTACTCCTTCAAACTGTTCTCACCGGTAAAGCTCAAGTAACTTATGCATCTTTCCCTCAGGATCAATCTGATAATTATGATGTAGTTAAGAGCTTGATTCTTAAGGCCTATGAGCTTGTTCCTGAAGCCTATAGAGTAAAATTTAGGACAACTTATAAGCAAGAGAAGCAATCCCATGTTGAGTATGCAAAAATCAAAGAAGATCTGTTAGAGCAGTGGTTAAATTCTAAGAATGTGGATTCTGATTTTGATAAATTTAAGCAGATGATTTTGCTGGAGGATTTCAAAAGGTGTATTAATAATGATGTAAGCCTATATCTTGATGAGAGAAGAATAGATAATTTGTCTGATGCTGCAGTTTTAGCTGATGAATATGTTCTCACTCAAAAGAGATATTCTAAAGAAAAAAGGAAAGCTGAGAGTAAGTACGTTGCCTCTACTCAGAGTACAGGTAACAGGAAAGAGAATAAAGATGATGTTTCTCAGGAAGTAAATACCAGCTCCACCTCTAGAATTCAGAAAAGTAAATATACTTATTTGTAGTAAGCTTGGTCATACTACGGAGAAATGTTTCAGGAGACAGCGTGATGTGAACAAAAAGGAGTCTTTAAATATTCATTCAATTGGTCTAGTGTCCACCCTTGAGAGTTCGCAGAATTCTTTAACTGAGTTAACTGAACCTGCTTTGAGGGGTAAATTAAATTCTCATGATGGAGCTCCTCTTTTGAGCAGTAACGTGGGTGACACTTTCAAGAGTTCATGTGCTAATTTCCTGTCTGAAGGTTTTGTCAGTCCTCCGGACAGTAATGACAGGAAATCAGTTAAAATATATCGTGATACAGGTGCTTGCCAATCCCTTATGCTGACCAGTGTTCTAGGCTCTAATGTTAATTCCTCTGATGAAACTGTAATCTTACAAGGTGTAGGGAATAATTACTTCTCTGTCCCTCTGTGCAGAGTGAATTTAGAGTCTGGTTTTGTTAATGGTTCCGTTACGGTTGGGTTGGTTGAGACACTCCCAATGTCAGGTGTAACTTTCTTACTTGGAAATGATATTGGTGGAAGTCAAGTGTGTCCAGCTCCTCAGTTGTCTAGTGAGCCAGTGGCTGCGGCCCAGGATTGTGATGTCCCTGATGTGTTCTCTGCATGTGCTGTCACTAGGGCTAAGTCTAAAGTTACTGGTGACTTAGAGGAGGATGATGATGATGATGTTATCCTAGCTGACACTTTTCTCGCTAATTTGGACCACTCACTAGATGAGGCAGTACCCCGTAGTGTTGATAATTTGTCTCGTCAAGAGTTGGTTGAGTTGCAGGTTGCTGACCCTGAGTTGAAAGGTCTTGCTAACTCTGCTTGCAGTGAGGAAGAGTCAACTGGTGCGTCTATTTGTTATTATATAAAGTCAGGAGTACTTATGAGGAAGTACTCCTGACACAGCCGACTGTGAATGGGAGGTTGTACATCACGTTGTCATCCCTCGTGTTTGTAGGCAGGATATCATTAGAGTGGCTCATGATTCCAGTTTGGCAGGACACCTTGGAGTGAGGAAGACTGTGGCACACATTTTGAAACATTTCTACTGGCCAGGTATCTTCAGGGATGTTTCCTGGTATTGTAAGTCTTGTCACACCTGTCAAGTTGTGGGGAAGTGTAATCAGACCGAAAAGGTTGCACCTCTAGTTCCCATTCCTCCTTTTGAGGCGCCATTCACCCCGTGTGTTGGTGGATATTGTGGGCCCTCTTCCTAAGACTTCTTCAGGATTTTCTTATGTGTTGACCCTGATTGATATGGCTACTCGTTATCCTGAAGCCATTCCACTTAGAAATATCTTAGCAAAGAACGTGATTAAGGAAATGCTGGGGTTCTTCACAAAGTTTGGTCTGCCCAAGGAGGTACAGTCAGACCGGGGAAGTAATTTCTTGTCAAATGTTTTCAAGCAGTCTCTGAAAGAGTTGGGCATCACCCAGATCACGTCTTCAGCTTACCATCCCCAGATCCAAGGAGCGTTGGAGAGATATCATCAAACACTCAAATCGATGCTCAAAAAATACTGTTTGGAACATCAGAAAGACTGGGATAAAGGTCTTCCATTCGTTGTATTTGCTGCAAGAGAATCTCCAAATTAATCACTGGGCTTCTCACCCTTTGAACTACTGTTTGGCCATGAAGTAAGAGGACCCCTTAAGTTACTCAAGGAATGCTGGCTGTCGGAGGAAGATGACGTCAACCTGCTGGAGTATGTGATGAAGTTCAAAGAACGGCTATCCACTGCTTTACAGCTGGCGAGAGAGAATATAGGAGCTGCTCAGGAGAAGATGAAAACTTGGTATGATAAGAAGTCCAGGTTACGCCACTTTCAGCCAGGAGATCAGGTTTTGATTCTGCTACCGGTTCATGGGCAACCTCTTCAAGCCAAGTTTAGTGGTCCTTATTTCGTGGAGAAGAAACTCAGTGATGTCAACTATGTCATCACCACACCAGATCGTAGAAAGAACAAGCAGCTTTGTCACATCAACATGCTAAAGTTATATCACAGGTGGGACGAAAATAATCCAGTCTGCACTGTAGCTGTTGCACCCGAGTCTGCAAATGAAGTTCTCCCATGCAGCATGAGCCTGAGTGATAGTTTGGGGAAGAATCCTGATATCATGAATGATCTCCAGACTAAGCTTTCTCATCTACCTCCCGAGGAAAGGCAGAGGTTTTCGGCATTACTGCAGGAGTACCCGCAAGTGTTCCGTGCTACTTCAGGAAGAACCACTGTGTTGATGCATGATGTCGATGTTGGAGACGCAAAGCCAATTAAACTGCCTCCTTACCGTGTGAACCCAGTGAAAGTTCCTCTCATCCAGAAGGAGCTTGGCTACCTGTTGGACCACAAGATGATTGAGCCCTGTCAGAGCAAGTGGAGTTCTCCTGTCACTTTAGTCCCTAAGCCAGGTGGGTCACAGCAGCTTTGCATTGACTACAGACGTGTTAATCAGATAACCAAAACAGACACCCTCTCCCTCGCTTGGAAGATTGCATAGACAAGATCGGAAAGGCTAGGTACATAAGTAAGTTTGATTTGTTAAAGGGATACTGGCAAGTACCTATGACTGAAAGTGCTAGGGAGATCTCATGTTTTGTAACACTAGGAAAGACTTTTGCATGTTCTGTAATGCCATATAATACGAAGAATGCACCAGCCACATTTCAGAAGCTCATGAATGTTGTAACAGAGGGTTTGGCAGGGTGTGTTGTTTATATTGATGATGTATTAATCTTCAGTGACAACTGGAAAAATCACCTATGCAATGTCAGTAAATTTCTTGAGCGTTTGGTTCAGGCTAATCTTGTAGCTAATTTGTCAAAGTGTGAGTTTGGTCAAGCTAAAGTTCAGTACCTTGGGTACGTAATTGGTGATGGACATGTTGCACCACCAGGAGCTAAGGTTCAGGTTATAAGTGATCTTCCAGACCTAAAAGTAGGAAAGAGCTACAAAGATTTTTGGGAATGGTAGGTTATTACAGGAGATTTGTTCTTAACTTTTCAATTCTTGTATCACCACTTACAGACCTACTGAAAAGGGAGTTAAATTTGTCTGGACCGATAACTGTGAATCCTCTTTCAGCAAACTTAAAGCTATCCTATTAAGTCAGCCAGTGCTCGCTACTCCAAATTTTGCTAAGCCTTTTAAGATGGCTGTTGATGCAAGTGATACAGGAGCTGGGGCTGTTTTGCTGCAAGAGGATGATCAGGGTATTGAACACCCTGTATCTTATTACAGTAAGAAGTTCACTCCACCTCAAAAGAACTACTCAACTATTGAGAAAGAGCTTTTGGCCTTGATTTTGGGTTTACAGCATTTTTCATTTTATTTGTGTTCTGGTTTTGACCCCATAGTCATTTATACCGATCATAACCCACTGAAATTCCTTAGTAAGTTTAAAGATAAAAATCAGAGATTGACAAGATGGAGTCTACTTCTTCAGGAGTATTCATTAGACATACACCATGTCAAGGGGAAAGAAAATGTTATTGCAGATTGCTTATCTTGACTTTAGACAGATTGTTTTAGAGTAATAAGAAATTTCCTTTGTAAATTTCTTTTTTCTTTGTGGGGAGGTGTTACATAGCCTATGATTTCATCATCCTTTGTGTAATTCTAACGTACAGTATGCTGTATGTTTGATCACGAGCGTGTTCTACCTCACTCCCCCCGTCCTCCCTTACAGTAGAGTAAGTCGTTTTTTCTGTTGTTCAGAGCAGGAGTGTCAACTCTTTGTCCCCTCTGGCTTCATTTGCGCGTCCTTCTTACAAGTTGTATCAAGCTCTGCCAGCCCCTATATAATGAACTCAGTCTCTGCATTAATTGCCACTTAGATCTACTCCTCATTTTGTTCACATCTCTGTCCTCCCCTGTACAGTTGTTATTATTGTGAGTGCTCAGGAAGTCTCCAACCATCTAGCAGCTGTGTAATTTGAGTATAAGTGTTGTTGCATTTTTTCTTGTACTGTGTAGCGGAAGGTGTTAATTCTTAGGCCTAGTAAGGTTTTGTGATTCATGTGTTTTGGGTGTCAACCCTTATTAATAATATTATGTATCTGTAATGATATATCTTGCATTCACTGAGTATTATCTGGTATTCTCTTTTATCAGGGCTGACTTAGATAAAATTACTCTTGCTAATTTCGTGTTAATAGAGGCTATTGCAGTTAACCATATATTTAACCTGTTTTTTCCCATTACATTATCCTTATGAGTCCTGAATGTTTTGTTGTTAGTTTGAGCATTAAACTTTAACTTGTAATTTTACCTAACTCTTTTGTTTTGAACCTGGAACTTTACGGGACAGTAGTGATTTTTAGTATTTTCACTTAAAGTGTACATTATCTTTCTCTATTCCGTAACAATATCTATATCTATATCTATATATATATATATATATATATATATATATATATATATATATATATATATATATACCAAGGAATACCAAATTAAAAAGAGATAAGTTGCGTGATAATGAAGGAAAGTTACGAAATGAAAATGAAACAAGAAAAGGATTGGCAAATTTTGGGGAAAAGATTTACCAGAAACGCTCAAATGATATTAGTTAATTATGGAATGCAGATGAGAAGAAGAAATATATGGATATCAAACGATGACGAAAGTCAAAATGAAGAATACAAATACGACAAAGGAACTCAAGAATATTTTGACTAGATAAAACGCAGGGAGAGAAAGCCTAAATCAAAAGCACGTCCCAGAGAAACTCAGAGAATGTATGGAAAAAAAAAAAATCACCACATGGACGAGAACTAAACCTATATAAAGTATTGGGAGGGACTGAGCTACGTGTTGAAAAATTTTGACTTTTTTTTAAATTAAAAAAGAATTCTTTAAAATAAAGAGGATGCAAAAAATTTAGAAACCAACAGCCAAAGATGTGAGACCTGTAACGTTAACAAAATCTTATAAACTTTTCCTGAACAAAAGAAAGGAAGGAATAGAACATCACCTTCAGGAAAAAAATAAAATATGAAAACACAAGCAGGGTTAAGCAGACAAGGAGGCAACGGTAATATTAAGTGATTCTGCAGTTTTAAACAGAAGATAATTGTAAGAGGAAAAACCACTGTACACTTCTTACCTCATCCTGGCTCAAATTTTCGACCTTTTGCAGCTTATTTCACGTAGTTCAGGGACAGAAAAATAATACAATGGCTCCATATACTTTTCATGGCACTTTCTCTTGGCCGTCACGGTTTTCTTGTGTTAATCCATTTTAAGAACCCAGCACAGAAAATGGAGAGATGACAATTTTAGGCCAAAATAGAGTAAAAAGAGTATAGTAGTATCATTAACTCTGATTTTGGCAATGCCGATGCCTCGATTATATGAGAAACGATGAATACAGTGAAAGATGTTAAAGTTTACCATTTATTTTCTCACATTCTCATGCTGGTTAATGTTCCTAAGCTGAGAGAGACAATACATGCTTTCCCGTGTTAAACGAATATGGGGGAAGCGCGAAAGGCACGTGTGAAATAAAGGAAGTGGAAAAATAGGGAAACTTTAATATCTAACTCCACACTTGTCATTAGGTAGAGACTAATATTTTTCCTCGACCCATGGATATTTCCCTTGGATATGAAGCGCAGGAGAGGAAAGTGACGGGTAGACATGAAGTGAGAATAACACGCTCTGGAATTGTGGACGAAATTGATGAGCAAAGCGTTGTTGACTTACTTGTGTGAAGAGTTGCAGCCGCCATTACCGCACACACACCAGGTAACCACACCACAACACCCTCCCTCATAGCTCACCTGTTGGAAATATACACTGGAGGCCGTCGGTTGAGGAAGCTCCCTAACACCTTTTGCTAAGTGATTTATTTTGTTTATCCCATCATGCTATCCTTTTCTGTGTTACATAAATCCTTCTATTATCGCCATACTCCGCGTTAATAACACACAAAGGATATTAGCCACCCATATCCAAAAATAAATCGCTAAGGAAGAGGTGTTAGGGAGCTTCCTTACCCGACGAGAATACTGGCCTTGAGCTCCACACATATGAGGCTGAACATATAATGAAATAATAATAATAATAATAATAATAATAATAATGACAATAATAATGACAATAATCCTGTTGGAATAGTCTTTTTGTGAGAAGTTACAAGGGATGAAGGTAAGATGTATATGTGGACAGTTTTCGTGAGTAATAGTGTGTGTGTGTGTGTGTGTGTGTGTGTGTGTGTGTGTTTCTCGATCCTACACACCTCATATGTATTAATGGAATGTTGACGTGCGATGATGATGATGACGATGAAGATGATTATGATAATGGCGATAATGATGATGCCGACTATGATGATAATGATGATAATGGAGAAGTCACACTGCTAAAAACTGAAGCAAATGTGACAATTTAGGGGACGATTGATGAACTGGTGAGGTTGGATAATACCTCAGAAAAGTCACCCCCCTCAAAAGAAAAAAGAAAAGAAAAAGGAAACTTATAGAATATGGCAGTAGAAAGTATGAAAGGCAAAAAAAGACGTATCGTAATGAATGGGTAAAATATTTCAGTCTAAATTTATTTTTTATTTACTTCCGAGTACCTCCACTCGGCTATTCAGTTTAGAAACGAAGTTTTGGATCTATGGGTGGGGAGAGGGGAGGCTTTAAATTTAAGTTTCATATAGCTTTCCCTCAGGCCTGAAAAAATATCTCCCAAAGATAAATCAACTCGTCTGGAGATAGGGGGATTAATCGAGTATGCCGAGATGTGCAAGTAAGGAGGAGGTGTTATCGGCACTTTTCATTGTATCGTGATTATAGTGTTCGTCCGGGCGCCATGTTATGTATCTATAGCTCATAATCTTAATGGTTTTCACTTTTCATGACAGGTGCAGTGTTCACCTAGCAATATTCTGTGCCGACATTTGAGGATTTAAATAAACATTACGTATGAGCCCTGGAACGCTTTTGAAATTTCGACCCAACTACAAATTTCTTTAGGTATTTCTCAGCTTACTCAAAATCTACTGAAAAATTTAATAACGTACGTCACAGTGTCACAAATTCGCGCGATTGAGTATTTATACACATTTGTAACATTGAACGTTGGTGAGAAAACCATGAACTCTAGTGGAACTCCCAGTTCAACCGTCCTCGTTTACACTTCGATCGGGATGGTTTTCAGAACATTTGTCATTGTTACATAAGTGACCATTCTTGCGCACGGCATTAGTGCTTTCACTGAGTGATTTTCTTGCATGTGTATATTGTTCGCCCTCTTTTCATTGACCATTGAAGTTAGGCCATGCCTACTTCCAGCCAACACGGCCATCTCTTACCCCCCCCTTCCCAGTTTGAACTTACTCAGCTTTGGACTGCCTCAAGTGTAGGATCGTTTGTGCCCAGCATAGAGAGCAGCATCTCCGTTGTACAGCTATTTCCTGGATCTGGTCATCGGCGAAGTGACCTTAGCACCGAATAGCAGTGCTTGGTGTTCAACACGCACACACCCAGTGTTTTGTAGCTTCAGCTCCATTCCCTCCACTTGCTAGGACTCCATATTATAAATACAATTTATTATAGAAAACATGGTAGATAGATAGATAGATAGATAGATAGAGCACCAGGCAAGCCTGGGAACAGGAAATGATCTTGCAAGTGTAACTGAGGAAATGTTGACAATACACTGGAAGCAGCAAGTCAGGGGATGATAAAGGTAGTGTGTCAGCGAGATAGCATACGAACAATGCCTAGTGACCATACACACACATACTCACACACAAGTTTCTAGAACATTCCAACAACAGTATAACACACGTGACACGACCCCTGCTACACCAGAATTTAGGAAGCAGAGCTCAGAAGGAGGCTAGCTATAGAACCGACAGGTAGTGGAGAGAGTAAACAAGAAGAGGGGTCCAACTATACTTACATTGTATATTATGTATATTAAGTCTCTGTAAGACATGTCCTGCTCAACTTAGATTTTCTCTGAAGATAATAAATTAAGATCAACTCCCTGTATTTATCTTTAACTCCTCCTACAAGAATCGAGAGTCACATTTGGTTGGCAGCAAACGTACGGACCTCGTCTACGAATCTACAGTGAATTTCTACAAAAGCAGGCGAGACTCTACAAGATTAGCATCAGTTCTACAGTGAATTCCTACAAAATACAGCCTACGAGCCTACAGCCTATGAGCCTACAAGTCAACAAAGCAACTCTATAATCTTCACGTAACTTCAAGCAGCAGCAAGAAGAATAAAAAACAAAGCAAGTAAAGAAAAAGAAAGACTAAAGCAACAAGCACACAAAACCCTACCTCCATCACTGACGCAGAGGTCAAGACACACAGCACAACACCAGAGCCACATTTATAACGCATCTTACTCACCTTTCTTCACCCAGGTTACGCATCGCTACTCAGTTACTCATCACAGCTACCAGTGTGGGAAGCCGACGTCACCATGTGTATCTGCTGAGATGACATCACCACGCAAGTTTGCTGACAAAAGGCCACGCCAAGCAACGTGTGACTGACACCAGGCACTTCTCACCCACTACTCATTACTCATTATTCACATAGCTCCTACTCATACTCATTTATTTCCACAGTATTGAGTTGGAAATTCGACGTTCTATGCTGAGGTTTGCCTGTGACAGCTGTTAACCACCACAAGCACCAGGCCATAGAATTTCCTGGGTAATATCGTCCATCAACACAGCCCTAGAATTATCAAGAGATCTTCAATCAACCCTGCATTTTTCTTCCGAGATCGACAGTTGCATCGACACACCTCTCCAATCTGTATCAAGTGGGTGAAATTATACTTACTCATTTCTTCTCAGTGCTAAAATTAGGTATATTCAACTCCTTTACTTATTTCTATATATATATACTTATACACTCACTATCTATCATTTATTACGACTCATTTACTCATCTATTTAGTTAGGACATAAAACAAAAGGCGTATTTCATAACACCATGCATTAATGAAAGGGATATTTTCGCCACCACCCACCTAATACCAGATGAAACACAATTAGATCCAACAACGGATTCACAATTAGGAGAGCACCAAGGCAACACACCCATTGTACAAAATTCAACACAAACTAAAGATCAAGAAACAAATACGTCAGTTCTAGATGATGAGTGGCAAACCCCCTCTGACGTGGCAAGTGAGGACTTTGTCGCTGACTTGCACATGTATGCCAATATACTAAACAGGGTTCACCGTTCCGGCCGAACCTATTCCACCATTCCCTCACACAACGAAAAACAAGTCCAGGTTAAATTAACAGAGCAAACAGTGAAAATGAATAACGCAACCAATACCGCGGATCAAACATCCCCACGTCATGTTTATGTCTACCATGAAGATAAAACTGCCCAAAAATTCTCCGGCGCAGAAAAAGATCGTATTGACGTCATTTCATTGGTTAATCAGTGCGAACAAATCTTCATCAAGCGACACATCCTCAATGAACAAGAGAAAATTGCCATTTTTTCATCTTGCATAAGCCAGGAAAGATGTCTACCAAGCAATTTATTGAGATCAGATAAGCTCCTCAAAGCTAGGACATATGATGAATTTAAAACTGAATTTTTGAAGAAATTTTCTGGAGGAATGAACTTCTTGCCAAGTATAATTTCAGAATTACACAAGATTGTAGATCTTGTAAGGGAGCACACTACAAACCATGTGCTCAGTGAAAATAACTGCTGATGTCTCCACAATCAAAAGAACATTGTTAGTTACTTTGGAAAACTCAAATTGGATAACAGATGATGGAAAGATGTCCCTAGACCTCGTCGTGGACATCATTGGTTATGTAGCTCCCTTGTGTAAATTAACTGATAGGACCCTTAAGATCGCCAAGACGATCGCGTACACCCCAGGCATGTGCTTACTAGACTTAATGAACGAGGTAGAGATGCAGTGCAGTAAAGCAGGCATGGTCGACACACCCGCACATTCTAGTAGAATGAGAGTACCTGAGACAGTATCAGCGGTGAAAACATCAACACCGACCCCAAACAGAGAACAAAATCGATCGCGACCCGAAAGCAGGCAGAGCAAACAACCAAACGTGACGAGGGTTCGATCACAAACACCAGGCTACAGGCAGTTTCATAAGTTTTCGCACAGCCCGAGCAGATCACGCGCCACAAACAACACTACACATGGGAAGTCACCTCGTAGGTCACAGTCAAGAGATAGGTCCATTCTATGTCATTATTGTGCAAAACCAGGACACACAAGGAATGAATGCTTTATCAAAACAAAAGAGGATAGACAAAAGACACAAGGATTTGGTCCTTAATGTAGGGATCATAGATGCCAAGGGCACTGGACCAGTAAATGCAAAACAGTAGAAAAAATTGTGTCTATGTTCAAATCGGGGGAAGACCAAGTCATGACAAAAAACGAACAAACGTAAAGAAAAGCAAGTCAAAAATTCACACAGGAGGCATGTTGGAAAATGAGTGTATCTTGATACCAGCTGTATGTGAGGATCAAAATGTTTCCTTATTTTTAGACACAGGCTCTCCAGTGAACTTAATATCACAAAAAGAAATAAATAGAATTCTTAAAAATAAGAAGAAAGTAACTTTCCTGGAAGAAGCTGATTTAGATTTAAATACGGTAGATGGAAAAAAAATTACAGTAAAAGGTATGATAAGGTTAAATATCAGTTTCACAGAGACTACAAGACCATTCTCTGCATTTTTCTATATCGTTGAAAACTTAGCAATTAAGCCTCATATGTTACCAGGCTTAAGATGCATGAGAGCAGGGAACATAACTTTACTCCCACAAATGAATGGAATAGACTTTGACAATGAATTCATAGAGGAAATACCATCAGAGCCCTCACCGATTAGTAAAAGAGAAACAAAAAGAATTGGTAATATTAAAAGCTTAAACAAACATACACAAACAGATGAGTGTATAGATCCACTCCCACCACCAGCCCCAGGCTCCAGAATTAGAGACCCAGATAACAGAACTGATTTATCAGTTTTTCCTGCCCATCTCCAATGATTTAGATATACCACCTAATTCCTATATGAAAGTTACCATAAAGAGCAAATTACGGAATAGTACTGTTCTTGTCTTAGAAGAATTATGTAAAGTAAAGGGATTGTCAGTAGAAAACGCATTATGTCAGATGAACGATGAAGGGCAAACTCAGATATTCATAATTAATCACATGAATGGGGAAGTTCAGATGAAAAAAGGGGACTTGCATAGTTAATATTGAAAAATGTCCCGCCCCTGTGAAGGAAATAGTTATAGCTGGAGTAACAAGTGAGATAAAATCTACGGACAGAGAAAGCATAAAAGAGCATTTAATTCACTCAGGTGAATGTGATGAAAAGAATGATTTGTTAACCCTGCTGGAAACACACAGGGACACCGTACCATTACCCGGAGAACAATTAGGGTGTACTAACCTGATTAATCACAAGATTAATGTGCACCCAGAAACACCACCAAATTTCGTCCCAGCCTACCGCATCCCACACTCCCAACGTACACTTGCAAATCAGTATGTCGATGAAATGTTAAAACTTGGAATCATTGAAACTTCAATCTCCCCGTGGAATGCCCCATTATTCTTCGTGCCCAAACGAAATGGAGAAATGCGTGCGGTAGTAGATTACCATAAACTAAACAATCACACAATCCCAGACCGATTTCCCATGCCATTGCTAAACGACGTTCTACAGAATATTGGACCGGAAAATAATATATTCTCAACAATCTACCTACTATATGGCTATTATCAAATACCGGTTGAAGAGGAGTCTCGTATATACACTGCCTTTTCCACAAATAGAGGCCACTACCAATATACAAGGATGCCGATGGGACTGAGGACAGCCCCAGGCACATTCCAGCGTCTTATGAATTACGTATTGTCCGGAATTTTAGGACAAGGAATATTTGTTTATCTTGACGATATTATAATCGCAACGAAAAATATTACAGATCATCTCTAGAAATTAGACTTACTCTTACAAAAGCTTAGTGATGCTGGTTTAAAAATTAAGCTTTCTAAATGCAAATTTTGCTTTCAGGAAATAAATTTCTTTGGCCACAAATTAAGTTCTGATGGTATTCAGACCACTGATGACAAAATACAGGCAGTGAGAAATTTTCCTGAACCCACTATGACTGACGAAGTTAGACAATCTTTAGGTCTAGCTGGGTACTATAGGTCATTCGTACCACAGTTCTCTCATATACCCTTTCCTCTATTCCAACTACTCAAAAAAGATGCTATATTCCAAAGGGAAGAAGAACAAAAAAGGGCATTTAACAATCCAAAAATTAAACTAACAAATGCACCTTGTTTGGCATATGCAGATTACACAAAATCATTTCTTATCTGTACAGACGCATCAGTTAAAGGATTAGGGGCTGTACTGATGCAGGAAGATAAAAGAGGAAAGAATCAACCAATTGCATTTGCCGGCAGACAAACAAAAGGTGCAGAGAAAAATTATTGCACTACAGACTTAGAGGCACTTGCAGTGGTTTTTGCATTACAAATGTTTCGAGATTGGGTATATGGTTATGAAATCCACTTATTCACCGATCATAAACCACTAGTGGGTATGTTTAAAGAAAAACTCCTTTCTCGGAGGAGAGCAAGATGGAAATGTACAGTTGAAAACTACAATGTACATATTCATTAAATATAAGGTAAAATGAACATAGTAGCTGACGCATTATCTAGGAACCCGAACTCAATTCTGGTCGTGGCATTAGATCTCAAAGGAAATATCCAAAACCACGATGATATCGCAAAAGCACAAAGACTTGACCCAATATGGTCTAAAGTTATATACAAGTTAGAAAGTGGAGATGACATACAACTACCCAAACTGCTTGTACCACTTGAACAATTCACAATGGTCAATAATACTTTATACAATATCAACCCGAAACAACCAAAACGCCAAAGAAATATTACCCAGTTGGTAGTACCTAATGATACGATACCCCAAGTATTATGAACAATACACGATAGCCCACATGCAGGACATCCTGGAAAGGATAAGACATTCAAACAGGCCCAGCTGTTATATTACTGGCCTTCATTACGAAAAGATATAAACAATCATATAGACAGATGCGAATCATGTGCAAAACACAAAGGTTACCCAATCACACCTGCACCGATGGGTAATTACCCTGTACCACATCAACCATGGGACGTTGTCGCTGTTGATTTACTCAAGATGCCATTATCATACAATAATAACCAATACCTATTCGTAGCAACGAATCATTTTTCCCGTTGTCATTTTAGCTCCAATTAAAGATAAAACAGCAGAGACAGTAGCAAAGGCAATAACAGATGATGTAATATGTCGCTTTACTATCCCAAAGGTACTAATAAGTGATAATGGAGGAGAATTTAATTCTGATACCTTACGAGAAATATGTTAACAATACAACATCAAAAAGGTTAACGTTTTAGCCTATCACCCAGCATCTAATGGGTTAGTAGAAAGACAAAACAAAAAAGTATTAGATGTGCTACGACACATTCTCAGTGAAAATTATGCAAGCTGGGATGATTGGATTCCCAGAGTAGAGGCCTCAATTAATGGATCTATAAATAAATCCATAGGTGACACACCACATTTCATTATATATGGGACAGATAAAAAACTACCATATGAGCTCCTAGAAGGTGACAGTCTGCCCATATACAATTACGATGATTACTCTAAATTCCGTTTACGTGAATTCCAGGACATACACAAAAGAGTCAAAAAACAATTGACGATGTCCAAGGAAGAAATGACGGAAGCATTTAACAAGAAGGCAAGAGATTGACCTATCAGCTTAGGAGACATTGTTTATGGTATCATTCATACAAGAGACAATAAATTGTCCCCGAAATTTGAGGGCCCATACAGAGTAATTAACATAAAAACAAACAAAGTTTTAATTAAGTCACTGTCAAGTGGCGAAGAGAAACAAGTTCATATTGACCATTTAAAACGAGTATCAAGGGAACTATCCAATAATTATTCAGCATCGGATACAACCGAACAGGCGAACGTAACTCAAGAAACCAAGCAAGAAAACAACAATGATTACAAAAAGAAATTAAGGTCATATACCAAACAATCGAACATAGGTGCAACTGTTCCAATAAAATCTACAGTACATCGTTTACGAGAATTAAATATCGATTTAAACTCCTTCTATAAATGAAAAAACAATCAACCGTAACGCACATCATCACTATCATCGACCACAGCATGACCATATTAGGAAATTAAGATTTTTTTTTTTTGTCAGTAGGTAGCGATGAAGGGACTTATGCTATGGATTCTCCTCTACATAGCAAGAGGATATGCGCACTTAGACCCCCAACAAATAGTACGACAAGGATGCCTCATAGCTCCAACGGCCACGACTTCAATCGTAAAAGACGTCATGAGTACTGAAATAAGTCTGGATTACTTGTATGAATTACCTTCTTATCTAGAAAATATCGCGAAACCAATGCAAACCCTGGACTTCATGATAGGAGGCTATGTTTCACAAGCACATAACACAAAGGAAGTGAATGAAATAGTGAAGTTAGCGAAATGGAAAATAGAACAGGCAAAGTAAACTATGCTCATCATGATCCAAGATCTCCCATCTTATGGAACGGAGGTAGTGAGCGACAGAAACAACATCACACGTACGCGGTTTGTTCGACCTGGGTGGCGCAGTTCTTGGGAACATCTTTGGATTGGCTACGGAGGATGACCTTAAAGAAATAAACAACAAATTTAATAAAATAGCTCAGGTACTAACATACCAAGATAAATTCATCACAGGACATGACTCAGCAATGAAGACAATTGTGTAAAATCTGAAAAAGGCAGAAAACATAGCTCTCGAAAGTGTAGATAAAATAAATGAAATGGAAGGTAACATAACACTTTTCCAACACTTCTCCATCATCACAGAACATATTGACACAATTCTGCTACAATTAGACAACACTAGAGTTCGTTACAGGGCACTTATGCAAGGTATTTCGAATGCTGGTGATGGCAAGATCACAATTGACTTACTCCCAGTTCATGAGCTACGTCAGATAATTAGTCAAGGCATATATAAACATAAATTGAAGCCTTTGTTCCGAAGTAGGGAATTCATGCAATGTTATCCATATTTAGAAGCAACACTAACACCAACATCAGTAGTAGTCCATGTACCATTCATAAATGAAGACCTGTTCACAATATACCAAATACACCCCTTCCCCTCTAAAAATAAGAACACTTTGGTCATCATCAACATCAACACAGGCACCGAACTCACCATGGTCTCCAAGAGACGGAACACTGTCACTTTCGTAAGTGAATCAACGACTGAACGAAAGTGCTGCACATCCTTACATGCTGTTCATCTTTGTCCTGCGTACATTTGCACGTTTCAGCCTACTGATACAGTGCCTTGTGAAATGGCTATCATCAAAAATAACAATATTCATAATCATTGCAACTTCGCTTTTGCTCCAGATAAGCTTGTACACCATCAACGCATCGGACACTCACAGTTTTATTTATTTCGCTCATAACACATCAGTTTATATAGTCTGTCCAGATATACCACCATCTCATACTTCAGCCTCAAGATTATACATAGTACCAGACTACTGTGCGTTATTTACACCATCCATGTCCACTTCATCCACCATCAATCACTACGCCATCCTCAATCATACACACAAACATTTCCACCCACTGCCTGATATGGACTTAAACATGAGCACAAGTATTAAGTTGACTTCACCTAAATTTGAAACTATGCAACTGATCAATGAAACAATGAAGCCCTGGGAAGATTTAAGTTTATGTTCAACCCATATTATGTGTATAGCCCAGCACCTACTGTCTTTATAATCTTCTGCATTGTATTTGCGGTACTGCTGTTCGCAATGCACAGAATGCATGCAAGAATTGCAAATTTGGAGTCAGTATTTAGTGGGGGTAGAGTTAACATCCAAGTTAACCCCCCTCAATGAAGTGTACATATTTTGTATATAGTGTTATTTATATATATATATATATATATATATATATATATATATATATATATATATATATATATATATATATATATATATATATATATATATATATATATATATATATATATATATATATATATATATATATATATATATATATATACAAAATACAAAGAAGAATGACCCATGATATAGAAGTATGGCATACTGGTAGCATTATCTTTAAATGAATTATTAATAACTCTTACTATAATCTTAATTTTAAACTTTTTTTTTTTCTTGTGTGTATACATTTCACT
This sequence comes from Coenobita brevimanus, assembly GCF_032717465.1. Lineage (NCBI taxonomy): Eukaryota > Metazoa > Arthropoda > Malacostraca > Decapoda > Coenobitidae > Coenobita > Coenobita brevimanus. The sequence continues at coordinate 8,938,763 of NC_136961.1, forward strand.
ACAATAACCCATGTACATACTGTATTACAGTTAAATAGTTTACCTTTAGTGGATTTATTTAAGTATGTATACAACTTGTTTAAAATGTAATATTACTAGATCATTGCAATTTACTATGAATATGCTATGTATACAATATTATAATCAATATTATGTATTAATAGATTAGCATATATCAATCATAATTACTGTTGGAGGACCTCCAGTGGCGTGACCGAGCAATATTAGGACTCCATATAAATTCAATTTATTATAGAAAACATGATTGATAGATAGATAGATAGATAGATAGACAGAGCACCAGGCAAGGCTGGGAACGGGAAATAATCTTGCAAGTGTAAGTGAGGAAATGTTGACAATACACTGGAAACAGCAAGTCAGGGGATGATATAGGTAGTGTGCCAGCAAGATAGCATACAAACAATGCCTAGTGACCATACACACACATACACACATACTCACACACAGGTTTCTAGAACATTCCAACAACAGTGTAACACACGTGACACGACCCCTGCTACACCAGAATTTAGAAAGCAGAGCTCTGAAGGAGGCTAGCTATAGAACCGACAGGTAGTGGAGAGAGTGAACAAGAAGAGGGGTTCAACTAGACTTACTTAGTATATTAAGTCTCTGTAAGACATGTCCTGCTCAACTTAGATTTTCTCTGAAGATAACAAATTAAGATCAACTCCCTGTATTCATCTTTAACTCCTACTACAAGAATTGAGAGTCACACAATGACCAGTATTTCCGTTCGTTTTCTAGACTTATGTTTGATTAGCTTTTGAATGAGTGAATGAGTGTATTTCCTTTGTTATTTGAATTCATGAGTCCCATTGTGACTGTGAATTCCCTTTTTGAATTCATTTTGAGAGTCATATAACGTAAATTTATTCTACTGTAATCAATAAATTTACAGTTCTTTTCTTTGAAGTTAATGTAATTAGAATAGTGTTTTTTTCTCCACATTAAGCTTACTTTACTTTGCCGCTCCTAGTTTGCACAAACTGTTTACCTTATTCACAACTGGTTTTTAGGCCAGTTCTTTTGTATTAAACTTAAATCCGTTGTGCCAGCCAGGAGTTAAGCGCCGGCAAGAACCTGTCCATCATTATTATTATTAGTTATTGATTGTCAGGGGTGGAGTCACTTTCTCAAGAGGCTAACAGTATTAACAATCAACATTTGTGAGCGAATAGTCTCTGCTGTGTACTGTTGAGAAAGTTTATAAAATTCTCTTCCTTAGAGAATCGGTGAAGTAAGTCAGCATAAAGTAAAACTTACTACTTGATTTTCACAAGTAAATTCCTTGTCTCTACTTTCGAGCAATGTTTCACATCGCCCTGTGACATCTGGCTACCTCGCCAGGATAGATACAGCCTCAAATTAACCCCCTATGAGCTGAAAAAAAATTGTCTGGAAACAGCAGGTGAAAAAAAACACAGTAGGTGACTACAGACGATTTTATTTAGCTTAGTTTGGGCCCCTTATTCCCCCAACACTCCCTCCACACGATTACTGAAATGGGGTTGAGGAGGGAGCGTCAACCCCCCTGACCCCCCAAAAAAGTCAATCTACTGCATAAAGGGCATTTTCTGTCTGTCTGTCTGTTTGTTCATGAACTGCTCCCCCAATTTTCGTTTTACCTAGCCTTAACCTACATACTTGGCATCCTTATGACCCGAGGAAGGTTTTAGGGGGGGTGTCAAAATTCAGATCTGGGTCATTTGAGGTCACATGTTCAGTGTTCGCCTTTTTTGGCCCGGGTAACGCCGGATATCCCTGCAGCCCAATTTCTGGCATGGAAACTCACATGGCCTCCAGTTCGGACACAGGCTATGTGAGGTTACATCCAAAGTCATTTCAGATCACTAGTCGGAGGTCATTTTAGGTCACCGGTAATAGTAAACAAGTACTGTAAGCACAAATACTGTGCGTTAGTCTCTGAAAGCTAGAATAGAAAGTTCCTGGACCTCTTATCATCCCTCTGCAGTGGCCTGAGGGGTACATGGTCTTCCTGGAGTAGAAAGAAAGGTTGAACTAGAACAAATAAGGTTGGAGTGTTCGTCTTTTTGGTCTTATGACCCAAGGAAAGTTTTAAGACCGAAAAGACCGAAGGTTTGAGGGAGGCAGGCAGAGTAGTAAGTCAGAAAAATAAAGAGGGGGAACGAGAGAAGAGTGAAGGGGGGGGGGAGAGAGAGAGAGAGAGAGAGAGAGAAAGAGATGGGGGGAAGGGACAGGGGGAGGAAAATAAATAAAAACGGGGAGTGGAAACGCCAGGTACCGCTGCTAGTATACATTTATAATTATTCTCATGTACAAAGGAAATGGAGAAGTGTGCGGTAATCATAAGAGCATTTGTCATCTGCGTATACCCTGTAATAGAAAAAGTATATGGTAGGATACTTATTGACAAAGTTAGGGAAATAATAGAGGAATTAGCTAGAGAAGAACAAGGAGGCTTTAGGAATGTAAGAGGTTGTGTAGATCAGATTATTAATCATTCTCACGTTTTTAGTAGAAAAGTTTTTTGAGGAGGGAAAGAAGTTACATGCAGCCTTCATGGATCTGGAGAAAGCATATGACAGGGTTGATAGACAAGGAATGTGGAAAATATTAAGAATATATGGAGTAAATGGGAAGTTGTTGAAAACCGTGAAGAGCATGTATGAGGGCACTAAGGCTGCGGTGTGTGTGGATAGTGAACTGAGTGAATTTTTCTATCTGAATGTTGCATTGTAACATGGCTGTGTCATATCTCCATGGTTGTTCAGTCTGTATATGGCTTGGGTAATAAAAGAGATACAAGGTAGGGCAATGGATGTTGGAGCGGCCATAACGGGAGAGGACAGCGTTTGGAAACTTCCTGTTCTTGTTTGCAGGTGATACTGTGTTGTTAAGTGAAGACAAAAGGGAGCTGCAAGGCATGGTGAATGAGTTTGTGAGAGTGTGTAAGAAACGGAATTTAAAAGTGAATGCAGGGAAGAGTAAAGTTATGGTCCTCGAGAAAAATGAAGTCACTGAATGTACAGTGAGCCTGGATGATGAGAAAATCTATCTATCTATCTATTGCCAGACGCCTCAATCCCGTTTGGGGTGGTCACAAACAAATCGCCTCCAAGTCGCCCTGTCCCCCACCATTTCACTGCCCTGCTCCCAACTCACACCCCCCTCTCTCATATACCTCTCCACCCCATCCCTCCATCTCATCCTTGGCCTCCCCCTCCCTCTTCCCCCCTCCACCTCACTCACATACACTCTCTTCGTCAGTCTTTCACCCTCCATCCTCTCCACATGGCCAAACCACCCCAGTGTGTTCCTCATAACACTTCCTATTACATCCACATCCACACCACAACGCTCCTTTATATCCTCATTCGTCAGCCTGTCTCTCCATGTGACTCCACAGGCTCCTCTTAAATAACTCATTTCCACTGCTCTCACTCTTGACTTGTGTCCTTCCAACAACGTCCAAGCTTCACTTCCGTACGTTAGAGTTGGTATCACAATACTGTCATGTAGTAACTTTTTCACTTCCATGCTCACTTCCCTGTTTCTTATCACTGCTTTCAAAGAACCAGCAACCTTTCTTCCCTGCTGTACCCTTTCAAGCACTTCATCCTCCAAACCTCCATCCTTACTCATCACACTACCCAAGTACTTAAACGTACTCACATTTTCCAATTTCTCACCATCCAACCTCGCTGTACATTCACTGACTTCACCTCTCTCAAAGACCATCACATTACTCTTCCCTACGTTCACCTTTAGATTCCGTTTCTTACACACTCTCCAAAACTCATCCACCAAGCCTTGCAGCTCGCCTTCGTCTTCACTCAACAACACAGTATCATCTGCAAACAACAGTACAGGGAGTTTCCAAACACTATCCTCTCTCACCAGGGCCACTCCAACATAAATAATAATAATAATAATAATAATAATAACAATAATAATAATAATAAAATGATTTCAGTGTTGAAGGGGTGAGATTAATTGATTGGCTGGTGGATTGATTTTATTTCATTTTGTCTACGTTCATTTTTATTTATTTTCAATTATTTCTACTCATTTTATTTTATTTTATTTATATGTTTTTAATTAGTATTTGTTTTTATATTAATATATTTTTATTTTATTGATCTTTATTTTTATTTTTTCAATTAATTATTTTTTACTTATTTTATTGATTCATTTACTTTATTTATATTAGTATTTTTTTTTAATTTTCTTATTTATTAATCACACATTTTTTTATTTACATTACCTTATTTTTTTTTTATTTTTCATTTTCATTTTCATTTTAATTTTATTTCTATTACTTGTTTCAATTTATTTATTTGTCTACATTTTATTTTAAATTATTTGTATTACTATTATTTATTTTATTTATTTTTTATCATTTTTTACTTTATCGATTAATTTTTTGTTGTTTTATATTTTACCTATTTGTATTTATTTTATTTATAGTTACGTTAATTGATTTTTAATTTCATTCTAATTTCTTTATTTTTCATCTTTTTGTATTTACTATTTTTGTTTTACCTGTATTTTTATTTTGTTTATAGTTATCTAATTATTTTTCATTTTATTTATTTTTAATCTTTTATTTATTTATTTATTTTTACTTCCCTGTCCATCATCATCAGGCGCCATATCTTACCCCTTCAGCCCGAGGACGCATTTGTGGGCTATTCTCTCTCTCTCTCTCTCTCTCTCTCTCTCTCTCTTTCATAGGGTACTACTGTCAGGTCCGTCTTCTCGTCGGTTAAGGAAGCTCCCTAACACCTTTTCCTAAGCGACTTATTTTTCCTTATACCTGACTGTATCACCCGCGTTACATAAATTACTGTAATATCGCCAAACGCTACATAGAAAACGTGGAAAAAGGATATTAACCAGCCATATCCTAAAAAATAAATCGCTTAGAAGAAGGTGTTACGGGCCCTAGTATTCTATCCCAGCTGGCACCAGATTTTATTCAGCTGAGAGTGAGTCATAGGAGTCAAGATCGTATTATTTCTATACCCCTTTCACTCTAACTTGGCCTAAAATTGCCGTCTCCCCATCTTCAACGCTGAGCTGTAACTTTAGCACTGGAATATGGCACTAGTCACGAAGAAGTGCTATGGAAAGGGTGTAGAGCCGTAGCAATGTCCATTTTTTTCTGCCACTGTTATACGTAAAAGAGAGAGAGAGAGAGAGAGAGAGAGAGAGAGAGAGAGAGAGAGAGAAAAGGCAAAAGGATGCAAATGTGGGAGAGAGAGAGAGAGAGAGAGAGAGAGAGAGAGAGAGAGAGAGAGAGAGAAGGCAAAGGGATGAAAATGTGGGAGAGAGAGAGAGAGAGAGAGAGAGAGAGAGAGAGAGAGAGAAGGCAAAAGGATGAAAATGTGGGAGAGAGAGAGAGAGAGAGAGAGAGAGAGAGAGAGAGAGAGAGAGAGAGAGAGAGAGAGAAATGCAAAAGGATGAAAATGTGAGCCAAGTTAGGGCAAGAAAAATAGATTCTTTTCTTCCCCAGGAGATTTTATTCTCCTGAAGGGGGGGGGAGGGGATGGGGGTTTCTAAATGAAGGAGACATTTTAGACATAGATTCTTTTATATAGCTCTTATTAACCCTCTTGAGTAAGATTCATTCCTCACAGCTGAATCAAATCGTCTGCAGGCAGCGAGAATACAGATGAACCCCCTTGCTCTACACACACGATTTTTTCAAGGGATATGCCTCGTCGTGAAGGGGTTAATGAAGGCTATGTCGAACCCTCCTCCCCCCTCCCCCAGTTTTAAAAAAGATTTCTTCCTTGGTTGAGTATTAATGTTTTCGGGACCATGAAAAAAGCAAAAAAAGCCTCCTCGGTCTTAAAGGGTTGATTGGGTGAAGGGCTGAATTCTCTCTCTCTCTCTCTCTCTCTCTCTCTCTCTCTCTCGTTTATGGTAATTCTGACTTTTTAAACGCTCCCGGTGTACCTGGTTAATTGATTCAAGGTAATGGCAGACAGTTTCATTCAGGTGAGACGGGTAATTTCCCCTTCCTGTGAAATGTTGCAGAATAATCTGTTCAGCCCATTATTTATTTGCATTTTTATTAATTAATTTAACAGAGTACGTCAGCTTTGCATTCCATATGTTTTGTAATATACAGTACAGCATGATCTAAACAAAATACCCTTTAGAGCTAGACACAAGCGCAAACACACACACACGCGCACACACACACACACACACACACACACACAGTAAATAGCGCTGATGTGCACTTTAATAAACAAGAAGCGGTGCCAAGGCACAGCAAACCCGTCTCCCCCAGTCATTTTAGTGATGACGTATAAACAACAGGACACCTAGTCAAAGATGTCACATACCAAATTTGGAGTAAATCAGGTGATAATGTACTATTTTATGTCCATTTGAAATTTTAGGCCCGACCCACCTGACATTGCCCCCCCTAACGCAAATTGTAATGAGGCATGTTATAGGACGCAGACTTGAAAGATGCACATTTAGGTTTTGATTTCATGTCGACATGACTAATTTGAAAGAAGTTTTGGCGAAAAAAATAAGAACTTTTTCCTTTTTTTACATATTTTGGGCCTACAGCCTGAGCCTTGGTCCAAAATTTTATCAGGTGATCAGAAAGTCGTAGCCCATCATCCCTGCAATTTCAGTCAAAATCGCACCAGTAGTTTCCGCATAATGTTAACAGACAGGCAAACAAACAAACAAACAAACAAACAGGCAAACCGAATAAAAACAATATCCGTCCCCGAGCCTCTCCGGTGCGGGGACGGCTAACAGCAGCGTGACAGATTAAAGCCACTGTCGAGACACTTTAGTGCTGATACATGCGCCTTTGTAAACATTGCACGTACAGTATTAAGGGGATGTATGGCGCTACTTCCCACGCATATAGCCCAGTGTTACAGCAGGGATTCGACGAAGGCGTAGAGAGTAAGTTGTTGGACGTCCAAAAGTGCTTCACGTGGGATTGTTTTGGGGTCAGGCAGCCTTCCCTTCGCCAGTGCCTCACCCACCTGCTTACCGTCGTGGCGCTGGTTCCCATCCGCTTGGCTATGGCTCGCAGCGTCAGACCAGCTTTCCACAGAGCCACAAACTTCTCGCGGTCACCCAGTTTGGTTTTCCTACACATCGGTCGGTCAGGCGGCATCGTAGCTCCCTGTCCATGGTGAAACACAGCCTACACTCAGACTAGGGCACAGCGAATTTTTTTCTGCTTGAATGTTGGCACTCCCAGGCTCGTAAATTTAGGACACAGACTGCTATGATTCGTCTCTCGTTCAACACCAAGGCTGGTTCTATTAATATTCTGAATCAAGGAATGCGAAACAGCCTTCACTCACACGGCATAATAATCACAAAAGGACATAATATTCACGGGTCGCAGACTATGTTATTTTTACTTGAATTAGGCAAGATTTTTATCCTTTACTTTCATATTACTTTAAGCTCAGTGGCAGGAAAAGATAATGTTCGGTCTCTCCATCCGTTCCATAGCACTTCTTCGCGACTAGCATTATAATCTAGCGTCAGTCTCATCTTATGGAGAGATGGCGATTTTGGGCCAAGTTAGAGTGAAAAGGGTATAATGTAATGCTTCCTTCTGGTCTATTCCATTTCCTTTCGTGACCACAATGGAGGTCTATTGTCTATCAATGAAAGTTTAAAAGTGCTTCCTTCCTATAATGGAGAACTGTAATTCTTTCGCTACAGAATGCAAAACTGTAATTCTTCCGCGTTAATTATAAGAGATACAGGTTTAAAATGTCGATCAAATACGTACTCTGAACGTTGCTGATGATAGAACCACTTCCGTTTCTCACAAAGTGGATGTAACGCAAGCCAAGGCTAATGGAACCTAACATAATCGTGCATGCAAAATCTCTTCAGTCCTGAACCCGTATTCTCGTCGGTTAAGGAAGCTCCGTAACACCTTTTCATAAGCGATTTATTTTGCTTACCTTACTGTCCTAATCTGTTATATAAATCCTTCTAACACTGCCATACTCTGCATAAATAACACTAAAAAATATATTAACCAGCCATTAATACACACACACACACACACACACACACACACACACACACACACACACACACACAGATTCCCAGTACACACCTTTCTCTTTCGTTGCCGTGTTTCTCTGCTGATGGGTTGGGGCGGAGGGGGGGGGTCAGTACCACCCACTCATTATCTAAGCAGGAAAGGATGCAAATAAATAAATAAATGAATAAATAAAAGGGGTTGGAGAAAAACATTATTGCACTTGGAATAGCTTGAGCCCCAGGAAGAAGAGGCAGACTGATGTAACGTTAATGAATAGGGACAGTGTAAGGCAGGAAGTGAGACAACAGGGTAGGCAGGAAATGAGGCAGGTGAAGCGATAGGTGAGGCAGGCCGGGTTAAGTAATAAGTGAGGTAGGGCAGTGGAGCACCTGAACGTACCTGAAGGAGGACAAAGTGAGGCAGGAAAAGGGCAGCAAGTGAGGCAGGCGAAGCAGTAGGTGAGGCAAGAGAACGGCAGCAGATGAGGCAGGCGAAGCAGTAGGTGAGGCAGGAGAACGGCAGCGGCGAAGCGGTAGATAAGGCAGGAGAACGGGAGCAAGTAAGGCAGGCGAAGCAGTAGGTGAGGCAGGAGAATGGCAGGAGGTGAGGCAGAAGGCGAGGCAGGTGTATTATATCCCTCTCCCGTGAACCCACACTCTCGTACACACAGACGGGGCTTCCACGCGCAGGTCAACATTTTTCCCACGTACAACAAGACCCGTACTCCCCTCTGTAAAGGAAGCTTTATTGCACTTCTTCGTTACTAGCATATTTCTGTATCCTGCATCGTGAAATAGGCTTGTATGTAACTAATGAACTTTACCTCGATATCCAAAGGGCAAGATTGGCACACTAAGGGATAATAAGTTGTAATATTCAAAGATAAGTCACCAGCAAAGAATAATAAGGTTTAATATTGAAGGTAAATCACCAATAAATTACCAGTAGAGAATAATAAACTTTAGTATTGAGAATTAATCACCAAAAAATCACCAGTAAGGAATAATGCAATTTATTGTTGATGATTAATCACCAATAAATCACCAGTAAGAATAATAAACTTAGTTAGGATTAGGAGGCTTTCAACCCCTTCAATTCGAGGACATTATATCACCAACTCCAGTCGCATCATCTCTCCTGTTTTTCTGCCTACAGTCTTTCAGTAAACAGTGTGTGTGTGTGTGTGTGTGTGTGTGTGTGTGTTGGCCTTCGGTAAATGCGTTAAAAAATTCAAAATAGTGCTGACTGGAAGGTTATGGATCCATTTATGGACATCAAAAAAGAACCCCCCCCCAAAAAAAAAAAAAAAAAAAAATGGAAGGACGATCATTGAGTCATATCCGGGTTTCTGGAGAACTTGAAGGCTAAGAAAAGTCTGAGGTTCCTTAAGTAGAGCATCTTAATCTGAGAAAAGAAATTGTCAATCCTATCCTGCTAGTCAAGAAATAAACTCCTTCTTAAACTCTCACGGTTGGGGTACTTATCTCTCTTAAAGCGGTCCTCAGACTAACAGTATTTAATCACAATATTCAAATACTGATAAGAGCGACCGTGTAAGGTTGAGTGATGTACTGATAATTATACAGTAGAGACATTTTAACAAGTCTGGGAAGGACATAATGGCGGAAGCTGCACTGACGAGTTTCAAAATATTTCTGATAGTCAGTATTAAGTGTGAGCTTACTGTTGTCGATAAAGCTTCAGAAATGCTAACAGGAGTCATGCCTTGCCGATCTTGGTGCCCCCTCCCTCTTTCCCCCCACACAAAAAAGTGACGCTCAGGATGTGTTGTTACGAAGGCCTTGGCGGTGTTGCGGGGCCTCACGTCAAATGATTACACGAATAAAGTAAAAAAAACTGAAGATTATGATGAGTTGTGAAGTACTCTCAAGGAAATGAACTAAGGTGTAGTCCGTGAAGGTGTAAGAAGGAGGTTACCTCACCGAGGGAAATTAATATACAAAGAAGCTACAGAAAACCAAGGCTTCCAGATGACCAGGCTCTAGGGTAGATGAACGACCAGGCTGTGGGGTAGATGAAGTTTGCGAAGGCACATGCTGAACATTTGAATCGCTGAATATCCTTGTTGATCAAAACACTCCTTGTAAGAGTCTGTCCTCAGTGGTGTCATCAGAAAAAGGTAAGTAAATGCGCGGTTAACAATATACTTTACTGTAAGAGCACAAGCATTTTCATTTCCAAACAACACAGTATGTGTAAGAGTACGATGTAGTCTTATTCTACAATAAATGGTTGTGCCACAAATTGGTTGTACAAACTATGGTACATACTACACTGTTTGGAGTTCTACAAATACTATACGGGAACAACAGCGAGTCCATGGGAAATTAAGAACAGTCTGAAACGGCAGGTGTGCGGTGGGGGGGGGATGGTCTATAGCAGTACGAGTCTATTCGGCAGTGTCAGAAATCTGCCAACAATACATTTGCTGCTGAAAGTGACATGTATTTTTTTTTTCTGCTGTCGCTTTATCTGTAGCTACACAGATGAAGGTACGTGTCAGACAGTCAGATTTTGCTTCTGAGTAGGCAAAATCTACGCATTTTTTGCACATCTGTCGCGTGGGACAGAATCACAAATGTTTCATTATACTCTCTCTCTCTCTCTCTACTATATATATATATATATATATATATATATATATATATATATATATATATATATATATATATATGCATGTATGTATCTTATTGGAATTTAGAATTATTTATGTACTGAGGACGCGCTATATTTATTATTCGCCTACCTTTGTATTAGAACAATGCTCCATATAACTGGTAGTTGGAGCCTTAACACACACCCACCTTCTGGATAATCAGACTTTGTATCATTTACTTTTTGTTGGGGGTGTCTGGGGGGATCATGGCTTACCAGTTGACTGGAATGAAAACAACTTGCACACTCTTTACACTCTTTATTTCTTCATGTTATATTTATTTCTATACATTAGCGACATAACCTGCCAACAATATAATTAACTTACAAAATAATCTTGGACGAGATAAATAAACCTTTTAACGATTTCGAAGTTACTCGGTGCACCATACATCAGAACTGTTTAGTTTTTCAGCCCAGGGACATGTATCGTATTATATTCTTGCCATCTGCAGATGATTTATTGAGCTTAGGAGAGATTTGTCTAATTCCAGGGGTTAGACAGAGCTTCCAACCCCTTCACTGTGGTAAGTCTTTCCTACGTTAAGTAAAACCACCCAGACAGCAAGACTATAATGGCCAAATACATCACAACAGAGGAGTTAAGCAATTCCCTCCGAGGTAGTGTTTTCTTTCCTATTCTCGCTATTCCAGATTATTCAGTTCACTATTATTATTATTATTATTATTATCATTGTTGTTGTTGTTGTTGTTATTATTATTATTATTATTATTAGTAGTAGTAGTAGTAGTAGTAGTAGTAGTAGCAGAACTTTATTATTATTATTATTATTATTATTATTATCATTATTATTGTTGTTGTTGTTATTGTTATTAATATTGTCATTATTATTATTATTATTATTATTATTATTGTTGTTGTTCTTGTTGTTGTTGTTATTATTATTATTATTATTATTATTATTATTATTATTAATTTCTATTATTATTCTCATTATTATTATTAGTAGTAGTAGTAGTAGTAGTAGCACTTTATTATTATTATTATTATTATTATTATTATTATCATTATTGTTGTTGTTATTATTATTGTTATTAATATTGTCATTATTATTATTATTATTATTATTATTATTGTTCTTGTTGTTGTTATTATTATTATTATTATTATTAATTTTTATTATTATTCTCATTATTATTATTATTATTATTATTATTATTATTATTAGTAGTAGTAGTAGTAGTAGTAGTAGTACTTTTTATTCACTATTATCACTCTCAAGATTATTTTATTAATTTAATATTTACTATATTTGTTCAGATTATTTAATTGAAGGATGCATTATTAACGCTTTCACTAAATCCTTCCCGTCTAGAGGCCTATCCTGAACGGAATGTAATTGTCTGACGGCAAGAATAAAACGAATAGAAGCAAAAACAACAAAAAGACATCAGCAGGGACAGATTAACCACTAGGCTGATTTGGCTGTGATTTGATGACCCTACCCTTGAAGGGGCCCCAGTTTATTAAAAAAAAAAATAGTAATAATAATATTAAATGGATGGATAACTGATGAAAATGACAAAAGCTGACAGCATTCTAGATCCAGTGATGAGCATTAAAATATTTACATCAGAGCCCCCTGCCCTGGCTAGGAGACCTCCATATCCAGAGCAGCCTAGTACCCCGATATCTAGCTTAGCCTAGGGCCCCCAGTGAGATTAATCTGACACTGGTCATTGGACTAAAGAGATCAAAAGAAGCCCTACACAACCTGGGCTCTTCTCTGCGGCCCAGCTGTAGCGTCACTGGTGTTGGCATTTGGCACTACGGGCTGATGGTCAGATTTTCATGTCCACAGGTGGGACTGCAGCTTGCTCTCATGACTGATTTTGATTTGAAGCATCAACGTGGTACAGGGGAAGGTTTTGCTCCCTCCTCCCGATGTCCCTCCTGGAAGAAGAAGAAGAAGAAAACGTTCATGATTAAGCCTACACGTTGCAGCAGTAAGTCGCTCCTGTCTTTCCATGCACGCCGATCTCATTTTATGATTTTTTTTTTGTTTGCAAGAAAGAAGGAACCAAAGGCCAGGGGCCCGCAAACCGTTCCTTCCAAGAAAAAAAAAAAAAACAATACAAAAGAGAGTCAGATTTAAGATCCGTTCATTTCGAGATGCCTGGACACTCTTCCTTTGTCCCACGATCAGAGGAATGAATTTTTGAATCCGAATGGCTCAGTGTCATGCGGCTTCCTGTCCTCTTGATGTTCTTCCTAGCCAGGCTGCCTCGCACTTCCCTATTGTACTCTTTGGGGTCTCAGTGCGGAGGTAGTTGTGACAAACCACTATTGCAAAAAAAAATCTAGTAATGTTCCTTAGCGATGTTATGACTGGTTATATAAACTCTTGATATAGAGTCTACGAGCTCAACACCATTTTCTAAGATTTTCACGTGACTGACGGTACACGAAGGTTGTATTTTTATTTTAATAGTACATTCTTTCCCAGGGAAGGGTTTTATTACATCTTATCCAAGGGCAAAGGCATCGTCACCAAGCACAGCACTCAACCAAGCTATGTAAAAGAGTATAAGAACGCTAGGTGGTGGGATCCCGAGCCTGTTTTATGTTATTTTATTATCCGAAGTCTGTTTTCTGCTATTGTTTTATTATGCCAACCCTGTTTTCTGCTGTTCTCTTATTATCCCAACCCTGGTTTCTGCAACTGTTTTACTGTTCCAAGCCTATTTCTGCTGCTGTTTTATTATCCCAAGCCTGTTTTCTGCTACTGTTTTACTGTCCCAAGCCTGTTATCTGCAACTGTTTTACTATCCCAAACCTGTTTTCTGCTACTGTTTTATTATCCCAAGTCTGTTTTCTGCCTTTTTATTATCCCAAGCCTGTTTTCTGCTACTGTTTTATCAGAAGCCTGTTTCCTTTCTTGTTGCATCCCAAGCCTGTTTTCTGCCATTGTTTTATTCAGGGTGCACTTGTCCCACCCACCCCCATCACTAGCACCACCAATCATCAACAATATCAGCATATACGACCCTGTAGTTGGCATCAAGATTGAGCATTATCACACTAAAATGAGTCTTGTCGTCATAATGTGGATCCAGGTTTTGACAGGTTTGCTAATCAAAACTCCTTTTCCATCGAACACTCCAATATCAGGAACTGCCACCAATTATTGAATTCATCCTATGTCTATCACTCTATCACCCCTCACTTTGTCTCTGGCAACTTAGGGCGAGGTGGCTGAAGCTGCTAAATCAAGCTCAGTAGACTGGGGCTGAATCTGAGCGTACTATTGCGATCCATTAATTATTTAACCTGCTTGGCTTGAGGTGGTTCAAAGCCTTGGTAGTTGAAGATATGCCAGGCACGGAGGAGAAAAGACACAGATTCTTAACTCTTTTGGGAGAACACGAGACCAGTGTAGCAAACTGCCTTGGTCAAGATGGCACTTTGGTCGCCGGTGTGTCATATGACTGTTTACATAAACCGACATGCGGGATGCGAGAGGGCAAGGTGGAACTAATAAACATGGCTTCAAATGCTGCCCACAACTGTGTTGTTTGTGGGAAAAACCGACGGACTGGGACGGACCTACTTTTTCACATCTTCGCAAAGGACAAACAAGATGCGTGAAAAAGATGTGACATAACCAGTTACCATAAACAAGTATACCACTGTCAGAAATGTAGATGTAAAGTAGGTGGTCACAACGGCTGATATTAGGTCTCGGCACGTACACCCAAGACTGATCTGTAGGGAGTGACTATGATTCATTACATATACGATAAATGATAATTTGGGCATTGATATGGGACACGTGAACTTACTGATGAACAGTATAATCGTCACAGTGTAGGATATTATTAACCCTTCCGTGCACGGTAAGTTTCGGTAAGTTTTCTGGATCACAGTGTTATTCCAACTCCCCTCTCCACCAGCCCCCCCACGAGCGTCTATGAAAATATGTATTCTTGTCTAATTTTCGCCACCCAAACATACGTATATTGCCATAAAAACTACATCATCTTATTAGTCTATGTTTGTTCTAGCCGATAATAAAAAAAAAAAAAAATGAACAGAATTACGTTAGGCCGGTGTGAATAAACATTCTGGAACGTCAATCTCACCATCATAGCTGGAAATGTTTTCCCTCATATCTCTGATTGTTATTACATGTTTAGAAAGAGAATTTCATCAGCATTCTAAAGGTGCTAGCGGCTTTTTGACACGAAGTTTAGTTTTCGAGAAAACAGCCAAAAACTAAAAGTACTTATCTACAGGGAAGTGATTTTTTTGTTCACAGCACTCTAGCGAAGAAGTTTTCTCACAGATGTTGTTATTTGATCAGCTTATGTTGAATTGCATGAGATTTCTCATGATGTTTTCAGATTTTTCATGTGCCTCATAGTTTCTGAATAATTCACATAAAACTACATTTCATTCACTGTCACGCAACACCTTTTATCGAGACTAGCACTACGCAAATGATTCAATATATATCTCTGGAACATTGGCTGCACTATATACATATATTTCATACAAAGCCATACGTATTCTATCACTGTCTGAGAATGGTACAGTACATTTCATTCAAGTATGTGGCTGAGTGGCGTATTTGACGCCTCTCATTCTTCTGCTATGTTGACAGTAACTTAGGCAAAGCACTCAGTATATTTCTCAACGAACGTATATTTCACATTAAACCATACGCTATATATCATTATCACAATGATTCAAGGCACTATATTTATCACACAATATAAACACTTGCTTCACAATATAGGTAAAATACTCTCATCATTTGCGGCAGGGTGATGCAGTGTAGCAAACCCCACCATAGCAAACACGACTCCTCCTAAGGCCTAATGGCTGATAATGGGCCCCTATTCTTTACAAACAATATATATATATATATATATATATATATAGATATATATATATATATATATATATATATATATATATATATATATATATATATATATATATATATATATATATATATATATATATATATATATATATATATATATATATATATATATATATATATATATATATATATATATCTTCCATTGGCGCAATCGCTTCACAATATATTCACAATATTTGGGAGGTGGATAGATTGTGGATTGTGTGAATGGAGATTTGAGAGAAAAGGTGCTGAGGGTGGGAGAGGCGCAGTACAAAGCTGTATGGCAAAGATTGGCCCAGCACAACCACCCCATATAAAAGTGAGAAAAGACGGAATATAAAAAAAAAGGAAGGTACAGCACCCGTGATAATTCACGTAAGGTAGTGATAGTTACGTTACAACGTACACTGAGCATGGGTGTGTGTATGTGTGTGTGTGTGTGTGTGTGTGTGTGTGTGTAAGAAAGAGAAAGTGAGACTCTCTAGAGGCCTGTAGCCTCTGTATGGGTTAACAATGTAGTAGTAGGAGAAGTAGTGGTAGTGCTAATAGCAGCAGTAGTGGCAGTAGTAGTAGCAGTAGCAGTAGTATCGTTATGAGTAGTAATACAAAGAGTAAGAATGTAAAGAGTTGTAAAAAAAAAAAAAAAAGTTTTGGAGCATCAATAAATGACCTTGAAGGCAGGGAAGTGGCGTTATAAACATGGCTGTATGGCAGGGAAGTGGCGTCATAAACTAGGTTGCATGGCAGGGAAGTGACATTATAAACAAGGGTGTATGGCAGGGAGGTGGCGTTATAAACTAGGTTGCATGGCAGGGAAGTGTCATTATAAACTAGGCTGTATGGCAGGGAAGTGGCGTTATAAACTAGGTTGCATGGCAGGGAAGTGGCGTTATAAACTAGGTTGCATGGCAGGGAAGTGGCGTTATAAACTAGGCTGTATGGCAGGGAAGTGGCGTCAGAAAGAAGGGTGGAACGGCCAGTGAAGGGATATGTGCACATGTGGGTACCACCGCGTGAAGGCATCTGTCTCCAGCACCGTTAGGACAGGTGAGAGTGGTAGTGTGGTACAGTATCCAGTAAGGCCAGATGGTACACTGTACCAACCACTGTTGACATCATGGTACTTCATCAACATGTGTGAGGGTCGTCTGCTGCAGGTGTACCTCCATAATGAGGTAGGCCTGCTGCAGGGTACCTCCATAATGGGGTAGGCCTGCTGCAGGGTACCTCCATAATGGGGTTGGCCTGCTGCAGGGTACCTCCATAATGGGGTTGGCCTGCTGCAGGGTACCTCCATAATGGGGTTGGCCTGCTGCAGGGTACCTCCATAATGGGGTTGGCCTGCTGCAGGGTACCTCCATAATGGGGTTGGCCTGCTGCAGGGTACCTCCATAATGGGGTTGGCCTGCTGCAGGGTACCTCCATAATGGGGTTGGCCTGCTGCAGGGTACCTCCATAATGGGGTAGGCCTGCTGCAGGGTACCTCGAAAATTGGGTAGGCCTGCTGCAGGGTACCTCCATAATGGGGTAGGCCTGCTGCAGGGTACCTCCATAATGGGGTTGGCCTGCTGCAGGGTACCTCCATAATGGGGTAGGTCTGCTGCAGGGTACCTCGAAAATGGGGTTGTCTGCTGCAGGGTACCTCCATAATGGGGTTGGCCTACTGCAGGGTACCTCCATAATGGGGTTGGCCTGCTGCAGCATACCTCCAAAATGGGGTTGACCTGCAGCAGGCATACCTCCAAAATGGGGTTGGCCTGCTACAGAATACCTCCATAATGGCAGGGTACCTCCATAATGGGGTTGGCCTGCTGCAGGGTACCTCCATAATGGGGTTGGCCTGCTGCAGGGTACCTCCATAATGGGGTTGGACTGCTGCAGGGTACCTCCATAATGGGGTTGGCCTGCTGCAGGGTACCTCCATAATGGGGTTGGCCTGCTACAGGATACCTCCATAATGGGGTTGGCCTGCTGCAGGATACCTCCATAATGGCAGGATACCTCCATAATGGGGTTGGCCTGCTACAGGATACCTCCATAATGGGGTTGGCCTGCTACAGGATACCTCCATAATGGCAGGGCACCTCCATAATTGGGTTGGGCTGCTGCAGGGTACCTCCATAATGGGGTTGGCCTGCTACAGGATACCTCCATAATGGCAGGGTACCTCCATAATGGGGTTGGCCTGCTGCAGGGTACCTCCATAATGGGGTTGGCCTGCTGCAGGGTACCTCTATAATGGGGCTGGCCTGCTGCAGGGTACCTCCATAATGGGGTTGGCCTGCTGCAGGGTACCTCCATAATGGGGTTGGCCTGCTGCAGGGTACCTCTATAATGGGGTTGGCCAGCTGCAGGGTACCTCCATAATGGGGTTGGCCTGCTGCAGGGTACCTCCATAATGGGGTTGGCCTGCTGGAGGGTACCTCCATAATGGGGTTTGCCTGCTGCAGGGTACCTCCATAATGGGGTTGGCCAGCTGCAGGGTACCTCCATAATGGGGTTGGCCTGCTGCAGGGTACCTCCATAATGGGGTTGGCCTGCTGCAGGGTACCTCCATAATGGGGTTGGCCTGCTGCAGGGAACCTCGATAATGAGGCTGCCCCAGTGCAGTTGTTAATGACGTAACTCAGGAACTGTGTACCGTCTCGCCTCAGTGGATGTTGTATCACACTGCCTCTCTCACCAGCCCCACCAGTGCTGGATTGGGATGCTTTTTTACAGTGCAACTGATGTCAGTTGAGCTGCTACGCCTAGTTGTGCACGAGTCCCAGCATCCCGTAGGAGTGGAGTGGAGGCAAAAGTACTCAACAGATCACTGGACAAAACTTTGAGACTGAGACATTATTTAGGTGGGGGCAGTTCACTGACGTTTATGGCGGCATTTAAAGGTTAAGCCATATAATATCACAGTGCATACTGTGGCAAATTGCACAGTAATCACTATGTATATTGACATGACCACTATGCGATCTATCATGTAACACCACAGTAATCAGTTAACCATGACATCACATGACCTTTGTTTTCCTCTGCACTTGCTTTTTCCTCTTCCTGTCTTCTTTTCCTATCTCTCTTCTTCCTTCTTAATAAGTCTGTCCAGGATATCCTTTTGCTTACTGAGTGTTCGTACCAATTCTTCCACCCTTCCCGCCAGATGGGAGAGCTGCTGGTCCGGTTCCTCCTCCTTTATTACCATCTGACCATTTAGTTTTACCATCTATCCCGCCAGGTGGGAGAGCTTCTGGTCCTGCCCCTCCTCCTGTTTTATCAACTGGTCATTTAGTTTTACCATCTGTCTCACCAGGTGGCAGAGCTTCTGGTCCTTTTCTTCCTCCTGTTTTACCAACTGGCCATTTAGTTTTCCAATCTGTTCTGCCAGGTATGTGAGCTTCTGGTCTTGCCTCTCCTCCTGCTCTGCCAAGATGTTATTCAGTTTTTCCATCTGTCCCTCCAGCAGGAAGAACTGCTAGTCCTGTTCCTCCTCCTGTTTTTCCAACATGCTGATTAGTTTTTCCATCTGTCCCTCCAGGAAGAACTTCTGGTCAAGTTCTTCCTCCTGTTTTACCACTCACGTTGTAGTTCTTCCATCCCAGTTTGTTTTTGCTCCTCCACATACCGGGGATCCTCCGCCAGCCTCTGTAGTTCTTTAGAAAACTCTGACTCCTCTTCACTTCCATCAAACTCAGACTCATCAGTTTCATACACGTCTGAGTCACCATTTCCCCCTTCCCCATGCCCATCTGTTCCTGTTTCTGAATTTTGCTCTTCCATTTCTTTCAACAATTCTTTTTCCATTTCATTTAGTTCATGCAATTCTTTTCCCAGTTTATTTTTTCCCCTTTCCATTTCTGTCTCTACAATGTTACGATCGACTTCCAACTTGACGAACTCTTTTTGCACTTCGTTTTCTTCTTTATTAATGAATTGAGGAAGATCTTTTATATCTTCCTCCTCCTTTTCCTGCACCTCTTCCTCTTCCTCCTCTTTTTCCTCTTCCTCCTCTTTTTCCTTTTCCTCCTCTTTTTCCTCTTCCTCCTCTTTTTCCTCTTCCTCTTCCTCTGACACTTCGTAAGAGTTAGTATTTTCGTGTACTCTTTCTAAATTATTCAAAACCTCAACTTGCTCTTCTTCAGTAAGTTTTCGTTGCTCTTCCAGGGATAACATTTGATCTTTTAGTTCACTTTGTATTTCCGTAACTAATTCTTTTCCCTCCTCGATACCAGGGCTGTTTTCTTTTTCATTTTCATTCAAAAATTGTTGTGCTTTGTCTATATGATCCAACAGCGATACTTCCTTGTCTATTACGTGTCCTCATTACTCACCCAGAGTCACAACATAACGTTCCAGTACATTTTTCTCACTCGTGTCCTCGTCCTCGTTTTCCTTGATGAGGTCCCCCACATCCTCGTCGTCTTCCTTGACCATGTGACCCAGCTGCTTGTCCTCGGGTTTCCAGGTCACGTGGAAGTGTTTTGCGAGGGTAAGAGTGAGGTCGTGGTCAGTAAGGACATGAGCATAGAGGTCGCGGCTCAGTAGCCAGCCCTGGCAGATGGCTTTGGCCTCTGGGATTAGTGGAGGGTGACCTATGAGAGTCCTTGCCTCGATGTGGAAGGGGACGTTGGGGTGGGGGTGGGACGACCCACACATGGCAGCGACCTTGAGCCGCAGTGCACCCAAGGCTTCCCTCATCTCCTTGACCCTGGCCATCTCCCGCCTCGGCCACCACCCCTCAACCAACAAGGAATACGCTGACAGGGCCACCAACGTGGGCAGCAGCCCCTCACCCCCCACCAGCGTGGGCGGCACCGACCCCATCGCCGTCGCCAGCTCGGCCGCCGTCACCACTGCCAGCAACGCCAAGGCATGTGTGGGTCGCATTTTTTTCTTGTTTACGTTTTATTGAAATATTTAGGTAGGAATTTGAAGATTTATGATAATGCGATAAAAAAGGCTGTTGTATAGCGGGAAAATGGGTCAATGGGGATGACACCTGCCTTGTAATATCATCATCATCATCATCATCATCATCATCATGTAGACCCCTTTTGCCATCTAAAGACATCTTCATCATCACTATCATCGAAACCCGAAAAACGGAAGACTACCGAAAATTCTTTGTAGTAGTAGCAGTAGTAATAGTAGTAGTAATAGTAGTAGCAGAATTAGTAGCACCAGTAGTAATAGTAGTAGGCCTAGTAGCAGAATTATAAGTACCAGTAGTACCATTTCTCCTTTCTCAGAAATCTCCATTCTAGGAGATTTCAATGTTCACCACCACCTTTGGCTCTCCTCTCCTTTCACTGATCCACCTGGTGAACAATCCTACATCTTTTCTATCCTTAATGACCTAGAGCAGCTTGTACAGCACCCTACCCGTATCCCTGACTGCCTTGGAGAGAGCTCCAACATACTTGACCTCTTCCTCACAAGTAATCCTTCTGCTTACTCTGTTAATCTTTTCTCTCCGTTGGGCTCCTCCGATCACAACCTTATCTCCTTAACCTGTCCTATCACTCTGGTACGGCCTGTGGACCCTCCAGGGAAACGTCGTCTGTGGCATTTTGGAGCCGCGGACTAGGAGACACTCAGGCAGTATTTCTTTGATTTTCCCTGGAATGATTATTGCTTCCATGGCCGTGAGCCATCTGAGTGTGCCTTGCGCATTACGGAGGTTATTCTCTCGGGCATGGAAGCATACATTCCTTTCTCATATCCTTTGAATAACGCAAGAAAGCCTTGGTTTAATCACGCTTGTTCTAATGCTGTCCGCAACAAGGAGAGGGCCTACAAAAGGTACCGAAGCCAACCCACCACTGAATCACATCATCTTTACGTTTCTGCCCGGAATCGTGCTAAGTCTGTTCTTCGCTCTGCTAAAAATAATTTCATCCGTACTAAATGCTCTCAACTCTCCAACTCGAATTCTTCCCGCTCCCTCTGGCACCTTGCCAAAAACCTTTCTAACAACTTTACCTCATCATCCTTCCCTCCTCTTTTCTACTCTGATGGTTCTGTAGCTATTTCTTCTACTGATAAAGGAGGTCTCTTCGCACAGTCTTTCTCCTCCAATTCCACCTTAGACGATTCCGGTGCTGTTCCTCCATCACTTCCTCCCTCTGACTTCCTCATGGCTGACATTAAAATTTCTTCAGCTGTTGTATTTTCTGCCATCACTGGCCTCAGTACTAACAAGGCATATGGGCCTGATGGGGTCCCTCCTGTTGTTCTCAAGAACTGTGCTTCTGTGCTTACACCCTGCCTAGGCAAACTCTTTTGCCTTTGTCTGTCAACTTGTACCTTTCCTTCTTGCTGGAAGTTTGCTCTCATTCAACCAGTCCCAAAGAAGGGTGACCACTCCCAACCCTCCAACTATCGTCTAATTGCTTTAACGTCCTGTATTTCAAAAGTTTTCGAGTCAATTCTTGATAGAAAAATTTTAAGGCATCTTTCCTATCACAACCTTCTTTCTGATCGTCAGTATGGGTTCCGTCAGGGACGCTCCACTGGCGATCTTCTCACCTACCTTTCAGACTCCTGGTCATCCTCCTTTCGGGACTTTGGCGAAAGCTTTGCCATTGCACTTGACATCTCAAAGGCTTTCGATCGAGTCTGGCATAAATCTTTAATTTTCAAACTGCCCTCCTACGGTTTCTATCCTTCTATCTGTGCCTTCATCGCTAGCTTCCTTTCTGGTCGTTCTATAGCCGCTGTTGTAGACGGCCATCGTTCTTCTCCTAGATCTATCAACAGTGGTGTTCCTCAGGGCTCTGTCCTATCACCAACTCTCTTCCTTTTATTCATCAATGATCTTCTAAGCTGTATATCTAACCCTATCCACTCATACGCTGATGACTCCACCCTTCATCTTTCCATTCGGTTCCCGCAACGCCCATCTCTGCAGTTACTTCAACAAGCAAGGGATGAGACTATGGCACACCTAATGTCTGACTTGGCCTGTATCTCTGACTGGGGTAAAAATAATATGGTTGTTTTTAATGCATCTAAGACTCAGTTCTTACACCTATCAACCCAACAAAATCTTCCACAGGTATACCCACTAATGTTTAATAATATTCAGCTTAATCCTGCATCATCCTTGAACATGCTTGGGGTTTCATTTACTCGGGACTTATCTTGGAAAGATCATATTACATCTCTTATAAAATCTGCTTCCAAGAGATTGGGTGTGCTAAGCCGACTCCGCTCTTTCTTTACCCCTGCACAATTGCTGACTCTATACAAGGGTTTTATCCTCCCCTGTGTGGAGTACAACCCTCATATGTGGGGAGGCTCCCCACATACAGCTCTTCTCAATAGGGTGGAGTCAAAGGCTTTTCGTCTCATTAACTCTCCTCCTCTTACTGGCTCCCTTCAACCTCTGTCTCTTCGCCGCACTGTTGCATCTTTATCTCTTTTCTATCGCTACTTTAATGGTCACTGCTCCTCTGAACTGTCTGCTTGCATTCCTCCACCTCTACGACGGGCGCGTAGCACCCGTCTGGCAGCAAACTCTCATCCCTTTTCTGTCCAACTCTCTAATGCAAGAGTTAACCGTTACTCCCAGTCTTTCATTTATGCAACAGGTCAACTCTGGAAATGTCTCTCTCTGTCTGTATTTCCTGCTGCCTATGATCTCCAGTCTTGCAAACGCAGTGTGTCCAGGCATCTCAAAATGATCGTATCTTGAATTTGGCTCTCTAGTGTATTTTGTTTTTCTCTTGGAGGGAACTGTTACTGCGGGCTCATGGCCTTTGGTTCCTTCTTCGTCGCATAAAAAAAAGTAGTAATAGCAGAATTAGTTGTAGTACCAGTAGCAATAGTAATAGTAGTGGCAGAATTGGAGGTAGCAGTAGTAATAGTAATAGTAGTAGTAGGGGAGAGAAGTGTAGAAGTAGTACAGAGCATCAGAGAGAACCAGAGTCGTAATAGTAGTGGTAGTAGTAACTGTAGTGTTGGTTGTGGTAGTGGCGGTATTATTAGTTTTATTGGTAGTAGTAGTAGTAGTAGTAGTAGGGCGAAAAGTCCAGTAGTAGTAGAAATGTTGGTAGTCGGGATTTTGGTGGTAGTAGTAGGGATGTTGGTAGTCGGGATTTTGGTGGTAGTAGTAGGGATGTTGGTAGTCGGGATTTTGATGGTTAGTAGTACTGTAGTAGTAGTAGTAATGATAATAGCAGCAGGGATGGTAGTAGTAGTAGTGGTAATAGTAGCAGTAGTAGCAGTAGTGTTAGGGGTAATAGCAGCAGGGATAGTAGTAGTAGTAGTAGTAGTAGCAGTAGTGGCAGCAGTGGTAATAGCAGCAGGGATAGTAGTAGTAGTAGTAGCAGTAGTGGCAGCAGTGGTAATAGCAGCAGGGATAGTAGTAGTAGTAGTAGCAGTAGTGGCAGCAGTGGTAATAGCAGCAGGGATAGTAGTAGTAGTAGTAGTAGCAGTAGTGGCAGCAGTGGTAATAGTAGCAGGGATAGTAGTAGTAGTAGTAGCAGTAGTGGCAGCAGTGGTAATAGCAGCAGGGATAGTAGTAGTAGTAGTAGTAGTAGCAGTAGTGGCAGCAGTGGTAATAGCAGCAGGGATAGTAGTAGTAGGGGAGAGGGGTGTGGAAGTAGTAGGGAAAGTCAAAGTTAATAAAATCGTCATCATCATCATCATCATATCATCACTAGGAACTCCTTTCCCACCCTAGGGCAGGGTGAGGAGTAACAATGTCCAGACAGCCCAAATTTGCCCAGTCTAATGGGTCACACTTCCATTCACTCATCTTTCAAGCCCTCGGAATCCTGGCTCTATCTGATACGCCAAAAACATTCATCACGCTTGTTGCTTCACATCAACGTATCCGATAGAGTCAGTCCGGACGCTGTCACGTTAAAAAGGGGTGACAAATTCCTGATCATGCTCTTCTCCTCACAACATTCATCCAACCAGCGCGATCTCTTGTCAGTCCCCTAGCCTCTCTGACTTCCAAACATCTCTTTCTCACACACTTGTATTAGTGATAAACTGGCAGTAGCAGTCATTACATTTACTTTCATTTCGTTTTATTACGTAATATAAGTACATAGTTTGATGACATCATCTATATTATATACATGTTACTAATATGGTTCTTAATACAACGTCAGCAGCAGTGCTTAGTAACTACAATTCCAATTTTAACCCATTGACAAACTGTATGGAAAAAAGTACCTCGATCACAGCATCCCTCTAACTGTCTCCATTGTTTCAGTCTACTTTTATTACTCTTTTCCTTGTCTACAAAGACATGTATGTACGCAGAAGCGGAAGTTGACTGACAATAGTTAAAATATTCAGTAAAAAATAATATTTAACAAAACAAAGAATAGAAATGCCTCTCAAAATGATAATGATTTTTAATCACCCCGACACGTGTTAAAAATATTACTGGTAGTAGTGGTAGTAGTAGTAGTAGTGGGAGTAGTAGTAGTAGTAGTGGTAGTAGTAGTAGTAGTAGTGGTGGTAGTAGTAGTGGTGGTAGTAGTAGTAGTAGTAGTAGTAGTAGTAGTACGAGTAGTAGTAGTAGTAGTAGCAGTAGTAGTAGCAGTAATACTAGCAGCAGCAGCAGCAGCAGCAGTAGTAGTAGTAGTAGTAGTACTAGTAGTAATAGTAGTAGTAGTAGTAGTAGTGGTAGTAGTAGTAGAAGGAGTAATAGTAGTAGTAGTAGTAGTGGTAGTAGTAGTAGTAGTAGTAGTAGTAGTAGCAGCAGCAGCAGCAGCAGCAGCAGCAGCAGCAGTAGTAGTAGTAGTAGTAGTAGTGGTAGTAGTAGTAGTAGTAGTAGCAGAAGCAGCAGCAGCAGCAGTAGTAGTAGCAGTAGTAGTGGTAGTAGTAGTAGTAGTAGTAGTAGTAGTAGTAGCAGTAGTAGCAGCAGCAGCAGAAGTAGTAGTAGTAATACTGGTGGTGGTAGTAGTAGTAGTAATAGCAGCAGCAGAAGCAGCAGCAGCAGTAGTAGTAGCAGTAGTAGCAGTAGTAGTAGTAGTAGTAGTAAGATAAAATACACAGAGTCCTTGAGTTATCCAGGTCATGGATGTGAAATATTCCTTTGTTTGTGTCCATGGTTTCCCAGAAAAGAGAGCGAGAGAGAGAGAGAGAGAGAGAGAGAGAGAGAGAGAGAGAGAGAGAGAGAGAGAGAAGAGAAGTTTCCCCTTCTTCTTGCCTTTAAGATGTTATGCTCAGCCCAGAACATCATATAGAAGTACACACACGCACACACACACATGGGAAAGAGACGAGTATGAGGATTGGCAAAGAATACAGTTCAGAGTTTAAGATCATTACTACATAAAGTGGAAGAGAAATCGGAAAGAATGATACTAACTGGAGATTTTAATAAAAATATAAATTGGAATACTCTAGATATAATAAGCCAAGAAAGCTGTTGGGACCAAAAGCTCCTGGATTGCGTGCAAGAGTTTTGCCTATCGCAACATGTAAGGGAAAGCACCAGAAAAAGAGGACTCGATGTACCCTCAATGCTAGATCTCATATTTACTAGGCAAGAAAAGGATACTGACAATTTAATATATCACCCTCCACTCGGCAAAAGCGACCATGCAGTACTGAATTGCAACTTCAGGATAGCATATGACATAGTTAACAGCAATGAAAGTTACAATTAGAGCTTAAACTATAAAAAGGGAAACTATCATGACCTAAAGAAGTACTTCTTAGAAATTGATTGGGGAAAGGAGCTTAGAGGACTAGATTTAAATGCTATATATATAAAAATTCTGTGAACTTTATGAAATAGGAGTCCAGAAGTACATTCCACAGCACAAAGAAGCAGAAAAGAAAATAAAGAAATGGTTCAATAAAGAATGTAAAAAATCTAAAGAAAAAAGAGATTTGTTGTGGAATAGATACAGAAGACACAATAGCGAAAGGGCATATAATAATTACAAACAGGCAAGAAACGATTATACAAGAATAAGGAGGGAAGCTCAAAAACAATTTGAGGAGGATATCATAAATAAAAGCAGTGATCAACCGAAGCTATTTTACAGCTACATCAGAAGCAAACCCAAAGTAAAAGATTAAATACAATCCATTACGGACGAGGGAATCACCTATACACAAGAGGAGGATATTTGTGAAGCACTAAACAAGAATTTCCAATCAGTTTTTACAGAGGCAAAAAATTTTGAGAGGGATTATGTGGAACAAGCATGCCCACACATACTACCAGATATACAAACATCAGAAAAAGTAATACAGGAGGAGCTAAGTAATTTAGACAAAGGAAAAGCAAATGGTCCTGATGAAATTTCATGTTGGGTACTACGTGAATGTGCTAAGGAGTTAAGTAATCCATTATTCTAAATTTTCAAGAAATCCTTGAGTCAAGGTAAACTACCTGATATTTGGAAGAAAGCAAACATTGTTCCCTTATTCAAGAAAGGGAATAGACAAGATCCACTCAACTACCGACCAGTCTCACTAACCAGTGTTGTAAGCAAGGTATTAGAAAAGCTTATAAGAAAAGCTTGGGTAAATCATCTAGAAAAACACAATATGATAACAGAAAGACAGTTTGGTTTCAGAAAAGGAAAATCATGTGTTACTAATCTGTTGAGCTACTCTGACAGAGTAACAGACACATGACAGGAAAGAGAAGGATGGGTGGACAGTATCTATTTAGATTTCAAGAAAGCATTTGACACAGTACCACACCAAAGACTTTCATGGAAACTGTACCATCAAGGAGGAATTCGAGGCAAACTGTATTGTTGGATGCAAGATTTTCTCATAAGAAGAGAAATGAGAACAGTACTAAGGGGAAATTACTCATCATGGAAAGAAGTGACTAGTGGAGTACCACAGGGTTCAGTGCTGGCGTCAATCATGTTTTTAGTGTATATAAATGATATAGACAATAACACTGGAAATGAAAGCTATTAAAATATGTTTGCAGATGATGCAAAAATACAAAGGAGAATTACTAACACAGACTCTTGTAAAGAGCTACAAGAAGAATTAAATAAACATCATGAATGGAGTAATACATGGCAAATGGAATTCATTGTGGACAATTGTCATGTAATCAAGTTTGGTAAAAGTGGAAGAAGACCTGATTGGGATTATACGTTAGGAAATAAAACCCTACACACATCAGAAAGAGAGAAGGACCTAGGTGTGATTATCAATAACAGACTATCTCCGGCTGACCACATCAGTGAGAAGGTAAGGAACATGTATACACTGCTTGCAAATATGAGAATAGCATTCACATACATAATTGAAGACATGCTAAGAAAGATAATAACATCATTCATCAGACCAACCCAGGAGTATGCATCAGTAGTCTGGAATCCTCATCTCAAAAAACACATAGACAAGATTGAAAAAGTTCAAAGGGCCGCTACAAGATGGGTACCAAGCTTAAGGGATCTAAGCTACGAAGAAAGACTAAATAAATTGAATCTACCAACACTACAGGAGAGAAGGAAAAGAGGTGACATGATTATGCTATACAGTGTATACTGTAAACGCATATCAGGGAAGGAGAAAATAGACATAAATGATTACTTAACCTATGAGGAAGCATCAGCAGGAGGACACTGCAAAAAAATGCATAAGAAGAGAGGTGATAAAAACGTAAGGAAATTAAGTTTCCCAAATAGAGCGACTGATCAGTGGAATGCACTACCGAATGAAATAGTGTGTGCCAAAACGATTCACAATTTTAAGGATATGTACGATAAATATGGTTTAAGACACGGGACAGTACGAGCTTGACTCATTCCTGTAAAGATACAATTAGGTAAGAACACACACACACACACACCTGCATATATATATATATATATATATATATATATATATATATATATATATATATATCTATCTATATATATATATATATATATATATATATATATATATATATATATATATATATATATATATGTTTGTAACCATTTGTAATAATATGTATTGTGTAAGTACCGTATGTAAGTAGTTGTAAATGGGATCCAAATAGGGCGCCACTGAGCGCTTGCTATCGCTTCCTATGTCTGTGAGCGCTTGCTATGTTTGGCTTGATTCAATCTTTACTGAACCATGAGTTTTGTGGCCGCACCACCGCCTGTGCCGGTGGGAGTCGAGCAGTTAGCAATGGGCTGGGTTGGACACAGATGGTTTTCACGGCTGCTGTGTGAAGATATAAGGCGGTGCTTAATATATTATCGGAAAACTACTCCGAGACTTTGACTTCACCTACGACTTGTGTCAAGGGGCATCAACAAACTTTAACATTTGGTGGAAAGAGAGTGGGATAATAGTGATTTCACATCTTCTGTGGGCAATCTTGGCTGTCTATTTTCCCACGCTGCTGTTCTTCCCGTGACAACACACAGTCTATCTCCGCTCCAGCCTCCAGCCCTTTTTGCAGTCTTGGTGTGGAATCATCCTAGCAGCTTTGATGTGGTTTTGGGATTTTTCTCCACACCAACACCCCACTTACCACCACTCCACTACAGCCACGTAAGCCTCCGCCATGACCCTCACTATCTGCCTTTGCCTGCCAGTCCTGTGTGACCTGTTATATTATCACGCTGTACGGGTTAGTTTCAGCCTCCACAAACTCCAACCCAGACCCCACTCCAGGAAGTAGCCCCAACCGCCGCCTGACGCCATTACGTCATCGTTCCCCCACCCACCACACAGACCGACGTCACCCAGGAAGCGTGGCCACTCACACCGAGCTACGTCACAGTCTCCTGCTCCTATCAGCTTCTCGTTCCGCCCGCTGCTTAGCTGCCGCCCAGTGATGTCACGAATATCTCCGCCCAATCAACGCTGGCGGGGGGAGGAGACACTCCGATACGAAAGCTCACTCAACATCATGCTATCACACGGAACACATCTTACTACAAGTATTTTGTATCTGAATTTTCATGCAATTTCTCATTCCATCACATTAATCGATTCCTTTCTACAGAGAAGCCAAGCTGTCTCTATAGATTGTGATATTTTCACCATTTACTCTTATCCATTCATTGCATTTTTGTCCCTCATTTTTCCTTCATTCAGAATTTTTCGTTTACCCACTCCTGCTTCGTCCCATTTTCTCCCAATTATGCTCATGCTCAGCTGTAAATAACGCATTCATTTTCACTCATATTCATTGTATATAAATCATTTCTTCACATATTATAAATATTTTTATTTATTCATTCTTTCATTTATTCATCCATTTTTTCATTTATTTTCATTTACTTACTTCCTATTCTATTAATGTCCTTTTTTAAAAGGGTAGATCTCTCCCCTATTGAATCTGATAGTGACACAGATGACCCTGTATGTGGTGATTATGTAACTCTTTGTAGTGGCAGATCTTATAGTAAACAAAACGCAAGTTCCCTACCTGTTTCTACTACGACTACTCCTGTTACTCCTCTCACACCTACAACCACCTATATTAACCCTCCTACTCCTACCCTAAATTCAGATATATCAACACCAGATACTCTATCATCTTCTCCAACTGATTCTCTTCAAGCCACTCAGCCTTCTCCACAGCCTTTATCCTTCCCTTCTACTACACATACACCACCACTAACCACGACACTTCCTTCCCACACACAGTCTCAGTTTACTACTGTGCCTACTTCCTCACCTTCGTGGTCTCACCCTCTTCCTATGATGTCGAATCAGAACCCTCCACCTCCCCAGTCCATATATTTGGATGATGTTAACAGACTCATATTTACAGGAGAGGATGGTACAGTTTCCATTTACGACTTCCTCAGAGAGGTCGAGAATGACATTCGTAATCGGCAAATCACAACTGAACCCTTGAAAGTTTCTTATCTGATGGGTCGCCTCCATCAGGGCAGGTCACTATAGTAGCCGCAGCGAGAAATGAACGCTGTGGTGGGGCAGGTGGGATGACCTGGGATTCCCCCACTGGTGCCATATCCACATGTCACCGACCATAGAGGTAGGATGTCACCGACCATCGGCCACCGCTGCAGCCCCGCTCCATGATCCTTACCCTGTGTCTCTGGCTTTCTCTTTCTCTCTCGGTTTCTATATAAACTGGTGTATTTCCGAAAGTAATTATGAAATTATTATGACTTTTGTTCCACACCACCACTGAGGTAAAAATCAAGGAGAGTTTTCTGTATAAAGGTTTCCCCCCCCCTTGTCTGAGGGCAGGTCAGTTCTGGCGAGTGTATAATTATAGGTCAGGCGGAGGTATCGGCAAGGCCGCACTCCCCCGCTCATATGCCACATATAGGAGGGGGGGAAACCTTTATACAGAAAGAACTCCTTGATTTTTACCTCAGTGGTGGTGTGGAACAAAAGTCATAATAATTTCATAATTAGTTTCGGAAATACACCAGTTTATATAGAAACCAAGAGAGAAAGAGAAAGCCAGAGACACAGGGTAAGGATCATGGAGCGGGGCTGCAGTGGTGGCCGATGGTCGGTGACATCCTACCTCTATGGTCGGTGACATGTGGATATGGCAACAGTGGGGGAATCCCAGGTCATCCCGCCTGCCCCACCACAGCGTTCATTTCTCGCTGTGGCTACTATAATAGGAGCTGCTATTCATGTGGGGCACTTCGAAGATTGCCAAACGTTTGACGCTTGTCACCAACAGTTAATTCAACTTTGTTGCCAACATTCCAATGCTGCATCTTTTATTGGGTTGACAAACCTTCTCAAGCAAATGGAGGAGGACATGAAGGTACCTCCCCAACATGCAAAGGTAATTGAGGCAGCTGCTACTATGAGGGCGACGAGTTCAGAGCTGCGCCAATTGTTGCGTGGTACTCAATGGGTAGCCGAAATTAATGGAGAGCTTATGGTTTCACTAAATAATTTTGCAGATTTGTTCAGTTACTTTAGATTTCTTAACTAGCTTTCTGACAACCAAAAACAAATAGCACTACAACTTGGCTTTAACCCCGGAGACAAAATAGTTAACATCTCCAAGGCCATAATAGAAAGGTCAGGATCAGACATCACTCGCCAGGTCGGTTCTTACACCTCAGCCTCTCACTCTGTAGGTGGTGCTGCGAAAGTACTACACACCAGCATTACTTCATGATTTCTCTCGTTCACGGCCAACTACAAAAACCAAACCTAGTAATCGGTCTCACTCACACTATTGCTCACCTTCTAGCAGTCGTGACAAATCAACTGTGCAACGAAGCAAACAATCCTCAATTGTGTGCTGGTGCTGCGGTAATGTAGGTCATCGTGAGTCTAGCTGTGCATGCAAAGAAAGACGTTTCTGCTCACGGGAACGACAGCGCACACCCTCGCGGTCCCGTCGTCTAACATGCAAATATCACAGAAATAGCACAACTCTTTCCACTGACGAGTGTCGTTACCTTAAGAGCCGTCAGTCGGGGGAAGAGGAGCACTCGGATTGGAGAAATGTAATCTAATAGTGGAAGATCTGCCAGTGTATGAAAATAAGGTAACAGAAAATCATCTCCCCATTCGCCAGGCAGGATCTATAACATCTTTAGGCCTAGTCATTCTAGGATGGAGTGAAGGGGTAGAAAGCTCTTTCTTTATGGACACCGGATCTATGGTAAACCTGATCTCAGATACCTCTTTAAACATTAGGGAAACAACTAAAAGAGTTGGGCTTCTTGAACCACCTGACATTCGCCTATGCAGCGTGGATGGCTCAGAATTTCAGGTC
This sequence comes from Coenobita brevimanus, assembly GCF_032717465.1. Lineage (NCBI taxonomy): Eukaryota > Metazoa > Arthropoda > Malacostraca > Decapoda > Coenobitidae > Coenobita > Coenobita brevimanus. The sequence continues at coordinate 8,971,068 of NC_136961.1, forward strand.
AAAGAAAAGATCACACAAGAAGTACAACTTGATAAAGCTTTAAGACCTTTTGACATGGAGTTTAATGTCACTAATGATCTTAAATATCCAGCGGACACTCTCATTGGCTTTTCAACAATGGCTCAACAAGCTATTGCTCTCCTCTCAGCTTCTCGTACCATAGATATCAATGGTTTCCCAATATCTAGCATGGAATATCCACATCTGGTACTTTTCCAAATAAACTCAGTTATTCACTCTCACATGATTCCAACATTACTCGAGAGTAAACAGGTACACACACCATTACCTGAACAGCCAAGTTCATTACCATCTAGTACTACACCCTCTGTGCATTCAACTGTGGATCGTATCAACCCCTCTAACAGTGGCATTTTTGTTGACTCAGACACGTCCCATTTAACTACCTAACATAGTGTGAATGATGTTTTACAACACGCAGAGATAAGGTGTGCAGTAACAAATCAGTGCACAATTTTGTTGCCTCATAAATTTACCAAAGTCTCTGTTTGTGTTGTGGATGCACAAGCAGGAGTGGATGTATTAACCTTACCTGAGATGTGTTGTGTGAATGGCTTAGCTTATGAGTCAGCGTTGTGTACGGTGCTAGTGGATGGTTTATGCTACTTGTACTTAGCCAACTGTACTAATCCTCCACTTAAATTACGAACGGGAACACAGATTGTGACTTCTTGGTACACCTAGCGGCTGTACGTGTGTGCCAAGATATCCCACGCTCTGTTGCCGATGTGTGCTCAGTTACTCAGTCCACCGACATTCCATCTAATCTCGAATCTCATGTGAAACAGAGTGATTACCCAGAATACAGAAGTCACTTACTCAATCTCTTGCGAGACTATAGCGAAGTTGTAGCCCTACCCGGTGAGAATATGGGCAAGACAGATTTAATAAAGTGTCAAATTACATTACAGCCCGGAGCTCAGCCAGCATATATACCTGCCTACCGTTTACCACACAGCCAGCATCAACAGGCTCATCGTCTTATTCAGGACATGTTGGATAATGAGGTCATTGAACACTCTGATAGTTCGTGGAACAGCCCACTATTTCTGGTTCCAAAGAAAGGTGATGAGTTATGACCAGTGATAGATTACAGACGTGTGAATGTGCTGACTGTCCCAGACAGATTTCGAATTCCTGTACTCACTAATTTGCTGGGATCCTTAGGTGAAAATAATTGTGTTTTCTCCTCCCTAGATCTTTTAAGTGGGTACTGGCAAGTGGAAATGGAGGAATCATCTCGTCCTATCACTGCCTTCAGTACTCCATCTGGGCATTACCAATTCTGTTGACTTCCATTCGGTTTACGAAATGCACCATCAGCGTTCATGCGGCTGATTCATACAGTTTTCGCCGGCATGATAGGTCACTCAGTTGTTGCTTATCTAGATGATGTCATAATCGTTAGTCACTCGGTAGAGGAACACTTAGAAAAATTGGCCAAAGTGTTCACTAGACTCAAACAAGCTGGACTTAAGATCAAACTATCAAAGTGTGACTTTTTATGTAAGAAACTCCAATTCCTAGGACATGTTGTTGACGCTCACGGAATTCATATATCAAATGACAAGGTCAAAGCCGTGAGAAATTTCCCAACTCCAAACAACACCGATGCTGTAAGCAGTTTCCTCGGTCTTAGTGGCTATTACTGAAGATTTATTAAAGGGTACGCCCAGATAGCTGCACTGTTAACAAAATTGCTAAAGAAGGATGCGTCTTTTGTGTGGGCTGATGAACAGGCAACCGCATTTACAACACTGAAAAATGCCCTAGCACAATCCCCGGTTTTGGCATTCCCTGATTATTCAAAACCATTTCTTCTCTGTATTGATGCTTCCGGAGTAGGCCTAGGTGCCATCCTCATGCAAAATGATTTGAAGAAAAGAAACGTGTCATTGCCTATGCCAGCCGTGTGCTAAACTCCGTGGAAAAGAATTACAGTGTAACTCAGTGGGAAACCCCTGCCATGGTCTGGTCTCTAAAGCATTTCCGTGACATCATCTACGGTTATCCAGTTCACATCCAAACAGACCATCTTCCCTTATGTGACCTGTTTCGGGGACGTAACCTTACTGGTCAACTTGCACATTGGGCAGTCACTGTGAATTACTATAATCCGACATTTGAATACGTTCCTTGGAAGTCCAATGTCGTAGCCGATGCCCTATCACGGCATGTAGCCACAGTCTCAACTGGTTGCGATGTAAACCTGGCATTCAATTATGACACACTACACAGGTTCCAGTGTGTGGACCCCATATGGTCACAGGTCGTATATTTTCTAGAGTCAGGCGATGATTCTTCCCCGCCAAAGTTACCAGTCCCTGTATCTGATTTCTTCCTCAACAATGAATTGCTCTATAAACACTCAGCACTGAAAGGTAACAACATACCTCATCGCGAAGTTGAGCAACTAGTCATTCCAACAGACTTAATTCCTGTTACCCTTCATTTAATCCACGACTCCCATCATGCATCACATCCTGGCAAAGACAGAAGCTTACGGCTAGCACGTCTGTCATATTATTGGCCCACTATGTGAAAGGATAAAGAAGAGCACTGCGATGCATGTTTATCATGTGCCCGTCATAAGGGGACAACCTGTCAACCTGCTCCTATATTGCAGTACTCAGTACCATCAAAACCTTGGCAAACTGTCTCTCTTGATCTTCTGAAGCTGCCTCATACAGAATCTTGCTTCGTCTATCTATTAGTGGTAGTCGATTATTTCTCCAGATTTATTATCTTAGTTCCATTGCGTGAAAAATCTGCTAACGCAGGGGCACATGCCTTCATTAATTTAGTAATTTGCCCTTTCACAACACCAGAAGTAATTTTAACAACGGATATCTTCTTTGTGTTGTGCCAATGCTAACGGCATGCACCGGCTTAAGCCCGTTATTGTTGGCCATGCAAAGCAGCCTCCATATCTTTGTGGGGTGATTGATGTCCTTCCTGTTGTCTGGTACCATTCCTTGAAGGCATGGTTCACTGCCTACATCTTCAAAGACTGGTCCCACTGCCATTTCGTCAAGGAGATCATCCATTACCAGACGGAGAAACTGGGAATCCCATGTGACCAGGTAAAGGCCCTCCTTCTCCTCGACAATGCACCTGCTCACCCGTGCGACAAGGACTTGGTGGCTGAGAATGGCCGCATTAGGTGCATGTTTCTGCCACCTAATACTACTGCTCTCATCCAACCAATGGACCAAGGAGTGATCATGGCAACGAAGAGGCTGTACCGACGGAAGTTCCTGGATGAGGTGATGGTTGTTCTCGAGGACGAGGATGAGCGCAGGGAGGGACGGGACACACGAGGCCAGCAGACTTAGGAAAACCTTTGCTGCTTCAACATCAAGTCTGCCATCTACAACTGGGCCAGTGTATGGAAGGAAATCCCTGTCAAGACTCTAGAAAATGGTTGGCCTCGTCTGCTTCTTGGAACAGATGTGGAGCACGATTTCCTAGGTTTTGAAGTGGATGACTTCCATGCACGTCTGCGTGCACAAGGGGACGATGTTGATGTGGACGAAGTGCCTGAGTGGTTGGATGACGACGAGGGCGATCCTCGGTATCACACATTGTCTGATATCGAGATCGCATCTTCAGTTGCAGGTGTCAGTACACAGCTTGAAGATTCCAACGAGGACGGCGATGATGATGCGGACTCCTCTCAGCGTGACACCACTCCAGCCATCACCAAGCTGAGCGCACTCCGTGAACACCTAGAGTTCGTTCAGGACTACCTGGAGCACCCGGACTGCGACAAGGAGATGGGGCCCTTGGGACTTGTGGAGGAAGTGCACGCTTTCAGGCAGCGCATCATTAATCATCAAAATCGTCGTTCCTTGCGTCAATCAACCATTGACAGCTTTTTCAGGCCCGTGACCCCTGCTGTGCCCAGCCCTGGCTCCACTCCACTGCCTCCCCAAGACAGGCCCTCATGCTCCAAGCCACAGCCCAGCACATCAGGCACAGTGGAGTCACCACTTGATGTGAGTTTACGCCTCTCTTCAGAGTCGTCTGCAGTGGGTACGCCATCACCACGACCCAGCAATGCACCCCTAGGTCACCTGCAAGAGCTACTCTCAGACTCTGACAGTGATTAAACGCCTAGAACTTCTCCACTAGACCACACGGGAATTTACAGTGTTGTGCAGAGGAAAAAAAAAAAGTGCATAGTGTTAAGGAATTAGAATTCTGAGTGAAAATACAAAGATTTAATTGACTTTCAATGTAACGTAGTGTACATTAACTAGAGTGAGTTATATTTAGAAAATGGTTTTATGAGAAGAAAGACTTTAAGTGCAGAGTGCAACATTTATTTCATTAAGGTACAATGGAACGCAAGTAAGACAAGAGTGCGCAGTGTTACGAGAATGGAATTCTGAGTACAAATGACTAAGTTCAGTGCAAGACTTCATGAACAGTGTACTGCAAGTGCTTCAGGAACTCCTTACTGTCAGAGTCCGAGAGGAGGCGGGTTATTCATCGAGATGGCCAGGGACTTGCTGTAAGTACCCAGAATGTTTCGTATTATACTGTATTTTCCATACTTACCTCTAACACCTCATTTCACTCTATTATGTCCCTTATTGGTGTGAATAGGGTCTTAGGTGCTATGCATGTGCAGTAGGGAGGTGTTTTTCTGAGTTAGGCTAGGTTAGGGTCCATAACTTCAAGTCCAGGAGCCAGGGACTTGTTGTAAGTACCCAGAATGTTTAGTATTGTATAAAATCACCTCTAAAACCTCATTTTATGGTTCTTTTGCATTTATTTCAGTCTTTTATGTCCCTTATTGGTGTGATTCGGGTCTTAAATAGGTGCAATGCTTGTCCAGAGGGAGTTCTATAGGTGTTTTTCTGAGTTAGGGTCCATAAGTACAAGTCCAGGAGGCTGGGGCACAGTATCCGGACAGGACCACTTTCCGGACGTGCCTTTGGCTCTATTACATTGGATATTGGGAGGATTACTGTATATACTGTATATATATATATATATATATATATATATATATATATATTTTGACAAACGCCTCAATCCCGTTTATGGTGGCCACAAACAAATCGCCTCTAAGTCGCCCTGCCCCCTCCATTTCACTGCCTTGCTCCAAACTCACACCCCCCTCTCTCATATACCTCTCCACCCCATTCCTCCATCTCATCCTCGGCCTCCCCCTCCCTCTTCCCCCCTCCACCTCACTCACATACACTCTCTTCGTCAGTCTTTTACCCTCCATCCTCTCCACATGGCCAAACCACCTCAGTGTGTTCCTCATAACGCTTCCTATCACATCCACATCCACACCACAACGCTCCTTTATATCCTCATTCGTCAGCCTGTCTCTCCATGTGACTCCACAGGCTCCTCTTAAATAACTCATTTCCACTGCTCTCACTCTTGACTTGTGTCCTTCCAACAACGTTTCAAGCTTCACTTCCATACGTTAGAGTTGGTATCACAATACTGTCATGTAGTAACTTTTTCACTTCCATCCTCACTTCCCTGTTTCTTATCACGGCTTTCAAAGACCCAGCAACCTTTCTTCCCTGCTGTACACTTTCAAGCACTTCACCCCCCAAACCTCCATCCTTACTCATCACACTACACAAGTACTTAAACATACTCACATTTTCCAATTCCTCACCATCCAACCTCGCTGTACATTCAATGACTTCACCTCTCTCAAAGACCATCACTTTACTCTTCCCTACATTCACCTTTAGATTCCGTTTCTTACACACTCTCGCAAACTCATCCACCAAGCCTTGCAGCTCCTCTTCGTCTTCACTCAACAACACAGTATCATCTGCAAACAGCAGTACAGGGAGTTTCCAAACACTATCCTCTCTCACCAGGCCACTCCAACATCCACTACCCTACCTTGTACCTCTTTTATTACCCCATCCATGTAAAGATTGAACAACTATGGAGACATGACACATCCCTGTTTCAACCCAACTTTCAAAGAGAAAAATTCACTTAGTTCACCATCCACACGCACTGCAGCCTTCGCACCATCGTACATACTCTTCACAGCATTCAGCAACTTCCCATCTACTCCATATATTCTTAACACTTTCCACAATCCTTGCCTATCCACCCTGTCATATGCTTTCTCCAAATCCATGAAAGCTGCATACAACTTCTTTCCCTTCTCTAGAAACTTTTCCACTAAAGATCTAAGAATGAATATCTGATCTACACAGCCTCTTCCGTTCCTAAAGCCTCCCTGTTCTTCTCCAACTAATTTTTCTGTTCTTTCTCTAACTATGTCAATAAGTATCTACCATACACTTTTCCTATTATACTAAGAAGACAAATGCCCCTATGATTACCACACAATTCTTTTTCCCCTTTTCCTTTGTACAGGGGAATAATTATACCTGACTTCCAATCCTCCGGGACTCTACCTTCCTCCCAGACCAATCTGCACATCTTCTACATCCATTCTGCTACTATCTCTCCCCCATGCTTCAGCATTTCACCACACACTCCATCAATTCCTGTGGCTTTCCCCGATTTAACTCTCTTCATTGCTTCCACAACTTCTATCCTACTGATTTCTTCCTGTCTTCTCACCTCCCTCCTCCCAGCCACTTATACTCGCATTACTTCCATCCTCTATGTTCAACAATTCCTTAAAGTGTTCTCTCCATCTGCTCACTTTTTCTCCCTTCTCCACTAGTAATCTACCATTTTTATCTTTCACTCCCCTGCTAACTTCACTTCCACCCTGTCTTACTCTTTTCACCTCTTTCCAGAACATTTTCTTACAGTCCCTCCACTTTACACTCAAATTCCTTCCAAATTCCTCATCCACTCTCTTCTTACTCTCTCTTACTAATCTTTTCACCCCTCTCTTTCTTTCTACATATAACTCTCTCTTCCGCCTCTCAACTTCTTCCACGCCCCTATTTCTCATCCATTCATTGTATGCTTTCTTCTTTTGTGCCACAGCCTGTCTCACCTCTTCAGTCCACCACGCTGTTCCTTGCACCCCCCTCCGTCTTCTCTTTCTTCCACACACCACATCACATGCTGCACATATTTCTTCTGTAAATATCCTACACACACCTTCCACGTCTCCCATCTGCTCCAATTCATATTTGCCCAATCGTTCCTCCACTTCTCTCTTATACTCTGCCTTTTTCTCATCCTCTTGTAACCTTTCCACTCTCCTTGCAACTACTTCCTCTCGTCTTTCCCTTCTTCTATTCCTCCATCTTACTTGAATCCTAATTCTGGCCACCACCAAGTAGTGGTCAGAAAGTCCACTCCCCCAATCTCTATAAGCTCTTGCATCCATTACACATCTTCACATCCTTTCATCCACACACACATAATCAATCAGTGCCATCCTTTCATTCAGTTCACCACCCACCCTTCTCATCACTCGTCACGTATACCTGTGGATCATTTTATGCCTGAAGAGGGTATTGGCTATCACCAACCCCCTCCCAGCACAAATGTCCACTAACGCACTCCCATTCTCATCTATCTCTGCAGGCACACCCCACTCACCAACTATTCCATCCACCTTCACATTCCCAACTTTACCATTCATATCACCGATTATAAACACTCTCTCATTCCTTCCAAACTTATCCATGTACACTTCTGCGTTTGTCCAGAACTCTTCTCTCACTCTTCTAGCACGATCTTGCGTTGGCGCATACACACACACAATCGCCTACATTTGTATTCCAACTTTCAACTTTACCCACACAATCCTTGACCCAACTGATCCATACTGTCTTATGCTCTTCTTCCATCGTTTACTCACAACTATACATACTCCTTCCTTTGCCCTCTCATTCTCACCTACTCCTGCACATATACCCCATCCACACTCCCATTCTCTCACACTTTCTCCTCTCCATTTTGTTTCCGTTATTCCACATACATCCACTTTCGCACCCTCAAGCACCTGGACAATCTCTCTCTCTTTCACCTCATCATTCGTTCCTCTTAAATTCCATGTACCCATTACCAAGTCCTTTGTCCGGTCCTGGGTCGTCATCGTTTGGTCAGTTCTTGTCCGAGGCTTCTTGTTTGTTTTTTTAGTTAGTTGTTTTCTGAGGAGGGGCACTAACCCTCCGCCAACCCTTTTAGTCGCCTTTTATGACAAGTAGGGATACTGGGGGAGTATTCTTGAAAAACCCAATATATATATATATATATATATATATATATATATATATATATATATATATATATATATATATATATTTTGTGTGTGTGTGTGACTAAAGAATGAAGAGTTAGGTAGGACTATGCGAAATAGATCTGCGTACACATTAAATGGAGTGTAACTATATACATCAACGAGATAATGATGATACTAAAACAAATGATCATATCAAATAATTGGGGCTGACAGGGCGAGTGGTGGCAGACACAAGTGTATGGACAAATAATATATTATGACAATATATAATAGTATAAGTACCTGGCCTCACTGCCATGATCCTGTTTATGTTATTCATTATACTTCCATGTCACTTTCATCAAAAGTTAAGTCAGTCCAGCACACCCAACCTTTGAACTACCGATTTTGCATGAGAAACCATGTGATCCATCCAAGGTATAGGATACGAAGTGGTTACAAGTGACTTGTGTTCCGTTCACGATTTGGGAATAATAGTGTAGACGACCGTACTTGGAATATATATATATATATATATATATATATATATATATATATATATATATATATATATATATATATATATACAAAGAGAGAGAGAGAGATAAGGGGATTATTATATGTTTTACCCATATACATATATGTATATATATAAAGTATATAGATATACATTAACAGATAGATAGATAGATAGATTGAACGATAGGCTGTTATACCCTAGTATATAATAATGGGCATCTCCTAATAAAGCCTTATTATTCAAGGTGTAATGAATGGCTTCGGTCCCTCAGCCTGAAGACGAAGTCCATGGATCAACTTAACAATAGCCACGTTGCTTGCAGCAATCATTTCTATGAAGAGTATTACTTCAGTCGTGGCACATTTGTTGCTACAGCTGTACCCCTTCCTTCAACAGCAGGTATTTGTTGCATCCTCAAATACAATATATACTCGTCAGAATTATATTTATAGCATTCTTAAATTGTGTATTTATACAGGGAATGAATAACATCAGTACATCGTGTATATAAAATGTACCTAAAGAATAGTAAAATGCCCCCTTCTGTAAGTCATAGTTGCATGTCATAGTGCCATTAACCCGCCAACTCCCATTGACGTATATACTCGTATATCTCCACACATTTGGTCACTGTGACTCCCGTTGACGTATATAAACGTGCTGTAATTTGCAAGGTCCCTAATTTACACAATTTTCACATTTCGTGTGTGATTTTTGGTGCGTATATATGGGACACCTTCCTCTACAAGATGCCAGACAGGGTCAATGCCTTACCCCGCATCACCTCCCCCTCACACACCAATGTCTCGGCAATTCACCTGTTACCAGTGACCTGGCTAGTAAAGGCATGTCGTGCCACGGTACGAAATTCAAGGCCAGAGTGATTCCCCAATCGATGACACTGTGGAGGACAAAGTTTATGTAGCATTAGAGAAAGAAACAGTCAGAAATGATGATCAGTTAATGTCGCCAAAAAAGGTCAGGTATGTTGATGTGTTTGATGAGTGAAACAATGCTTATATTGCCTAAATTACTGTGTGACAACCAATATACTCTCGTGCTACATATAAATTCGAAGCAAATATATTAATAAATACCGTTTATGAGTGGTGTGGAATGGTTATCCTCCCATAGAACTCGTTTTCTTTGGAGCCAGCCTGATAGAAAACACAGTAAGGTAAAGGGTACTGCTACCTGTATGAAGTATTTTAAACCTCCGGTGAGCGATTTCTCTATGAATTTTCGATGTTTGTCACCAAAAGCGGGGATTTGAGCCCCCCCCCCAAAAAAAAAATCCAAAATTGGTTGGCACTGGGGGGGGGTCAGTGGAGGAAAATCAGTCGGGATTGGGTGGTTTAATGTTATGAAGATATCTATTAATTGTTGCACATCCAATCACTCTACCAAGAAGTAATATATCGTCATACCACTGTACCCAACCAATGAATTTCTCTACCCCATTCTAGAATAATGTTAATGTGAGTGATACTGATTCACGTAAAGACCCCCTCAGTTCAGCTTACCCAGTTGCAACCAGTTGATACATAACATTACTTCCTCTGCTTGATGCTGATGACCTGCGCCACTTACACAGCCATCTAATAAATCATACACAAGAACGTGATATAAAAATTATTGTTTGTATGCATTTGACAAAATATACGACATAGTGATGACTTTTATACTACTGACCTACATAACTGTGTTGCAGGCAGTACAAAGCTACAGCTCCAGGTATTCATGTAATTCATGTATGTATAAAAGTTCCACGTATTACCAGCTATTCCCCATACATATTAGGACCAACGGTGTAGAATGTAGACTATTAATTGGCCCCACCTCAGTATGGGATATGACTATCGAGGATGTACCTGTACTTCCCTTTACATCTGCTGAAGATTGTCTCTCCATCGACATCCATCCAAATACTGTTGCACATCATCAGTTGACACCAGTGGACAATGGGATAAATTCACCCATTCCTCGAATCTTTTAGTGTTTGATGAGGACTATATGTCAGCAAAGCTGGGAACGCTACTAATAAAATGTAGCGGCGCTCCCATTCCCGTTACTAGCTCGAAAAAGTAGTGGCATTACTGGTTTCGCTACTTGATACGAAATGTAGCGGCGCTCCCGCTAGCGCTACTTTGGATAAGAAAAAGGTACATGAAGGAAAGGTTAACAAAAATCTGTAATGTAGCAATACACTATTTACTGTTTTGATAATATTAGTCAGTCTGAGTGGTTATGTTGTGTACCGGTAATGTCAGTATATACTTATATTGAAATAATATATATATATATATATATATATATCATGTACATGTCGGTGTCACTTTAATGAAGCTTAGAGCTGAAAGTACAGGAAAAAGGTATTCACTGTATAATGTAACAAATGTTCTTTTACATTGTTACCTAGTATAGCTACTGAAAGTTGCATACAAAAAATGTGGCCTATCATTGATACATATTATACAGATTTCTTATATTTTCAATGATACCTATTTAAGATATGTACGAAAGCGAAAGTAGAAATGAACTGGGGCCTTCTTTTAAAGGCTATTTATACAGTAGGAATGTTTTTTTTTTTCCATTACATTAAACTGAAAAAGTTATATACTGTTACGAAATAACAGTAGGGGGTAGGGGGGTTTCAAGAATACTCCCCCAGTATCCCTGCTTGTCGTACGAGGCAACTAAAAGGGTTGGTGGTGGGTTAGTGCCCCACCCCGTAAAAAGAACTAACTAAAAAAGCGAACAAAGCGCCTCGGACCCGGACGGACCATACATTGACGACTAAGGAATGGACAAAGGACATTCTTAGGGTGGGAACATGGAATGTGAGAGGAGTGAATGATGAAGTGAAAGAGAGAGAGATTGTTCAGGTGCTTGAGGATGCAAAAGTGGATATATGCGGATTGACTGAAACTAAATGGAAAGGTGAAAGGGTGAGAGAATGGGAATATGGTGTAGGTATATGTGCGGGAGTCAGTGAGAATGAGAGGGCAAGAGAGGGAGTATGTCTGATGATAAGCAAGAAGTGGAAGGAAAATATAAGAGAGTATGGAACAGTGGGTGCAAGGATTGTATGGGTGAGGATGAAAGTAGGTATACAAGCATGGGCGATTGTATGTGTGTATGCTCCAACAGAGGATCGAGTGGAAAGAGTGAAAGATGAGTTTTGGGCGAGAGTAGAAGCATGTATGGACAAGTTTGAGAGGAGCGAGAGAGTGCTGTTGATTGGAGACATGAATGGCAAAGTTGGGAATGTACGAGTGCATGGAGTGGTTGGTCAGTGGGGTGTGCCAGCTGAAGTAGATGGGAATGGTAGTGCTTTGGTGGACATCTGTGCTTGTAAGGAGTTGGCAATAGCCAACACCTACTCTCGTCATAAGATAATCCATCGGTATACATGGAGAGTGATGAGGAGGATGGATGGTGAACTTGTTGAACGAAAGGCAATGATAGACTACGTGTGTGTGGATGAGCGAATGAGAAGACAAGTGTTGGATGCAAGAGTGTGGAGAGGGTGGGGGAAAGGAGTCTCGGACCATCACTTAGTGATGGCCAAGGTAAAGATGCAAAGAAAGTGGTTGAGGAGGCGAAGGGGAAGACAGGAGGAAGCAGCTCCTGTGAGAAGAGTGGAGAAATTGCAAGATAGTGAGAAAATGACAGAGTATAAGAGCATAGTGGAAGAAAGATTGGGAAGGTATGAGCTAGAGCAGATGGAAGGGGTGGAAGACGTGTGTAAGATATTCATGGAAGGGATAGGCGCAGCGTGTGAGGTGGTTTGTGGAGTGAGGAGGAGATGCAAGGGTGTGCAAGGGACAGCATGGTGGAATGATGAGGTGAAACGAGCTGTGAAACAAAAGAAGAAGGCATATGGTGAATGGTTGGCAAGAAGAGGTAGGGGAGAAGATGAGAGAGAGAAGAGAGAGGTATATGTGAGCAGGAGAAGGGAGGTTAAGATACTGGTGAAGGAGAGTAAGAAGAAAGTGGATGAAGAGTTTGGGAGGAATCTGAGTGTGAAATGGAGGGAAAGTAAGAAATTGTTTTGGAAGGAGGTAAAGAAAGTAAGGCAGTGTGAAAGGGGAAATAATAGGGGAGTGAAAGATAGGAATAATAGATTGTTGGTGGAGAAGAGAGAGAAATTGAGGAGATGGAAGGAGCACTTTGAGGATTTGTTGAATGTAGAGAGTGAGAGCAGTGTGAGTATAAGTGGTTGGGGAATGGCTGGGAGAAGAAGAGATGAGAGGAGGGAGGAAGAGATCAGTAGGGCGGAAGTAGTGGAAGCGATGAAGAAGACTAAGCTGGGAAAGGCCCCAGGAATTGATGGAGTGTGTCGCGAAATGCTTAGGTATGGGGGTGAGATTGTTGTGGAGTGGATATGGAAGTTGTATAGATTGGCTTGGGAAGAGGGAAGGGTTCCAGAGGACTGGAAATCAGGTATAATTGTTCCTCTGTACAAAGGAAAAGGGGAGAGAGAAGTTTGTGGTAACCATAGGGGTATTTGCCTTCTTAGTGTGACTGGTAAAATATATGGTAGAATACTCATTGATAGGGTTAGGCATATGACAGAGGAGCTAGTTGGAGAAGAACAAGGGGGATTTAGGAAGGGAAAAGGATGTGTAGATCAGATACTTGTTCTAAGATGTTTAGTGGAGAAGTATCTAGAGAAGGGAAGGAAAGTGTATGCTGCCTTCATGGACCTGGAGAAAGCTTATGACAGAATAGATAGGCAAGGTATATGGAAGGTATTAAGAATATATGGAGTGGAGGGGAAATTGTTGAGTGCTGTAAAGAGTATGTACGAGGGAGCTAGGGCTACGGTGCGAGTGGATGGTCAGCTGCGTGAGTTCTTTGATCTCAATGTGGGACTGAAACAGGGGTGTGTGATGTCTCCATGGCTGTTTAATATATATATGGATGGGGTTGTAAAGGAGGTGCAAGGTAGGGCAGTGGATGTGGGGCTGGCCCTAATGAATGAGGGTGAGATTTGGAAGCTTCCGGTGTTGCTGTTTGCTGATGATACAGTATTGTTGAGTGAAGATGAATGGGAGTTGCAAGGTTTGGTGAATGAATTTGGGACAGTGTGTAGGAGGAGGAAGCTGAAAGTTAATGTAAACAAAAGTAAAGTTATGGTGTTTGAGAGGAATGAAGTCACAGAGTGTGCAGTGAGGTTGGATGGTGAGGATATGGAGAATGTGAGTGCATTCAAGTACTTGGGTAGTGTGATGAGTAAGGATGGAACTTTGGGGGATGAAGTACATGAAAGGGTACAGCAGGGAAGAAAGGTTGTTGGTGCACTGAAAGCAGTGATGAGAAATAGGGAGGTGAGTATGGAAGTTAAGAAGTCACTGCATGATAGTATTGTGATCCCTACCCTGACGTATGGAAGCGAGGCATGGACCTTGCAAGAGGGGAACAAGTCAAGAGTGAGAGCAGTGGAAATGAGTTACTTGAGAGGAGCATGTGGAGTGACATGGAGGGACAGGTTGACGAATGAAGAAGTGAAGGAACGTTGTGGGGTAGATGTGGATGTGGTTGAGAAGATTAGGAGAAATACACTGAGGTGGTTTGGACATGTGGAGAGAATGGAGAATGAAAGACTGACTAAGAGGGTGTATGTAGGTGAGGTGGAGGGAGGGAGAGGGAGGGGTAGACCGAGGATGAGGTGGAGGGATGGAGTTGAGAGGTATATGAGGGAGGGGGGGGTGAGTTGGGGGGAGGGTAGTCAAATGGTGGGTGACAGAGTGACCTGGAGGCGTTTTGTCTGCGGCCACCCTTTGCGGGATTAGGGCGTCGGGCTATAGATAGATAGATAGATAGAGTAAGAATTAGTTTGAAAGAGAGAGTGGGGGAGAGAGCGGGAGTTAGGGACGGGGATAGTTAGAGGTGTGTGTGTGTGTGTGTGTGTGTGTGTGTGTGTGTGTGTGTGTGTGTGCTGCTCGCCAAGCTGCTAGTTACGTAATTTAAATGATCGATAGTTAACTAGGAAAGTCCTGTCTAATTATTGCGCATTACTAATAAATTATAATTAATAAATTACTGATGTAATGTAGAATAAACATCATTGACAGAATTGAAGAAAGTATTATTTCTCGCCATTAATAAATACAATCAAACCGTCGGCGTATCTGTAAGTACTCACCGACTCTGGACCTGTATTTGTCGCGTGAGTAGCGAGGAGCGCGGTAATGCGCGAGTACGGCCAAAAAGTAGCGGCGCTCTCAGTTCTGCTACTGGCTAAAAAAAAAGCAATGGCATTACCACCATCGCTATTAAAATAGCAGCGGAGCTATGTAGCGCTGCTACTAATAGCGCCGCTATTCCCAGCTTTGTATGTCAGGCAGGCAATTTGATGGCAACGACTAATTCAGTGAAAGGGGCACAAATGGTTGACGAACGTTCCCTCTGATAGGATGTGTATATGTCCACAGGATGTTATAATACAAAATACTTTAAGGCATGTAGTTATGAACGAATGATAGCATGGGGATACTGTGATGAGGTCATTAAATTACAGAGTAGCCCCTCTACCTCTAAGAGCTTGGTCGTCTCCCTTGTCCCAGTGATAATGGCGAAGATAATGCATGTATACTGTCTTTTATAAATACACTCGCCTCATACTGATACTGTCCATACTGCACATATATAACATCGCTATTGGTTAACGTACAGCACAATGATCCTGAACTACTGGACATTGTACAGATGGTAGCATCCATTTCTTCCATCTTGAAGGTCAGACTCCCGTGGAAGAGAACAGAGATAGACTACCACAGCTGGAGATAACACGGCATGGTTCAACTCTCGTGAAATGAACAGAAATGGACAACTACAGCTGCAGATGGCATCGCATGGTATGCTGAATACTCAGTATTAATGCGTATTACACAGTTTAATCATACAGTATAAAAGTGGTCTATACCAGTTCATCTGTATAGTCAGTATAAAAGAATATGGGCACTACAGCAATAACATTCACCTGCGGTGTAAAGTATAATTATCAAACTGATTTATAATAAGATGTTATTATACAAGGAATTCCAGTAAATATGAATATGTTAACGAAGAATAGGTATCAGGTATTCGCGCACAATCTGAATTAGAAAGGTATTTATATGTGTAGACAAACATAGACAATTCTCTTGTGGTATTTTAACATGTTGGGATTATTAGTATGTAATATATTTGATGCCACCATATTCTGACCCAAACATTCCTTACACATCGCGTCAGTCACAGGCATATGCTAAGTACGTCTGTATCGTTGACACCTGGAAATGCAGTCTTTATCATACACCTTTTTGCCGCGGAGAAAGACTCGTGTGGTGGCATATTTCCCAAGGAAGACCACGTGGATGTCAATGTGTAGTACAGGAGTACATCCACAGGTGCTGCAAGTACATGGATTTCCACATTTGCACAGTTTGTAAAGACATTCTCATTTATAAGAATCTGATATACCAAACAAGCTATGTTGTACATTTTAAAGCAGAAAATGAAAGAAAGAATTCCTTCTATGGCGGACTAACTTTGCCTAAAGAATCTGTACGTAAATGTTTGAAGGGGTTCGAGGTCACCTTCAGAGGACATAAAGATAAAGCAGTAGAGGAAAGAAGGATCTATATTCATCTAGTGAGATTATTACCACCATCAGCTTATATATCATTACGTACCCAGAAGCACACGTTAGACTTTACTGAAATATACATGAAAATGACGATATCTTTTTATTTTAAATGTAAGAATAGAGGAAGAATAGAGGCATGCGTTATGACATTCAGCAGAGGAACAGATCGGTGGCAATAATTGTTCTGATAGGTAGGCTATTTTTGTCTCGAGCTGAACCCGCATGCATTACTTCCTTACACAAATAACTCCTACAATATTATAGTGCCATAATTTTAAGTATTAATGTAAGTTAGTATACGCTAGTATTGTAAGTGTAATCTCAAGCTTAAGTATTGTAAGTGTAGCTCATGATTTAACCGTTAAGTCTATATTTAAGGCTAGTCTTAGCTGATATTCATAATCTGAATATGATTCTGCTATTGATAAAGCTAAGTCGAGTTTTGATGTGAATATGACTAGTGTTTATGCATAGTGAACCAGCCAATTTCAACAAAGGCGTATAATAGCAGAAATTTTAGCAGAGATTAAAAATTGCGAATATCTTCCTTTGTATTCTGATCTAAAGATATACCTGCCGAAGTTGATAGATTTCCCCTTTTGAACACTGCAGTGGTGATTAAGAGTTGACTGAAGTAAGAATATTGAAGATTGTCATTTGTGAAGCATGAAAATTCATGTTATTGAGTCCTGTTCACAGGCACGTAGGCATGTAACCGACACGGGTAATAAGACTATTCGAATTCTTAATTAATTTGGCTTCATTATGATTAAAGTTCCTATATGTTTATTACAAAAAATTCAACATCGTAAGGCACTTTTCTACATATGTTAAGCGCAAACGTATCTCATATTCTTTGAAGATCTAGTGGAAACAAAATATTACAAAGTAATCAGTTAAAGGTTTAGCCGATTCCCGAATACTATCTTGATGCTTATAAAAGGCGAGAAGCCGTGCCAAACAGTTCAGATCATCGCTCTTTTTCATCGTTGCAGGTTAGTTCCCGAGCTCTCACCCTCCCCCCCCTTTTTCTGTCCCTCGTGTATTAAGTCATCATATACGTTCGTGAGTTAAGTTAGTGATATTTTCCCCTGATCCTTCTTGTGGTGAATAACGAGATCATCGCTCCTTTTCATCATTGCAGACGAGAGGTATGGAGGGCAGTGGCTCGCATCCCGAGGATTCGAGTGCTCTAGCCGTGGCCTAACCTCTAGCACACTAAATCCCCCCCCCCCCCCGTTTTAGTTCATGGAATCAAAGTGACTAACGGTTGGTCCATATGATTACGGTCCATGTGATTGCTGGTCCTTTTGATTATTGTGTCTAGTTTATATAAGATTCTTCAGTTTTTTGTGCATCTAGTCTTAGAGAATATCCTTTGGTGATAATCTTAAGGTTCCTTCCCGACGAGTCCGTCAGAGACCACGGGACTATATAAATGTGTATCAGTGTTCTTGGGATATTAATCTAGTGTGTAAAGATACATATTTCTGGAGTTATTGAATATTAATTTAATTCCTTATTATTGAATATTAATTTAGTTTGTGAAGATTTATATTTCTGAAAAGTGTAACAGTATTCTTTGAATATCCAGTTTGAGAAGATTCCTATTTCTGTTGATATAGAACATTATATTTTGTTTGGTGTCTTTCCCAGTTTGAAGAGTAATTTGTATCTCATTTCTTAATACTAAGTAAATCTTAGGTTAAGTCATTTTGAGTTTGAATTTTGCTATCCTCCAAGGAGTGGTACAGACGAGGTTGAGTGGCCCGTAAGGGGTGCTAATATCTAACGGCTCACGCACGCTTCAAAAGAACACGCTACCTCATTTCCCATATATTCTCAAATAAGATCACGCTACCCTATTTCTCTATAATCTCTACAATTTCCGGTGTTACACTGGAGGTATCTAAATTCTGATCATTACACTGGTGACTAAAATTCTCAGCATCATATTAGAGATATAAATTATTTCTAGCAATACACTGGTGAGCAGCAGCATTTGTAATAATAATTACCTCTCTCTCCCTCTCTCTCTCTCTTTGCCAGCATTATTAACACCCATTGTAATCCATGTTGCATACTTATATTATTGGTATGAATCTTTGTGATCAAAACATATGTGGGATACTACTCACCAACAAAATGACATCAAAGGTGAGGGATACTCATGCACCATCAAATACTATTGGTAAAATTACGTCCTTCTCACGCGGTAGGCCTACATATTCACGATTCATAATTTAACCATAGGATCCCTTATAAACGTTTTCTTTTATTCCCGTTCTCTATCACGTAGCTTGTGTACTAGATATTGTGAAGGTGTAGGTCTCGCAATTTTAACGTTGAATTGTTACTTCGCATTTATTCCCCTCCGTGATGCCAGGCGAGCAGACGCATGCCATTTCATTACGAGGCTGTAACACAAAATTTCCTCTCTTCTAGCCGAGAGTCGAACCCGGGTCCACTTCATTGGCAACCGACCGCTCTAATGACTCTTGCCAGAATTTAAATATTTATCTATTCCATCTACTAAGGATTTCAGGGGCAGTGTCCAACTGTTTTTTTTTAAATAACGTCTCAACAAAGCGTCGGACAAGGATTTAACTTTGGCAGTGCATGTTTGAGACCCCGACCTAATTTGTAAAATTATGCTTTTGTACCAAATGTGTATGATTAAGGCATTTATAAGAGTAAATGTAGGGTACACATAGCTAAAATCGTCGGAGGCATGTAGCGAGGCTAGCTTCGGTCACGATACAAGCCCCGCCCACAATTCGGAACGTGACGTCGGTGTGACGTAGTAGTTATCACCGACGCTGGCAGTTCTGTCTTTATGTAAGCTGCTTCAGATTCAATGCCTCAGGGTTACTCATATTTCTGAGCTGCGGCTGATTTTTAGAGTGACTGTACATCCCTCCAGACTCCCTATTAGTATATAGTATATGCATCGACCTCTTACACATATTGTGACGTCAATATGACTTATTCACTTATGAAGAGTAGTAATCACTGCCTGAGCCGGCACCGCTGGGCGAAGTGATGTGGCGGCCGCCGACAGGAGAGACGTTACCAAACGGAAACTTCAGCGATGGCGTTCACAATGAACAAGTTTAATAAACCACTGCTCTATGTTACATGCACCGAGCGTGTAGCAATGGCCGTATTGTCCACGTAAATGATAAGTAATTTCCTCCAAGTAAACCTTTTTTTCGCAAACATTCTTCTCATATAAGAACCATACTGAATGTATAGTAGGGGTGAAATATTACTTCAGTGTGTGTGTGTGTGTGTGTGTGTGTGTGAGAGAGAGAGAGAGAGAGAGAGAGAGAGAGAGAGAGAGAGAGAGAGAGAGAGAAAGTACAGTATGTGGGGGGGGGTTAGAAAGAAATGCCACTTGCGTCGGTGATTACTACTACGTCACACCGACGTCACGTTCCGAATTGTGGGCGGGGCTTGTATCGTGACCGAAGCTAGCCTCGCTACATGCCTCTGACGATTTTAGCTATGTGTACCCTACATTTACTCTTATAAATGCCTTAATCATACACATTTGGTACAAAAGCATAATTTTACAAATTAGGTCGGGGTCTCAAACATGCACTGCCAAAGTTAAATCCTTGTCCGACGCTTTGTTGAGACGTTATTTAAAAAAGACAGTTGGACACTGCCCCTGAAATCCTTAGTAGGAGTCTCAACCGCAACTCACGGACGAAACAAATGAGCACAGTTATGAAGCAGTACCGAATCTATGTTATTATGATTTCTAATATTAAGTGTATATAAATTATTGAAGAAGGGCACGAAGCGCATCGCTTGTGGCAGCCAGTATTTTGTTATTATTGTATCAGGCATTACTTTATTATTGCTGGTAGTGATATATGTAGCATGAGTAGTATTGTTGATGTCATTGTCGACTGTGGTGAGGATTAAATATTACTATGATTATTAGTAGTTAAATAATAAGGGTATAAACAATGTAGAATGTGAATGTAGGGAAGAGTAGAGCTATAATCTTCAAGAGAAGTTAAGCCACTGAATGTACAGTGAGGTTTATGAGGAGGAAATGGAAAATGTGAGTGCATTTAAGTACTTGGGTAGTGTAATGAGTAAGGATGAAAGTTTAAGAGGATGAAGTGCTTGAAAAGGTAAAACAGGGAAGGTTGCTGGTTCTTTGAAAGCAGTGTAAAGGAACAGGGAAGTGAGCAAGGAGGTAAAAGTCGCTGCATGACAGTATTGTGATACAAACTCTAGTGTATGGAAATGAAGCTTGGACCTTGTTGGAGATGCATAAGTCAAGAGTGAGAGCAGTGGAAATGAGTTATTTGAGACGAGTATGTAGAATCACATGGAGAGACAGACTGACAATTGAAGAAGTGAAGGAGCGTTGTGGTGTGGATGTGGATGTGACAGAAAGCGTTAGGAGAAATATACTGAGGTGGTTTGGCCATGTGGAGAGGATGGAGAGCGAGAGACTAACAAGGAGAGTGTATGCGAGTGAAGTGGAGGGGGGGAGGGAGGGGGAGGCCAAGGATGAGATGGAGGGATGGAGTGGAGAGGTATATGAGAGGGGGGGGGGTGAACTGGGAGCGGGGCAGTGAAATGAAGTTGGACAGGGCGCCATGGAGGCGATTTGTTTGTGGCCATCCCCTACGGGATTGAGGCATCTGGCAATAGATAGACAGATAAACAATGTGAAAGACATATAAAGTTGAAGACAGTAAATGTAAAGGAAGAATAAAACCGGGAAAGAAAAGATATGAGTTAAATGAAAATGCACTCCAATAAAATGGAAATAATAAAAAATCAGGAAAGAATTACGGCTGGATGTAAGAAAAAACGAGGATGAAGAGAACGTTTTTTTTTTTTCGATTATATATTGAGGTTTACGTAGATATCCAACCTATTTATATACTCTAACTATAATCATATGGTCATTACAATTCGTATGACCTGTATAGTTACCAAATGTTGTCCAAGATCCATTCAGAATTGATATACATATGAATAAATTAGGTTACACAAGTTATCAAATAAGCAAGTTTCTTTTAATAACTAGAAAAACAAAACACACACACACACACACACACACACACACACACACACACACACACACACACACACACACACACACACACACACACACACACAAACTAAACGGCCTTAATATTTAGCCCATCCACCTTTGGCAATAGGCCTAATAGCATCCTGCAGTGCTGTCGGGCGTGAGTTAGCCGTGTTACTGCATACAGTTAGCTCTTGTCGGATGCTCTCCCACACGTTTCTAGCTTTTACCTCTAGCCTCCCTGGTCGTCTCTGCAACCCTCCACTCTCTAAAATATCCCCAAAGATTTTCACTTGAGTTAAAATCGCACCGTGTCGTAGGCTGGTCAGTAACCTCAAACTCAGGATGACGATTGAATCCCTACCTAACTGCTCGGCTGGTAAGTATACGGGAAAGGCCTTGCATTAGCTTGATTTTGTTCGGTTCCGGTATGGTGTATGCTCGAAGGAAGGCAGGAGAGAAGTTTCTAGAATATTTATGTTTTCATCTGCACTGAAATGTCCGTGAATGGTTACCTATTCTCCTGGACCCGCAGTCCACATCCAGTCATGAAAGGAGACGGTAACTCTTCCACTTCGTGTCTTGGATGTTTCGACTGTCGTACCGAGTGTTTTCCTTTCTCCACCAGTGTTGGACAGACCCTGCCATAGGTATACAACATTTTTCATCTGTGAATATCCCTGTCTGCCAGAAGCCTTCGGCCAGATTAATATGTTGTGCGAACCTCAGGGGTGATTGTCTGTTGAACTCCGTAAGCATCTCTTTAACAGGTGGAACATGGGAGCTCAGCCGACCTCACACAGCCATTGTCTAGTATTGGCAGGGTCATATGGCAGCTCTAATTCCCGTGTCAAGATTACCGGCGTTGTTTTGGGGTTTTGTCTGGCAGCAACTAAGACAGCTTCGACTTGCTGTGGTGATGTAACCCAAGGGCGGCCATATCTAGGTCTCGTTGTCACGTGACCCTCTTTAGCCTACCGCCTAATCCATAATCTTTCGTTCAGCATATTGATACCCATAAACCGACTGATTTTCCATACTGACCTCCCAGCTTCATGGTGGCCAACACTCACAGGTCTCCTTGTAATCACCTCAAGGGGATTAGCCCGGGTTCAAGGCAGATTTCGTTCACGTCCTGTCATATCTTGAAGTATAAAATATCCCTAATTACGCAACATATCTATAATCGTCCTTTTTAAGTGTGCATGGCATACCTAGAAAGTTATGGGTATGTAATATAAAAATAAACAAAATCAACAATTAGACAGGAAGTACAACAGGCAGCGGGGCAGGGAAGTTGCTACAGATGTGGTTATAATGGCAGGGCACATCTGTGAATGGTATGCAATTTTAGTAACTGCCGGGTGAATAAATGTCATAGATTTAACACATTCGCCCCCCAGTGTATGATGCAATTTCTTAGTGAATATTAAAAGAGTAAGGCTACTAATTCCTGAAATAACTTGGTTTTACAATTACCCAACTATCAGTATTATGCAGACCCTCTTTAGGGGCGTTCTCGTCTTTCTTGGCAGTGGGAGGCACCGCTCTGAAATTAGCATGGTGCTTCGAGAGTACTATGCCCACTTGGAAACACATGGTTCAGACAGGGGCCGGGTTCACTGAATGTATGTGGATTCCAAGAATGCATTAGGTTGCAATTCATGACAATATTTTCAAAGTCTCTCACTGTACTTATATGATTGGCGTCGGTCGTGAATCATCAGACTGCTAGGCTAACCGTATCCGCACGCTTCTTTTTTTTCTTTTTTTTTCTGTTTCAGCTCTGACATCTACTTCTCTCAAGCAAGAGGGTAAAAAAAAAATGTGATTACGATAGTGCATTGTAAATCTCTCACGCTGGCTTTCCACAGACTTTCAAATCATGTCCAAATTGTATTCAAAATTTTTAGTTTTGTATTAGAAGACTTTCGAGTGCTTTGTGGTTTGGGGGAACACTTCACGAACTAACCTACTTCACGCAGCATCGATTGGAATAACTGGAGAAAGTACTGAATGAAAAATAACCGAAAAACTGGGCCTTTTACCTGATTATACATATTTGTGTCATGTCTGTTTGAAGTTTACAGACAAGTACAGGTAGAGTATGCAATAAAAGTAGCTTAGTTTATATAAAGGAAGTAAAAACTGTAGAAATTATTAACATTTCAATCTAATTCTGGAATTTGTCTTGACCTTCTCTAAACAAGCATCGGCAGTACTTTAACTTGTTCAATTAAGTGACATAAAATACGCGTTAATCCTTGACCTAATCCTACCCCAAAGACCACAATCGCATCTACGCTACATTTACTTCGGGTCACATTACGCTGTGGTAGTTCATCATCTAAATAACTATAGTCTGTTAGTTCGTTGCAGTTGAGTGAATTCGATAAACCATAGTCATAAGGTAGCAATGAGTCTCCTTGGTTACTTTAGCGCTTTCATCTGAACGTCACTCAAAATTTCGTGTCTATGCATTTTGTTTCAGTTACCCAAGTGACAGAGAACGAAAATACATTTCACATCCTTTCTAGAACATTTCTTCATGACCAACATCACTTGCTAACATTAATCTATTGCATTAACTCAGTATTCAAGAGAGAGAGATAGCATTTTTGGGCCAAGTTACAGTAGAAAGAGTATAGTCAGATTTTCTCTTCAATTTGACTACATTTGGCTATCAATTTTGGTGATATGGGATTAGGAATCTTTATCAGGCGAAAATAAACACGCTAAAACAACCCATTACACACTTTTGGCGCGCTCAAGATTAGACTGTAATTGATTGGTGATCCGAAGATGTTGGTCAGGATCTGAGACACTGAAAGCCACTGTGACTCCATCCTGCGCTGTCCTTTTCTCCAGCACAGCATCTCCTTCGGACCGTCTTGTGGTGTCTCCTTCAGGATCTTGAGAATCTTTATACCTCATGCTTCCGATTGCGGGATTACACAAACTTACTTCTTGTTGAGCCTTTATGATTAGCTAAAATTCTAAATCATGTGTAGAACAAAAGCCTCCCCCCCACACCATGATGACACATAGATTTATTTTTTATTATTCTACCCTTAAATGTGAACGCTTCCCTCACATGTAATAATTCGTATTCATCACACCATACAACTGCAGTAAGGAAAAACATTATAAGTATTACTCAGTAGCATATACTAATTGTGACATACTGTCAAAATATACATACATTATATATATATATATATATATATATATATATATATATATATATATATATATATATATATATATATATATATATATATATATATATATATACATACATTATAAATATATATATATATATATATATATATATATATATATATATATATATATATATATATATATATATATATATATATACCCCTGGGGGTAGAGGGGTTTTTCAAGAATACTCCCCCAGTATCCCTGCTTGTCATAAAAGGCGACTAAAAGGGTTGGCGGAGGGTTATTGCCCCTCCCTGGAAAACCACTAACTAAAAAAACAAACAAGAAGCCTCGGACAAGGACTAAACGATGACGACCAAGGACCGGACAAAGGACATGGTTATCGGAAAGTGGAATGTAAGGGGAGCGAATGATGAGGTAAAAGAGAGAGAGAGATTGTCCAGGTGCTTGAGGGTGCGAAAGTGGATGTATGTGGAATAACTGAAACAAAATGGAGAGGAGAAAGTGTGAGAGAATGG
This sequence comes from Coenobita brevimanus, assembly GCF_032717465.1. Classification (NCBI taxonomy): domain Eukaryota; kingdom Metazoa; phylum Arthropoda; class Malacostraca; order Decapoda; family Coenobitidae; genus Coenobita; species Coenobita brevimanus. The sequence continues at coordinate 8,996,166 of NC_136961.1, forward strand.
GAGTGTGGATGGGGTATATGTGCAGGAGTAGGTGAGAATGAGAGGGCAAAGGAAGGAGTATGTATGGTTGTGAGTAAAAGATGGAAGAAGAGCATAAGACAGTATGGATCAGTTGGGTCAAGGACTGCGTGGGTTAAGTTGAAAGTTGGAATACAAATGTGGGTGATTGTGTGTGTGTATGCGCCAATGCAACATCGTGCTAGAAGAGTGAAAGAAGAGTTCTGGACAAATGTGGAAGTGTGCATGGAAAAGTTTGGAAGGAATGAGAGAGTGTTTTTGATCGGTGATATGAATGGTAAAGTTGGGAACGTGAAGGTGGATGGAATAGTTGGTGAGTGGGGTGTGCCTGCTGAGATAGATGAGAATGGGAGTGCGTTAGTGGACACTTGTGCTGGGAGGGGGTTGGTGATAGCCAATACCTCTTCAGGCATAAAATGATCCACAGGTATACATGGCGAGTGATGAGAAGGGTGGGTGGTGAACTGAATGAAAGGAAGGCAATGATTGATTACATGTGTGTGGATGAAAGGATGCGAAGATGTGTAATGGATGCAAGAGCTTATAGAGGTTGGGGGAGTGGACTTTCTGACCACTACTTGGTGGTGGCCAGAATTAGGATTCAAGTAAGATGGAGGAATAGAAGAAGGGAAAGACTATAGGAAGGAGTAGTTGCAAGGAGAGTGGAAAGGTTACAAGAGGATGAGAAAAAGGCAGAGTATAAGAGAGAAGTGGAGGAACGATTGGGCAAATATGAATTGGAGCAGATGGGAGACGTGGAAGGTGTGTGTAGGATATTTACAGAAGAAATATGTGCAACATGTGATGTGGTGTGTGGAAGGAAGAGAAGACGGAGGGGGGTGCAAGGAACAGCGTGGTGGACTGAAGAGGTGAGACAGGCTGTGGCACAAAAGAAGAAAGCATACAATGAATGGATGAGAAATAGGGACGTGGAAGAAGTTGAGAGGCGGAAGAGAGTGTTATATGTAGAAAGAAAGAGAGAGGTGAAAAGATTAGTAAGAGAGAGTAAGAAGAGAGTGGATGAGGAATTTGGAAGGAATTTGAGTGTAAAGTGGAGGGACTGTAAGAAAATGTTCTGGAAAGAGGTGAAAAGAGTAAGACAGGGTGGAAGTGAAGTTAGCAGGGGAGTGAAAGATAAAAATGGTAAATTACTAGTGGAGAAGGGAGAAAAAGTGAGCAGATGGAGAGAACACTTTAAGGAGTTGTTGAACATAGAGGATGGAAGTAATGCAAGTATAAGTGGCTGGGAGGAGGGAGGTGAGAAGACAGGAAGAAATCAGTAGGATAGAAGTTGTGGAAGCAATAAAGAAAGTTAAATCGGGGAAAGCCCCAGGAATTGATGAAGTGTGTGGTGAAATGCTGAAGCATGGGGGAGAGATAGTAGTAGAATGGATGTGGAAGATGTGCAGATTGGCCTGGGAGGAAGGAGAGTCCCGGAGGATTGGAAGTCAGGTATAATTGTTCCCTTGTACAAAGGAAAAGGGGAGAAAGAAGTGTGTGGTAATCATAGGGGCATTTGTGTTCTTAGTATAATAGGAAAAGTGTATGGAAGGATACTTATTGACAGAGTTAGAGAAAGAACAGAGAAATTAGTTGGAGAAGAACAGGGAGGCTTTAGGAAGAGAAGAGGCTGTGTAGATCAGATATTCATTCTTAGATCTTTAGTGGAAAAGTTTCTAGAGAAGGGATAGAAGTTGTATGCGGCTTTCATGGATTTGGAGAAAGCATTTGACAGGGTGGATAGACAAGGATTGTGGAAAGTGTTAAGAATATATGGAGTAGATGGGAAGTTGTTGAATGCTGTGAAGAGTATGTACGATGGTGCGAAGGCTGCAGTGCATGTTTTTTTTTTTTTTTTTTTTTTTTTTTAATGTGTCCGACTTCTGGGCATAGGCTTCACTGCCTGCTCTTAAGGCCCAGTAGTCCTCCTACATACCATACACCTCTCTACATGTGGATGGTGAACTAAGTGAATTTTTCTCTTTGAAAGTTGGGTTGAAACAGGGATGTGTCATGTCTCCATGGTTGTTCAATCTGTACATGGATGGGGTAATAAAAGAGGTACAAGGTAGGGTAGTGGATGTTGAAGTGGCCCTGGTGAGAGAGGATAGTGTTTGGAAACTCCCTGTACTGTTGTTTACAGGTGATACTGTGTTGTTGAGTGAAGACGAAGAGGAGCTGCAAGGCTTGTTGGATGAGTTTGGGAGAGTGTGTAAGAAACGGAATCTAAAGGTGAATGTAGGGAAGAGTAAAGTGATGGTCTTTGAGAGGGGTGAAGTCAGTGAATGTACAGCGAGGTTGGATGGTGAGGAATTGGAAAATGTGAGTACGTTTAAGTACTTGGGTAGTGTGATGAGTAAGGATGGAGGTTTGGAGGGTGAAGTGCTGGAAAGGGTACAGCAGGGAAGAAAGGTTGCTGGTTCTTTGAAAGCAGTGATAAGAAACAGGGAAGTGAGCATGGAAGTGAAAAAGTTACTACATGACAGTATTGTGATACCAACTCTAACGTATGGAAGCGAAGCTTGGACGTTGTTGGAAGGACACAACTCAAGAGTGAGAGCAGTGGAAATGAGTTATTTAAGAGGAGCCTGTGGAGTCACACGGAGAGAGAGGCTGACGAATGAGGATATAAAGGAGCGTTGTGGTGTGGATGTGGATGTGATAGGAAGCGTTATGAGGAACACACTGAGGTGGTTTGGCCATGTGGAGAGAATGGAGGGTGAAAGATTGACGAAGAGAGTGTATGTGAGTGAGGTGGAGGGGGGAAGAGGGAGGGGGAGGCCGAGGATGAGATGGAGGGATGGGGTGGAGATGTTTATGAGAGAGGAGGGTGTGAGTGGGGAGCAGGACAGTGAAATGGCGGGGGACGGGGCGACTTGGAGGCGATTTGTTTGTGGCCACCCCAAACGGGATGGAGGCGTCTGGCAATCGATAGATATATATATATGTATATATATATATATATATATATATATATATATATATATATATATATATATAAAGATCATCATGTCATAAAGTCTGTTTTATAAGTATTTTACGGTACTACACATTAACACTTGCATTATATATATATATATATATATATATATATATATATATATATATATATATATATATATATATATATATATATATAGAGAGAGAGAGAGAGAGAGAGAGAGAGAGAGAGAGAGAGAGAGAGAGAGAGATTGCATAAATGATTTGCACAACCATAAAAATTAACTTCATAAAGGGAACATTTACCATATCTCTGGAAAACCAAAGCAAAATATTGAGAAACTTATCAGGTGTTTAGGTGCACTGAATATTCACTTTACATTCCCCTGCTGTTGTGTTCTCTGTCATTCTGGAATTCCTCCAAGGTCTTCGTTTGATTAACTCTGTTCACACTTAAGTCCCATGAGCGCTGTTGATGTCCTGCGAGCTCTGTTGCTGTCCTACGAGTGTTACTGATGTTGCTTTGTGGCTCGTTTGATACTTTATTGGAATATCACCACGAGAATCTTTAATCAGGGATCGTGATAAAAGAGCCTGATTCTTTCTAATACTTTCAGCGGCCTTCAAGATGGCTGAGTGGTCATGCATGTCCCAGAAATTCATGGAAAGCAAAATTCCAACTGTTTCCTACGTTGTTGGTGCGATCTTCCCCGTCCGTAGTGGTTTATTGGACGTCCCTTAAGTGTGGTGTAAACGGTGACAGATTCTTTCAATGCATACTAAAGGACGCACTCGATCTGGAAAGGCTGGTGGCTGCATGCGACGATAAGTGCCGAATGCATGAAGTGTGACTGAAATAATCCACAAGGTCTTCCAGTCCTTCAACATCAGGTATATTCTCCAGCAGTTAATCCATCTCATTAGCCACATCGTCTGCAGGTACTGTAGAAAAGGGGGTCCATCCAACATTCCACTAAAATGTTTCACACGATCATCATTCCTGTACACAGAAGTCAGTCCTAAACTTAACACTTTTCTGGATGAAATTCGAGTCAGGTGGTAGAAGCAGCTGCGAGTTGCCACACTTGCTACCAGGACTGTAAAAACAGGATACATTACTGCATGTTCAAAATTAGTAATCTCTGTGGTTGAATCTGGACAGAACCCTACATATTAACATTTTTCACAGATTCTTCATAGACTTTGCAAACATAGTACACCGGTCAAAGCAAATGGCCTAAGCTGTGTTTAGATGACATAATTTTGATGAAACAATTTAGTAGTTCATGGTAAAGTGCCCCTCATAATCATACGATAGTGCATGATAAATGTTCCAATCCCTGGTTGGCTCCAAACACTGTGTGTGTCTGTTGAGTCTGATCTACTGACATAAAGGAGGAGATCCCCACCCCCCCTCCTTTTTTTTTTTTTTTTTTTTTTTGAGGTCCCGTACTTTTCCTTTCACCACTGTACAGTTTTTACTCTAATGGCCTGAAATTGTCATATCTCCATACGAATGAGTTATAGCATGAGATTAACACAACACTATGATGCTAGTCACGAAGATCTGCTATGGAAGGAATGCAGAACCGTAGCATTGCCATTTTCCGCCTTTGGGCTACTTGAAATAAGCTACAGAAGGACGACACCTGGGCCAAATTAGGGTTTAAAAAGTATAATATGCTTCAGTTCTCGTTGGGATGCTGATGTTGGACATCACACTTCACAGAATCAGGTCCATCAATGATACAGTGAATTCATGTGGCTGTTGACAAATAGCATCTGCAGCGATATACTGTATGTAGGTCTGTCATCGAAGGAATCACTTATCTTTATGGTGTTCTTCACTTTAGCTGCCTTCACAGTGTTAGGATCTGTGGCTATGTTAAGTCACAGAAAGTAATTGCTTATCCTCAAAATCTGTATGAGCACAACCATTTCAAGAAAGTGCTGTCCTCTGAGAACATTCCAAGGTAACTGTATACTGCTGGAACTCTTCTTGGTGTATAAAATACCTTCTGCACGGAGTCTGAAACCTCCCTCATGGTTCTTTATGATCTCCAGCTGGTAGAGGTGACTGTTTACTTGGTCATTCAGAGATATTATATAATCAGTTTTTAAAGATGTAGCAGCTTACACACGCCTGACTTATCCTGCCCACCGATGATCTAAGGTTAGGTCATATCTAATCTCCGACTGGCAATTGAAGTGTGATGTTGACACATGCTGCCAGGTATGTTGGAGGAACACTCGGTCAATGAAGCCCCCGACATTTGGCAATTACTAAGCAGTGTCACCTGGGTAATGTCAGACTGAACATGAAGGAAAAGTATTTCATATTTCTTTTTTCTTTTCTCCTTGTATAAAAGAAATAATATTCTATACAAAAAAATCTCTAACAAAAAGGAAAAATTAACAAACTAATAATTGTGTATATTTTTTATTCTTAATATTTTGATGATGTCTTAAGATCCGTTTAATGGTGCTCAAGTTTCAAAATGTTCTTTTTTTCTTTTTTTTCAACCTTAGTGTACATAGATAAGGACCTGAATAAAAAATAATTAACAATAAAAACAGGGGCTTTTGTGCTGGGGGCATTTCCTACATGATTTTGTCCCAAGGGGCTTTTGTATGAATCCCGCCGACCTCATCTCATTTGTTAGCATTGTTCGAGCGACTTAAATGCGAAACAATTTTAGGAGTGGCCCCGTCGGTTAGTCTCGCCTAGGGATTTTCATACTCTCGGCACTCACTCTAGAAAAACCTTAAATGGTGCTTCACTCTACCTCCTTAAAGATTTCCACACGTGAAATGTTTCATACTAGTAAAGTCATGGTACTTCAATTTAGCAAAACCCGACATGACCTTCATCTGTCTAGTACTACTGTATGTGTTGCTAAAGGGAGGAGCACCACAGGAATCACTGAAGATATGACGAAATCTGATAGCAAGACCTTATCAACGGAAGAACGAATGAAAGTCCATGTAATCGCTTTCATACATCAATTTATTCATATTTCACTTGCACAGGTTAGTAACATAATAAGCTTTCGAAGGGCTGGCTGGTATTTTAATGTATGTAACTTCCCGTCCACTTGTAGGTGGGATAAGAGTTTTCTCAGCACCCGTTCCTTAGCGATTCATTTTGCTTATTACATCTTAATGTTTTCTTGTTACTTTTGTCCTCATATCTTAACAAGGTAAATCCCGAGAGAATGAAACCCCAGGTATGTTTAAAGATGATGCGTGATCGAGTTGGATATTGTAAATAATAGAGGGTACTCCTGTGGTAGATTTTGACAAGTTGCAAGATGTAAGAACTGAGTTTTGAACCATTAAAAACAAAAATTATTTTTACTTTAGTCATAGATATGAGCCAAGTCAGACACTAGGTGTGCCATGGCCTCATCCCTCGAATGTTAAGTAACTCCTAAGGTGGACGCTGTGGGAAGTGAATGGATAGGTGAAGGGTGAAGTCATTAACGTCTTAACAGAGAGTGTTTGATGTACAGCTTAGAAAGTCATTGATGAATAGAAGGAAGTGAGTTGGTGATAGGACAGAATCCTGAGGAACACCATTATTGATAGTTCTAGAAGAACGGTGGCCATCTACAACAGAAGCTACAGGACGACCAGAAAGGATGCTAAAGATAAACGCACAGATGAAAAAATAGAAACCGTAAGAGGGCAGTTTGGAAATTAAAGATTTATGCCTGACTCGATCAAAAGCCTTTGAGATGTCAAGTGCAATGGCGAAGCTTTCGCCAAAGTCCCGAAAGGAGGATGACCATGAGTCCGAAAGGTAGGTGAGACAATTGCCAAGGGAGCGTCCCTAATGGATCCCATACTGACAATCAGAAAGAAGGTTGTGAAAGAAAAGGTGCGTTAAATATATTTTGTTAAGAATAGATTCGAAAACTTTTGAAATACAAGATGTTAAAGCAATCAGGCGATAGTTAGAGGACTGGGAATGGTCACCCTCAAAGCCTTCAGAAACCACAGAGTTTTCACCATCGTTGTCGGCAAAAAAACAGCTCAGGTGAGCGATAACGAAGTTTTGAAAAAAAAAAAAAAAAAAAAAGACGGAAGAAGTGCAGATTTTCATCTAGTAGTGATACCGAAAACTGCTATAACCAAGTGTGCGATAACCAAGGGATCATCGTAAGTCGCTTAACAAGAGGGGTTACGAAACCTCCAATGCCATTTATTAATTGACCTTAAAACTTGCATTCAGATTCATTAGATCACCCGGCATTACATGGAAGCCTGGACCAGAAGAGTTATCACGAACTTCAGAGGGGTAAAGAAAGTAAAGATTATCGTGTGGTATTTTTCTCAGTCGTGGCTTACATAACTGACACCAGGGCTAATTAATGTTCCCATGTGCAGACGTGTAAATGGCGTGGTATTTCCCTGATTTTGGCCCAAGAAAAATGGTGCGGCGCGACGTGCCGAGGTGGGGGAAGGAGTTTAAATATTTTGTGCGTGTTGTGCAGCGCTGCCGGGGGTACGAGCAACGAGCATGGAGTGAGATTTTTACATTTTTATTTACAATTTAAGCACTTTCGTGGGATTCTGTGATATATTTTCAGTTGTTAGGCATTTTTACGGTAATTCTGAGATACATTTACAATTGTTAGACTTTTTTAAACAGGAAATCTCTTACATTTACAATTTTTTACATGTTTACGGGAATTCTCGGACATATTTACAATTGCTAGACCTTTTTACGATAATTCCTCGATATTCCCAGATATATTTATTTTTCTCAGATATATTTATTTTGATTCTCAAATGTTTAGTTCTTGTATTTACCGGGTTTCTCTGATGTATTTACAGTTCTAACATTTACAGTCCCCATAATTACCGTGATTCTCAAACATTTACAATTTTCAGCGATTTACAGTTCTCAAACATTTACTAGGATTTTCTGATATTTACAAGTCTCAAACATATTTACAATTCTGACATTGACAATTCTTAGACATTTACAATTCTCAGACATTTACAATTCTCTGACATTTTCAGTTCTCAGACATTCACAATTCTCAGACATTTTCAGTTCTCAGACATTCACAATTCTTAGACATTTACAATTCTCAGACATTTACAATTCTCAGACATATTTACAATTCTCAAACATTTACAAATCTCAGACATTTACAATTCTCAAATATTCAATTTTCAGACATACTTACAATTCTCAGACATTTACAGTTCTCAGACATATTTACAATTCTCAGACATTTACAATTCTCAGACATTTACAATTATCAGACATTTACAATTCTCAGATATTTACAATTCTCAGACATTTACAGTTCTCAAATATACTGCATTACAATTTTCAGACATACTTACAGTTCTCAGACATATTTACAATTCTCAGACATTTACAATTCTCAGATATTTACAATTCTCAGACATTTACAATTCTCATATATACTGTATATACAATTTTCAGACATATTTACAATTCTCAGACATTTACAGTTTTCAGGCATTTACAATTCTCAGACATTTACAGTTCTCAGATGTTTACAATTCTTATATGTTTATCGAGAGTCACACATATTACATTACTACAGTTTTCCTTCACCATCATGTTATGTGTATCTAATAGGAATAGTAGTAGTAGTAGTAGTTGTAATGATAATAATAATAATAATAATAATAATAATAATAATAATAATAATAATAATGGAAGTAGTAGTAGTAGTAGTAGTAGTAGTAGTAGTAGCAGTACTTAAGCATATCAGTAAAGAAAACAAAAACCCTGAATGCATAAACAGAATTATATACAACTTTTAATACTAGTAGTGGTAGCAGTAGTAGTAGCAGTAATGATGATGATGATGATGATGGTGAAAAAATAATAATAATAATAATAATAATAATAATAATAATGATAATAATATAAAAAATATTATTAATAATAATAATCAGACAAAACAATTCGTAAATGCATAAACAAAATTATTTACAATTTTCAATAATAATAATAATAAATGAATAAACAAATCAGTAAACTAAAATACAACCCCTGAATGTATAAACCAAACTATATACTTATTTTAATGTTATCCTCGCCGTAAACGACTGCATGACAACGAAATTATATATATATATATATATATATATATATATATATATATATATATATATATATATATATATATATATAAACTGCATAACTCTTGGTCAAACGTGTATTAAAATTAGCTGACAGAGAGCACAGAGATTTATCTTTTATTTTTTATCGTTATTAACTAGATTTGTTACCGGCAAAAAGAAGTAAATGAATAAATAATAATAATAATAATAATAATCATAATAATAATAATAATAACAATAATAATAATAATAATAAAAGCTGACGTCATAGAAGTTGCCCTATCTAGAAGAAGTTAAGAGGAGTAGTAGCAGTAGCAGTAACAAGTGCTCGTGGGCCCTTTGGGCCCCTCGCACTTGCTCCTGCTGAGGGCTCTCGCTCTGCTTTAGTTTATTTTAATTGTACCTATGGGCAAAAAATTCTACGGAGATCCTATGCCGGACGCCTGGAGTGGCGTTTTTTGGTCAAAATGTGATCGCTCATTAAATATAGTAAAAGTTTTTCAATCGTGATGGGACCAAGTTTTTTCACATCAACGAATTTTTTGCAATTTTTGTGCCAATTTTGGTGCGATTTGAATGTGAAGTTTTGGCTGTCCAAAATACACACACACACACACACACATGGCAAGTGCTATAGTATATTAGATTACGGGCAAGCGAGTGCAGTGAGTGAAGCAAGCAAGCATAGCAAAGCGATGTTTGCTCTACGTTCAGGTGAGAAATGAGAGGCCTGACACGACCTGGTCCGGCCTGACACAACCGTGATGACTTTCAGAGGCTAATAACTTTTCTACTACGTGAGACAGAGAAGAGACTCTTTCAGCAGGTAGTAAATAAATTTAATAAATATTGTTTTTAGCTATATAGTTTATCATGAGACCAAGTAAACCCCTTGGAATCCCAGCTTTCCAAGGGAATGTACCAGCGCTTCAGCTGACAGGCTCTACTATGAAATCAAATTTAAGCAGATTTCCTGATTTAGCACCATGTTATCATGCATGAATTCTAACAATTAAATATCAGATATTATGCTCATAATTTTACATGAACGTTTTATCTGTCTTTAGGGAATGAAATCCGCAACGGTGTGTGTGTGTGTGTGTGTGTGTGTGTGTGTGTGTGAGAGAGAGAGAGAGAGAGAGAGGGAGAGAGCGAAAATAGTTTAGCTCAGTTATTCTGTCATTGTTTAACTACCTCACCAGAAATGTTGTAAACACCAAGATGAAATTAGGATGACAAGCATATGTACAAAAGCTCGCTCACTTGTCACGCACTCACAAAGCTCACTTTAGTAGTAGTAGTAGCAGTAGTAGTAGTATTAGTAGTAATAGTTCTTGTAGCTCCAGGTTGATATAATATGTGAACCCAGTGGGCTGCAGGCTGAAGCTGCCCCCCTCCTGTGTGTGTGTGTGTGTGTGTGTGTGTGTACCAAGCCAGGGACAAGGGGATTAAAGCTGCCTGAGGGGGGTTGGGAAAGGCTTGATCTTGGTCTCTGTGTGTGTGTGTACGTCTGTGTGTGTGTGTGTGTGTGTGTGTGGATGGTACCAGGGTTATAATCAAGAATCTGTCTAATATTACCCTCTTGCACCAACCGCTCTGTTGTCACCATCCCCTCTGCACTTCCACCCTAATGACAACACACGTCGCTTATTCTAAAGGCCACCAACTTCGTAAATTCGAGTCACAAAGATAATACATATGCGGCGTTTCAATTTAAAGTTTTCTCTTAGCCCCTACATGTCGGGGGTTTTCAGACGTTGCCCACTTTTCCCCGAGGGGGATTTCCATAATTATGGAAAAAAATACCTTTATTTCAAACCCTAATGTCTGCCAAACTAAAATAGCTAAAGAAAAAATTAAAGATACAAAAGACTCACCAACTCTTCCTCTTTCAAATGAAAGTATCCCAAGGTCTCCAGGTGGTCCCATCGATGAGTACGGATAAGTTGAATCTGACTGGTCTTCCATTTTTTGGTAGGCTGTTTCCGAGCTCGTGCCACTGCCAGTGACCTTGGACTCGCTGGCTAGCATTGGGAGTGCTGACTGGAGTGGAGAGTGTAACACTGCCCACCCTTCCTTCGAGAATACCCAGAATTTTTCCACTCAATATTCGACTTTTCCCTACTCACCGTTGTAAGGATAAGACATCACCCTTTTCGTGTGGCTCCCCAAAGGGTTTTCCACCCGATTCATAGTGCTGCTATGCCCCATAGGTGTGTGGGAAAAGAATAGCTCTTTTACTTTCTGTACTCACTTCTTGCATGATTTATAATAATTTCCCTCTACTACGGCACTTACATTTGCACTTGACATCACGATTACCGGTAATTGCACTTTGACAAGTAAATGCTCTGGCTGTTTGACGCAGTATGGTTGAGTATGAGGTTATCACTTGTACTAAATTTATGACTAATTTGTACTAATTAGGGGCATCGTGAATACTGTTAATGTTATACGTACACAACTTACATTTTTTTGTACTTCACATCATAATTACACTTATTCTCACAAATTCACCATTATTTTCTGAGTAATAAGGGGAAATAATTAGTTATAGCCAACCAGGTCATTTTCTTTCTTGCCCGTGCACTCCTGGTTTTCTTTCATGTAGCAGGTAGGATTACTCAAGGTATTTCCAATAATCCATTCCCCAACTAAATCTTCAGTTGGCAACATTACAAATGACCTGTGTGGGAAAGCAGATATCTTTGCCAGTACATTTGCCAGAAATTCTACCATAGAAAAAGTCAGCCAGAACGTCCCAGTACTAGAACTTGACTCTCCTGAAATTCATCATCATCATCATCGCCAGATGCCATGTATCCCAAACGGGGTGGCCAAGGGCTTAGAGTTAATTGTTTTACAGGGAGGGGCACTAATCCTCCACCAACCCCACTTGACACGTAGGGATGCCAACAGCATCTGGTGTTCCCAGGCAGTCACCCATCCAAGTACTAACCAGACCCAACGTTGCTTAACTTCGCTGATCGGATGGGAAGCGGTGTACTCAACGTGGTATGGCCGTTGGCTCTCCTGAAATTGTTCCACTTAAAATTCAGACAAGCCATGTAAAGTCCATCCTAGACAATTTGCCTACCAACAAAACTCCAGGACCAGACGGAATTCCTCTAATTGTTTTGAAGAAGTGTTTCCCAGAACTTGCCTCTGTTTTAGCAAAATTATTCAGACTATGCAAACGTACTTCTGCATTCCCTAATTCATGGAAAGAAGCCAATGTCTACCCAGTTCCATAGAAATGAAGTTCCTCTGACCCCTCTGATTACCGACCAATAGCTATCACATCTTCTTTTGGTAAAGTGTTTGAAATTTTAATTAATAAGCACATAGTTAAACATCCTGAATTCAACAACTTAACCCTCTCACACACGCATAAGTTTCAAGCAGTTTCCCGGCACACGATTTTACTCGACTTGCTGCCCACCCAGCCCACCTGTGCACCACCAAAATCACGTATTCCCGCCTTACTTTTGCCACCCAAACCTCAATATATTGCCATGAAACCTATATCATCGTATTCATCGATGTTTGTTTTAGCTGATAAGCACACACAGACCGAAAAACAGGAAAACACGAATAAAACTACATTAGGTGGCCCTGAATAAACATTATGCAATGTCAATCGCACTTCCCAACATCACCATTCGAATACTTTCCATCATACAGGAAAATGTTATAAGAAGTTTTGTTAGAGAATTTCAACAGCTTTCTAAATAACTTTGTCCGGTTGTGATATGATGCGTAGTTTTCGAATAAATAGCCAAAAACTGAAAGCCATTTAAAAAACTGATTATTGTACAGGAAGCTTTTTTGCAAAACTTTTCTCGAACACCTTATGTTTTTATTTCATAATATTGTGTAGAATTTCATTACCTTTCTCATGGTCCACACAGATTTTTGATACGCCTCATAGTTTCCGAGTAAATCGCAAAAAATGACTGGGTACTCATGGCTGTGGGTCACTCGTCATGCACGCACAGCAAATGCTATATTTCCGCCTACATAACAACGACTTTTTATCTGAGATATTACATTGTTATGTCCTGTACATACATAGATTATATTGCTCTTTATCATGGTTCTTACAGAAAATTGATACGTCCAAGAGTTTTCGAGTAATTGGCCGACAAAGTGAGATTACTCCTCCGAGCGCTTTCTACTTTTCTATCTATCTATATACCTAGGCTGCTTCCCCAAAGGATAGGGAGGTAGCCGAGGCAGGACGACACACTCCCAATTTACTCATCCACTCAAGCACATTCGTTTGCATCTTAGCCCCAAAGGGGATAAGGGACAGATCCTCACTGCACCACACCGCTGAGGGTCAACTGCACAGTGCAATCAGTGACATCCGCAGCAGGGACCAACAGCAGAGTTGGTTTATCACTGCCACATCATAATAGACCCATCTCCTTACCCACATCGACCTGATTAGCTGATCAGACCAAATGTGGGAGAACATCCCCTCAGGGCTGCATCATCATTTATTCATTCACAATTTCTCTCCATTTATTTCTCTCATGCACAGCCACTCTTCCTTACTCAACAGACATCCCTTTCACATCTGACGCTCTCTTCACACTGTCCATCCATCCTATTCGTGGTCTCCCTCTCAGCCTTGCACCTCTCACATCAGATCTAGTTATCTTTTTCACCAATTGCTCATTATCCATTCTCTCCATATGCCCAAACCATCGCATCACCCTCTGCTCAACTCGATCAGCCATCTCCCGAACAACTCCAATTCTCCTTCGCACTTCATCATTTCTCATTCAATCCATATGCGTCACTCCACAAATACTCCTCAGACACCTCATCTCCATTACATTCAAATCTTTCCTCTCTGCTACACTCATATTCCATGTTTCAGCCCCATATAATGCACTCGGTACCACAACACCTTCATACAGCCTTCTCTTTACATCCTTTTTTTTTTTTTTTTTTATGTGAGGAAGAAGGAAACAAAGCACACGAGCCTGCAAAACTATTCCTTCCAAGAGAAAAACAAAATACAAGAGAGAGCTAAATTCAAGATCTGATCATTTCGAGATGCCTGGACACACTGCGTTTGAAAGACTGGAGATCATAGGAAGCAGGAAATACAGACAGAGGGAGACAGTTCCAGAGTTGACCTGTTGCATAAATGAAGGACTGGGAGTAACGGTTAACTTTTGCATTAGAGAGTTGGACACAAAAGGGATGAGAGTTTGCTGCTAGATGGGAGCTACGCACACGTCATAGAAGTGGAGGAATGCAAGCAGACAGTTCAGAGGAGCAGTGACCATTGAAGTAGCAATAGAAAAGAGATGAAGATGCAACAGTGTGGCGAAGAGACAGAGGTTGAAGGGAATCAGTAAGAAGAGGAGAGTTAATGAGACGAAAAGCCTTGTACTCCACCCTATTGAGAAAACTGTATGTGGGGAGCCTCCCCACACATGAGTTATATTCCACGTAGGGCGAATAAAACCCTGAATAGAGTCAACAATTGTGCAGGGGTAAAGAAGGAACGGAGTTGGCTTAGCACACTCAATCTCTTGGAAGCAGATTTTACAAGAGATGTAATATGATCTTTCCAAGATAAATCCCGAGTAAATGAAACCCCAAGCATGTTCAAGGATGATGCAGGATTAAGCTGAATATTATTAAACATTAGTGGGTATACCTGTGGAAGATATTGCGGGGTTGATAGGTGCAAAAACTGAGTCTTTGATGCATTAAAAACAACCAGATTATTTTTACCCCAATCAGAGATACGAGCCAAGTCAGACATTAGGTGTACCATAGCCTCATCCCTTGTTTGTTGAAGTAACTGCTGAGATGGACGTTGCGGGAATCGAATGGAAAGGTGAAGGGTGAAGTCATCAGTGTATGAGTGGATAGGGTTAGATGTACAGCTTAGAAGGTCACTGATGAATAAAATAAAAGGAAGAGAGTTGGTGTTAGGACAGAGCCCTGAGGAACACCACTGTTAATAGATCTAGAAGAAGAACGATGGCCGTCTACAGCAGCGGCTATAGAACGACCAGAAAGGAAGCTAGAGATGAAGGCATAGATAGAAGCATAGAAACTGTAAGATGGCAGTTTGGAAATTAAAGATTTATGCCAGACTCGATCGAAAGCCTTTGAGATGTCAAGTGCAATGGCAAAGCTTTCGCCAAAGTCCCGAAAGGAGGATGACCAGGAGTGTGAAAGGTAGGTGAGAAGATTGCCTGTGGAGCGTCCCTGACGGAACCCATACTGGGGATCAGAAAGAAGGTTGTGATAGGAAAGATGCTTTAAAATTTTTCTATCAAGAATAGACTCGAAAACTTTTGAGATACAGGATTTTAAAGCAATTGGACGATAGTTAGAGGGTTGGGAATGGTCACCCATCTATGGGACTGGCTGAATTAGAGCAAACTTCCAGCAGGAATGAAAGGAACAAGTTGATAGACAAAGGCGAAAGAGTTTGCCTAAGCAGGGTGTAAGCACAGAAGCACAGTTCTTGAGAACAACAGGAGGGACTTCATAGCCCCATATGCCTTATTAGTATTGAGGCCTGTGATGGCAGAAAATACATCAGCTGAAGAAATTTTAATGTCAGCCATGAGGAAGTCAGAGGGGTGAAGTGATGGAGGAACAGCACCAGAATCGTCTAAGGTGGAATTGGAGGAGAAAGTCTGAGCGAAGAGATCTGCTTTATCAGTAGAAGAAATAGCTACAGAGCCATCAGAGTAGAAAAGAGGAGGGAAGGATGATGAGGTAAAGTTGTTAGAAAGGTTTTTGGCAAGGTGCCAGAAGGAGCGGGAAGAATTCGAGCTAGAGAGTTGAGAGCATTTAGTACGGATGAAATTATTTTTAGCAGAGCGAAGAACAGACTTAGCATGATTCCGGGCAGAAATGTATAAAAGATGTGTCAGGGGTGGGTAGGCTCCGGTACCTTTTATAGGCCCTATCCTTGTTGTGGATTGCATTAGAACAACCGTGATTAAACCAAGGCTTTCTTGCATTAGTCAAAGGATACGAGAAAGGAATGTATGCTTCCATGCCCGAGAGAATAACCTCCATAATGCGCAAGGCACACCCAGATGACTCACAGCCATGGAAGCAATAATCATTCCAGGGAAAATCAAAGAAGTACTACCTGAGGGCCTCCCAATCGCAGCTCCACAATGCCACAGACAAAGTTTCTTTGGAGGGTCTGTGGACCGTACCGGAGTGATAGGATAGGTTAAGGTGATAAGGCTGTGACTGGAGAAGCCAAATGGAGAGAAAAGATTAACAGTGTAAGCAGGATTAGTTGTAAGGAGGTCAAGTATGTTGGAACTCTCTCCAAGGCGGTCAGGGATACGGGTAGGGTGCTGTAGAAGCTGCTCTAGGTCATTAAGGATAGAAAAGGTGTAGGCTTGTTCACCAGGTGGATCAGTGAAAGGACAGGAGAGCCAAAGATAGTGGTGAACATTGAAATCTCCTAGAATGGAGATTTCAGAGGAAGGAGAAATGGATAGAATGTGTTCCATTGTAGAAGTAAGAAAGTCAAAGAATTTTTGATAGTAGAATTAGGAGATAAGTAAACAGCAGACATATTTAGTCAGAGAATGACAGGAAAGCCGAAGCCAGAGAATTCAGAAGAATCGAGTTCAGGAACACGAGAGCAAGATAAGTTGTTGCGTATATGTACACAACAGCCACCTTTGACTTTGAAATGAGTATAGAGAAAGTAGGAGGATACAGAAAAGGGTCTGCTGTCAGTTGCCTCAGACAGGTGAGTCTCAGTTAGAAAAAGAAAGTGAGGTTTAGAGATGGAGAGGTGGTGCTCAACAGAGCGAAAGTTAGAGGAAAGGCCACGAATGTTGCAGAAATGAAGAAGAAGAGAGTCAGACATTCTAAGCGAACATAATCTAAACACTTCTTTCATTTCTCCCAGCACCTTTCCTACTTCATTCATTCTAAACTTCACTTCTGCATTTATTCTTCCATCCACAGCAACATGTGACCTTAAATACTTAAAACACTACTTCCTCAAGCAATTCACCATTCCAAACTGTATTTATCCTCCTACCATCTACCAATACACTTCATCCATTTACTCTTATTCTCATTTACTTTCAATTTCCTCCTTTCACACACCCTTCCAAACACCTCTACCAACTGTCTCAATCTCTCCTCTGAATCAGCCAGCAGTGCAGCAGCATCTGCAAACAGCAACTACCATCAACATTTACCAGACTCAGACCTCCACCTAAAAGTCTTGCATTCACCTCGCTTGCAACACCTTCCATATAAATATTAAACAACCAAGGCGACATCACACATCCCTGCCGGAGCCCGACTCTCACGGGAGACCAATTACTCACAGCATTTCCCAGTCTTACACACGGTCTACTATGTATATAAAAACTTTTCACCCCATTCAGTAACCTACCATCAAGTCCATACAATCTTAAAACAGTCCACAAAGCCTCTCTATCAATTTTATCATACGCATTCTCTAAATCCTTAAATGCCCAAAATACATCCTTACCTTTCACTAAATACTTTTCACACACTTGTCTCACAGCAAACACCTGATCCACGCATCCCATCCCTCTTCTAAAGCCACACTGCTCATCACCAATCACTCCATCTGTATCCCCTCTAACTCTCTTAATTAACACTCTACCATACACCTTACCTACAACACTCAACGGACTTATACCCCAAAAGCTAGTACATTCATACTTATCACCCTTGCCTTTATACAACGGGACCACACAAGCACTTGCCCAGTCAATTGGCACCATACCTTTCACAAAGCATAGATTCAACAATCTTACTAACCAATCAACAATAGTCGCTCCACCACCCTTCAGGCATTCCACAGCACACCCATCCATACCTGCAGCTTTCCCTTTTTTCATCTCCTTTACTGCCTCCTGCACTTCCTCCTTCGTGATCCAAGAATCATTTAACTCTCCCAACACATTTATCCCTTGCACCCTTCCATCTGCCACAATCTTAACCACCCTTTCCTCCACTACATTTAACAATCTTTCATAATACTCTGCCCATCTCTTCCTTATTGCATCCATCTCAGTTAACATCCTTCCATCCTCTGCTTTTACTCGCTCTTTCTTCCCAGACTTTCACTTTCACACCCTTTTCACCTCCTTCTAAAACATTTTCTTATTCTGTTGAAAATTCTGTCAACCGCCCACCCCACCTCTCAACTGCCGTCGCATTAGCATCAGGCATAGCCCTTCTCATCCTATTCCTCTTTTCCTTATACCTCTCATATGACACCTCATCCCTTCTCTGCAGCCACACTTCAAATGCAAGTCTCTTCTCAGCCACGGCCATACTTACTTCCTCGCACCACCATTCACTTCCTTTTCTTACACCACCACCCACACGTCTCACACCACACACCTCTTCCGCATGCCCCACCACACCATTCTTAAACATCTGCCTTTCCTCCTCCACACTACCATTTTCCTGATCTTTCCTGCATTACACTCATCTTTCAATTTCTCCTGATACTCGCTCATTTTCTCTATTTTATCCAACACACTTTCAAAACTTGCCTGCCACACCTAACTCTCCTAGCTCTCACCCATCTCTTACCTACTCTTAACTTTCCTTCCACCAAGTAGTGGTCAGACATACCTCCACCCTCCCCTCTCAGAACACTCACATCCAATAATTTTCCTATTACATTCCTCGACACAACCATCAATGCTCTATCAACAACCCTTCCACCCTCCTGGCTCACGCATGTATACTTATAAATATCTTTCTTCTCAAACAGGGTATTTCCAATCACCATCTCTTGCTCAACGCACATCGCTATCATTCGTTCTCCATTTTCATTTCTTCCAGGCACACCATGCATATCAACTACACTTTCAAGTGTTACATTTCCCACTCTAGCATTCAGATCTCCAATCATTACCACATTCGCATTCGCTCGAAAACTCTGCAGACACTCATCAACATTCCAGAAAGACTCCCTTTCTTCTTCATCCCTTTCACTACCAGGCCCATATGCATTCACAAACACCCACAACCCACATTCAAATTTCGCTTTCACACACATAGTCTCGATGGCACCTCCTTCCATTCAATCACACACTGCTGTACTTCCGGACTCACTAACAAGGGCACACCTTCTCTTGCCCATCCTCTATCAACACCTGACAATCTTCCATTCATACTTCCAAACACAGACTCACCCTTCCCTTTTATCTTCGTTTCACTCAGAGCTAACACATCCAACTTTCTTCTCACAAACATTCTCCCAATCTCCTCCCTTTTAGCCTCAATCGTACTACATCCACGCACATTCATACTGTAGACCCAATCTTCAGGGTACAGGGATAACTCAGTTCCCCATTCCTTTCTCTGGCCTGTCTCTTTTTAGGAACTAACAAACAGAGGAGGGGGTCCCTATGGTGTACCACAGGGCTCAGTACTTGGTCCTTTATTATTTATTATATATATAAATGATCTAGACTTAGGAGTCAATAGCAGCACCAGCAAATTTACAGACGATACAAAAATAGGGCGTATCATTAACTCGACTGACGATTGCCATAACTTACAAAAGGACCTCGATGCAATGTCCAAATGATCTAAAACTTAGCAAATGGAATTTAACATTGAAAAATGTAAAGTACTTAACGTAGGCAAGACCATTGGAGACACTAAATACAGCTTAGATAACAAAGAAATTAGCAAATCGGAATGCGAAAGAGATCTAGGAGTTATGGTTAGTAACGACCTTAAACCAAGGCAACAGTGTATTAATGCGAGAAATAAAGCAAATAGGGTCCTAGGATTAATTTCGAGAAGCGTGACCAATAGATCATCAAAAGTAATACTGAAACTTTATCTACCATTAGTAAGGCCACATTTAGACTACGCAGTACAATTTTGGTGTCCTTACTTTAGAATGGATATTAACTCGTTAGAAAATGAACAGAGAAGAATGACAAAAATGATGCATGACGTCCGGAACCTGTCATATGAAAGACTGAAAAGACTAAGTCTGCATTCGCTAGAGAGGCGTAGAGTAAGGGGAGACTTAACTGAGGTGTTTAAGTGGATGAAGGGTATAAATAAGGGAGATATTAGCAAGGTACTTAAAGTGAGCATACAGGATAGAACTAGAAGTACTGTAATGGCTTCAAACTAGAAAAATTCCGTTTCAATAAAGAAATAGGTAGAAATTGGTTTGGTAATAGAGTAGTAGACGAATGGAATAAGCTACCTATGGTCAGACTCAAATATGAAGTCCGTTTGGGTGGGGCCCACGCGGGGATTTCCCTCTCTACAGCTCTGCCAAACCTCCTCTCTCTCTCTATGTCTCTCTCAGTTGATTGAGAAAGTTTTTATATATTTATAAGTTTTGTTTTCTTCTATATTGTTTCGACCTTTTTTCCACACCACCACTGAGGTAAAAGTCTTGGCGCGTTTTTATTATAGAGGTTTCCCCAGTAGGCATAAGTCCTTTCTCTGATCTTTCTTCTAAAAAAATACTTGTTCACATTGTAAATAAGTTCTTTCTCCCGACTGTGGAGCACACGAGAGCGAGTCGGAGTAGCTGCCATCGTGGGTGGGTATCAGGGAGGAATTGACCGGTCACCTGTAGTCTGATGTGGGTGTCCTTGACCTCTGGCAACGTTGGAAAGCGACGTTGTCACGTGGTGTGGAATTTATACAAATCATTGCTATTATCCTAAAAAGCGACACATTCATAGCACTATATAGCCTTATTTAATATATTTAATAAGTACAGAATATTTAATATACAATTTCAAATAGTAAATAGCCGACATATGATAGAGAGAGAGATAGGTACTGGGGTTGATGCGGCAGAGCTGTAGAGAGGGAAATCCCCTCTCGGGCCCCACCCAAACGGACTTCATATTTGAGTCTGACCATAGTAAAGTAGTTGCTGCCTCCTCCACTGAGAGTTTCAAGCATAGGCTAGATAAGCTTGTGACAAATAAGGGGTGGATATAGAAAAAAATAAAATCTTATAACCAATACTAATTCATAATATTTCCTTTCAGGTTACACTATGATAGTCTCTATTCTTCTTTCACACTTTCCTGTAAAATGTCCACGCCAGTTTTTCTATACTGCGTGGTGTTCTTTCTGACTTTTTCCTGCCGGCTTCGGCTGGAGGGTTTGGAGGGCGAGGGAGAACCTTCTTCTTTGCTATCCTTATCTCATTCTAGTAGTTCAGTTACTCTTCTAGGAGCTGCCTAGCATGGGCCAACCGGCCTACTGCAGTTATCCTCTCTTCTTATGTTCTTTTGTTTTCTTATGGAAGTAGTTACAGTACTGGTGCTAGAGCTAGGTTAGTGCTAGTACTAGTACTAGTCTTGTTTTAGTACTGGTTCTAGTACCAGAAACTACTAGTAGTACTAATACTAGTAGTAGCGTGTTAGTACTATACTAGTTTAGTAGTCATGTTAGTACTATTCTAGTACCAATACTAGTTCTAGTCTAATACTAGTAATAGTAGTACTAGTACTAGTACTATTCTTGTACTATTACTGGTGCTAGTCTAGCTCTATTCTAGTTCTAATACTAACACTAGTACTAGTACTAGACTAGAACTAGAATTGTACTGGTACTAGCTGAGGTAGTTGTAGAAGTAATCAACTTTCGAGGAGGAAGAGGAGGAGGAGGAGGAAGAGGAGGAGGGGGAGGAAAAGGAGGAGGGAGAGGAAGAGGAAGGAGGAATAAGAGAAGAAGAGGGAGGAGGAGGAGGAGGAGGAGAGGGAAGGAAGAGGAGGAGGGGGAGGTAGAGGAGGAGGGGGAGGTAGAGGAGGAGGGGGAGGTAAAGGTGGAGGGGGAGGAAGAGGAGGAGGGGAAGGAAAAGGAGAAGGAGGAAGAATAGGAGGAGGGGGGAGGCAGAGGACGAGGGAGGAGAAAAAGTAGGAGAGAGAAGAACAAGAGGAGGGGGAAGAAGAGGAGAAGAGGAAGAGGGATTAGGAAAAGGAGAAGAGGGAAGAAGAGGAGAAGAGGAAGAGGGATTAGGAAAAGGAGAAGAGGGAAGAAGAGGAGGAGGAGGAAGAAGAAAGGAGGGGGAGGAAGAGGAAGAGGGAGGAGGAAAAGAAGAAGGATGAAGAGGAGGATTAGGAAGAGGAAGGGAAAGAGGAGCATGAGGAGAACAAGGAAGAGAAGGAAAAGGAGGAGAAGGAAGAGGAAGAGGAGTAGAAAAAGAAGTAAGAGGAAGAGGAGTAGGAAGAGGAGGAGGAGGAAAAGGAAGAGGAAATGCAGAAGGAAAGGGAAAAGGAGGAGAAGGAAGGCGAAGAAGAGGAGAAAATGGAGGAGAAGGAAGAGGAAGAGGGGGAGGAGAAGGAAGAGGAAGAGGAGAATGAAGAGGAAGAGGAGGAAGAGATGCAAGAGGAAGAAGAGGGGGAGGAGAAGGAAAACAAAGATGAGGAAGAATAGGAGGAGGAGGAGACGAAGGAAGAGGAAGAAGAGGAGGAAAACGTCATAGTACGCTATGTAATGTAATAGGTTTGGTGTGGCTTTGGGAGGTAAGTGGGCGTCCACACCTGTGGCGTATGGCAATGCCTGGTATGACAGGTAGCGGCAGCACCATCATTGTCAGCAGAAAGAGGCTCAGGTGAGCCAGAATGATAATTTTGGCCAAGAAATGCCCGATAACGGAAGGAGGGCAGACTTTCATACAGCAGCGATAGCAAAATCGCTCTAACAATGTGGGTGATAACCAAGGGATCACTGAAGCTCAAGACTTACCTGTTATTTGCTGGCTGACATGAAATAAGGGCCTTCCGTAGTACTAGACTTACCTCTAATTTCCCTGTTGGCATAAAATAACCGGCTACTGTAGTTCCAGACTTATCTGCTATTTGCCGCAGTAATAGACTTACCTATTATGTACTGAAGTATTAGACTTACTTATTATTACTGTATTGTTAGACTTACGTGTTACTTACTGTTGACAAATATTTTACTGCTGTCCTCATGTTGACGAAACGAACAGTAAATGTTGCCCTTGACTTACCTGTTCTGTTCCGATCGACACAAACCTATTTTTATATTCTTACACATAACCATTATATCCTAGTTGACATAAAATATAAGCCTACAGCAGCTTACTGTAGTTCCAGACATACCTAGTATTTACTGTAGTTTCTTTCTGGCTGACATAAAGTAAAATCATGCTGTAGTTCTAGATGTGCATGCTATTTACTGCAGTCCTTGACTTACCTGGTATGCCATAAGCATTCACGTGTTAATACCTGGCTGACATAGCCTAACTACCTAGACTTATCTTTTATATAATTTATTCCTAGACTTAACTCTTTTTACATGGTTGCCATAAATTAAGAACCTAATGCAATCCTTAACTTATCCGTTATTTCCTGTTTGACATAACTAACCGCCTCCCGTAATCCTAGACTTACCTGACCGCGGTCCCAGGTATACCTGTCATTTCCTGATGAACAGACACTGGCAGCCTACTGTAGTTTACTTTTTTAATGCAAGGAAGAAGGAACCAAAGGCCAGGAACCCGCAAACCGTTCACTCCAAGAAAAATCAACAACAATGCAAAAGAGAACCAAATTCAAGATCCGTTCATTTCGAGATGTCTGGACACACTGCGTTTGAATGACTGGAGATCATAGAAAGTAGGGAGACGGTTCCAGAGTTGACCTGCTGCATAAATAAAGGAGTGGAAGTAACTGTCGACTCTTGCATTAGAGAGTTGGACAGAAAAGGGATGAGAGTTTGTTGCTAGACGGGTGCTATGCGCTCGTCGTAGAGGTGGAGGGAAGCAAGTAGATAGTTCAGTAGCGCTAAACGTATCTGGTATTTGCTGGTGGACGAGAACTAACAGTCTACTGTACTCCAAGACTTGCCTCCTGTACCTTTTATGGCATGAATTGGAACATAATTTAGTCATAGACTTGCCTGCTATTTGAATGTTGCCTAATTTAAGAGCCCACTGTAAACCATGACTAAGCTATTATTTACTGTAGTGTTATACCTACCTATAAAATCATAGGTGACATATCTAACAGCTTGCTGTTGTCCTAGACATGCCTGTTATTTCGTGGCTGATATAAATTAACAGCATACTTCTGTTCTAGGTGTGACCGTCCTAGACTTACCTGCTGTTTACTTTCTGTATTGCCTGACTTGTCTTGATATTTTCTGAAGTTCCTGACTTAACTCTTAGTTACTGTCGTCCTTCCTTGCTTCCCAACTACTTTAAACCTGGGATTTTTTGGAATTTTCTGGTTGATACGAAACTGACAGTCTGTCGTAATCCCAGTTTTACCAGTTATATTCTGGTTGGCATAATCTTCATCCAAGATTTATCAGTCTTATTCTAGTTGGCTTATACTAACAGTCTTCTTTAGTCCTAGACTTACCTATTATTTTCTGGTAAGCATAAAATAGGCTGAACATCATACTGTACTTCCTAACTTCTCTGCTACATAGTGTAGTTCATGACTTTGCTTGTTAATGACCGTAGTACCAGACTATAGTAAATGCTGTTTCCTAGATGACCAAAGATCCTCGTGGCCCTGTCAGGCCACAACCATCACAGCCACCACCACAACCACCATCACAGCTTCACCATCACAGCTACCACCATCATAAGAGTTACCATTACCACATCGATCTCCATTTTCTGAATGAAATCGTCTGTTCATAGTATCAACGAAGTAATTGAAATCAGAATGCAGATGTACACCCGAAAGCACTAATTTCTCCTCCCTAATAGCCGGAGTCGCGGCCAGTGATGACCGGAAGATCGAACACCCCTGACCCACTGCCCCTACCCCAACCCCAGTATAAACGTTGTTGGACAGATGTGAAACGGCCAAAGCTGGTGACGTTACAACGTGTCAAAATTGTTTTAACAGACAGTCAGAACCAGTAGAGGTAAGTCTATCTATCTATCTATCTATTGCCAGACGCCTCAGTCCCGTTTGGGGTGGCCACAAACAAATCGCCTCCAAGTCGCCCTGTCCCCCGCCATTTCACTCCCCTGCTCCCAACTCACACCCCCCTCTCTCATACACCTCTCCACCCCATCCCTCCATCTCATCCTCGGCCTCCCCCTCCCTCTTTCCCCCTCCACCTCACTCACATACACTCTCTTCGTCAGTCTTTCACCCTCCATCCTCTCCACATGGCCAAACCACCTCAGTATGTTCCTCATAACGCTTCCTATCACATCCACATCAACACCACAACGCTCCTTTATATCCTCATTCGTCAGCCTGTCTCTCCATGTGACTCCACAGGCTCCTCTTAAATAACTCATTTCCACTGCTCTCACTCTTGACTTGTGTCCTTCCAACAACGTCCAAGCTTCACTTCCGTACGTTAGAGTTGGTATCACAATACTGTCATGTAGTAACTTTTTCACTTCCATGCTCACTTCCCTGTTTCTTATCACTGCTTTCAAAGAACCAGCAACCTTTCTTCCCTGCTGTACCCTTTCAAGCACTTCACCCTCCAAACCTCCATCCTTACTCATCACACTACCCAAGTACTTAAACGTACTCACATTTTCCAATTCCTCACCATCCAACCTCGCTGTACATTCACTGACTTCACCTCTCTCAAAGACCATCACTTTACTCTTCCCTACATTCACCTTTAGATTCCGTTTCTTACACACTCTCCCAAACTCATCCACCAAGCCTTGCAGCTCCCCTTCGTCTTCACTCAACAACACAGTATCATCTGCAAACAACAGCACAGGGAGTTTCCAAACACTATCCTCTCTCACCAGGGCCACTCCAACATCCACTACCCTACCTTGTACCTCTTTTATTACCCCATCCATGTACAGATTGAACAGCCATGGAGACATGACACATCCCTGTTTCAACCCAACTTTCAAAGAGAAAAATTCACTTAGTTCACCATCCACACGCACTGCAGCCTTCGCACCATCGTACATACTCTTCACAGCATTCAACAACTTTCCATCTACTCCATATATTCTTAACACTTTCCACAATCCTAGTCTATCCACCCTGTCATATGCTTTCTCCAAATCCATGAAAGCCGCATACAACTTCTTTCCCTTCTCTAGAAACTTTTCCACTAAAGATCTGAGAATGAATATCTGATCTACACAACCTTTTCCCTTCCTAAAGCCTCCCTGTTCTTCTCCAACTAATTCCTCTGTTCTTTCTCTAACTCTGTCAATAAGTATCCTACCATACACTTTTCCTATTATACTAAGAAGACAAATGCCCCTATGATTACCACACACTTCTTTTTCCCCTTTTCCTTTGTACAAGGGAATAATTATACCTGACTTCCAATCCTCCGGGACTCTACCTTCCTCCCAGGCCAATCTGCACATCTTCCACATCCATTCTACTACTATCTCTCCCCCATGCTTCAGCATTTCACCACACACTCCATTAATTCCTGGGGCTTTCCCTGATTTAACTTTCTTCATTGCTTCCACAACTTCTATCCTACTGATTTCTTCCTGTCTTCTCACCTCCCTCCTTCTCCCAGCCATTCCCCAGCCACTTATACTCGCATTACTTCCATCCTCCACGTTCAACAATTCCTTAAAGTGTTCTCTCCATCTGCTCACTTTTTCTCCCTTCTCCACTAGTAATCTACCATTTTTATCTTTCACTCCCCTGCTAACTTCACTTCCACCCTGTCTTACTCTTTTCACCTCTCTCCAGAACATTTTCTTACAGTCCCTCTACTTTACACTCAAATTCCTTCCAAATTCCTCATCCACTCTCTTCTTTCTCTTACTAATCTTTTCACCTCTCTCTTTCTTTCTACATATAACTCTCTCTTCCGCCTCTCAACCTCTACCACGCCCCTATTCCTCATCCATTCATTGTATGCTTGTAGAGGTAAGTATACAGTATAAAGGCATTTAATGTGTAATATTGCTCTGTTATCCACAACATAATTGTATGGATATGAGTTGGCATCGAAGTGAAAGAAGACTTATAATGTATTATGTGTTAAATTATACTTAAGTCCTATATTGTAATGTTACAAATAATTATAGCTTAAAAAACAATATGAACTGAAACATGTCTTTTCACAGCAATTGCCGCTCCCACCTCCACGTCCTTCTCTCTGATTTCCTGTCTCCACCACACGCCTCAGTTACCCTCTCGTCCTCCACTCCCACCCCTTGTTAACCAACATAAACTAATATAATGATGAAATGATCCATCAGGTATTGATCATAGTCTATTGCCATACACATCCGTACTAAGCACCACCAATTCGATAACATACACTACTTCGGTACACCTGCTAACTGTTTCATCCTGTTGTAAGCTGTTACGTGACATACACACTGCACGTTGGACCTTGTGTTAGAAAGACGTGCGGTTGTTTATCGTTAACACAGGTTATGTGTGGTTTTGGACGTCCATTAATTCATACTAAAGTGGCAATTTCAGCCTAACATTATAAACATGTAAGGGTTATGTTCCTGTTATTATTGCATTAACCAAACGAATCAGGGATCTGCTATGACGAACCACAAACTGCTTTAACGAAAATATGCCGACCTTTTGTCACAACAGTGATACAATGTCATTATGTGCACGATTGAATGTGGGTCAGTACCTGGTATTTCCTGGTTGACATAAACCACCAGTCTACTGTAGTCGTAGACTTACCGGGTACTTCCTGTTTGACACAAACCACTAGTCAACTGCAGTGCTGAGCTTGCAGGTGTGTCCTGTTTGACATAATCTGACAGCCTATTAATGTGCTATACTTAGCAGGTATATCCTGGTTGACACAAACTAATATTCTACTGCAGTGCTATACTTATTACGAGCGAATGAGCACAGCGATGCTTTCTTTATGTTCAACTGAAAAATAAGCGGCCCGATACGACCCGGCCTGCACGACATGACATGGCCCGATTGCAATGGTTATCAGAGGCTAATAAATTGTCTATAGTGTGAGACAGAGGAGAGATTCTTTCAGCAGGTAGTAGATTCAATTAATAAATTTTGTTTTTAGTACCCATGAGACCAAAGAAGTCCCTTGGAATCCCAGCTTTCCAAGGGAATGTACCGAGGGCTTCAATTGACGTGCTCCACTACGAAATCGATTTAAAGCACTATGAAAGTGACATTTTCAATTTTTTTATGCTAGGAAGAAGGAACCAAAGGCCACTAGCCCGCAAACTGTTCCTTCCAAGAGAAAAACAAGATACAAGAGAGAGCCAAATTCAAGATCATACGAGAAATGAACTGTATTTCAATTTCATATGTTGGTTGCATGCGCCCGCACGCGCGTGCGCGTGTGTGTGTGTGTGTGTGTGTGTGTGTGTGTGTGTGTGTGTGTGTGTGTGTGTGTGTGTGTGATATAAAACATGAGAAAGTAAATATTATAGTTTTATTCTTCTGTTATTGTTCTGTCACACAAGAAATGTTGAAAGTTTACACCAAGATGAAAATTATGATGATAGGCGTATGCACAAACGCTGGCTCGGTCGTCACGCGCTCACAAAGCGCACGTTACTGGTCTAGTATTTCCTGGTTAACATCAGCAACCTACTGCAGTGTTAAACTTACCGGTATGTCCTCGTTGATGGGCACCAATCACCTCTGATGAGCCAGTGATGTATTTGTGAGAATCAGTCCAGCTGGTCCAGCTGGAAGTGCTGGTCTTTCTTGTTTCTCTTGTAATGATGTGAAGAATCATGGCTGGCCAGATCTGTTTCCATATTGTTTATATTTCATTTTGAAACAGTTTTCTCCACTCACATTGAAGAGTTGAAGGTTTAATAGCGAGATCTTAGTTGTGAATCGTATTGCTGTTGTCCTGAGAGTGGACTAATGCTGTACTTAATACTTCTGTACTTTATAGAAAACAAGGAACTGAGAGGCAATGCATGTCATTTTCTTTGAGGCATAGAAAACGCCTCCTCGTTCTCTCTGATGCATAGAGAACAAGGAGGTGAGATGTAATGTATCTCCTCGTTTTCTATGAGCAGGTAACAATTAGTCAAGCAAAGGAAGAGCAAGTTAAGTGAAAAGTGTTGCAGGAAAACTGGAACACAAGAGGCTGAGGAATTTAGAGAAGAATTGTCTAACACCTCCAGTTTCGAAAAGTCTATCAGAATGCAAATACAATCGGCTGTAGAGAGAAACGGAAAAATGTGTCATTGGGTTGAAGGGATAAAATAAATATTTCCTTCATTAAACCTTTCAGTACTTGAGTATTTTAATTTTTTCCTTAGTTGTACAAAGCCAATACGTGGTAACAAGATTATTGAAATACGTCACTGGGCTGAATGTGTTTTATATATTTGGAAACATGGCAATAACATGGTCACAGCGTTATTATTTTTATTTGACTGCTGTAGAGGGATGCCTTCCTGTGGTGGCATCGATATATAACCGGAAGACTTCGCTGCCTAGTTGTCCTTCATCCCTTCCTTAACGCCTGAAAGGTGGATGGTAGACGGCAGAAGAAGGGTAATTTATGTCTGCAGTCAACTGGGCTCTGGTCCCCATAAAGATGGTGGCACATGGACAAATCCATTCCTTATAATTATGCTTTGAATCCGATGACGGGATAATTAGTTTATTCTTTCTTCCTCCAAACCGTTTCATCAGCTGAGCACAGATCTCACCTACTGAAGGGATTAATGGTGCTGTATGTAAACCC
The DNA here is from genome assembly GCF_032717465.1 of Coenobita brevimanus. NCBI lineage: Eukaryota > Metazoa > Arthropoda > Malacostraca > Decapoda > Coenobitidae > Coenobita > Coenobita brevimanus. The sequence continues at coordinate 9,025,908 of NC_136961.1, forward strand.
TCTAGTTCGATAAATCTCACTTATCCATTATAATGTCTAAAGGCAGCAAGAATGAAATGGAATACACGTGCTTGGTGTGGATGGGTATAATCCAGTATAGTCCTTATTGAAACTTTTTAATGTGGCTTGGGATAATGGTGGAATTCCAGAAGAGTGGAAAAATGGAGTAATTATAAAAATACCAAAAAAGGGAGATTTAAGTGTGTGTGGCAATTGGAGGGGGATAACTTTGACACCTGTAGTTGCAAAAGTCTTTTCCAAAATCATGTTGAACAGAATAGAGCCAGTAATTGATAAAATTTTAAGAGAAGAACAAGCGGGATTTAGAAAGGGTCGAGGTTGTAATGATCAGATTTTTATTGCAAGGCATCTAATGCAACAAGCTAATGAGATGAAAGTCCCACTTAGTATGTGTTTTGTGGATTTTGAAAAGGCGTTTGATAGTGTTTCACGTGGAGTTATGTTGAAAATTATGAGATTCTATGGTATACCATAAAAGTTTGTAAATATTATTAGAAGCCTGCATGAAGGTACTTTTTGTAAGGTAATGGTGGGTGGTTCTTTGAGCGATCCATTTCAACTTAGGTCAGGAGTGATTCAAGGAGTTCTTTCGCCATTGCTGTTTGTTTTGGTTATGGATTATGTTATGAAAAAGGTTGTAAGGAGAACAGGTGCAGGAATTAACTGGAAAGAAAATAAGAAGCTGATGGATTTGGACTATGCTGATGATATTGTACTGATTTGCGAAAACATTTACGAGATGCAGAGGGTGCTTGATTGTCTGGTGGAGGAAGGAGAAAAAGTGGGATTGGTAATAAATTGTGGAAAGACTGAAATTATTAATATGAACGTGCAGAACCAAATCGATTGTGTAATTAGGAATAATGTAGTGAAGAATGTAGAAAACTTTAAATATCTGGGAACGATTGTATCATCTAATGGATCATTAAACAATGAAACTGAGGAGAGGATTAGACAGGCTTGGCGAGCTGTTGGAATGTTGAAATCTGTTTGGAATAATAATATGCTTTCGGTACATACTGAAGTGAAAATTTACAAGTCCATGGTTAGACCAATTTTAATTTACGGACATGAGTCATGGTACAGTACAGGTGCAACAGATCAGAAAGTATTAGGATTTGAGAATAAAATACTGAGAAGGATTCTTGGGGTAAAGTGGCAAGACAGAGTTACAAATGCAAGAGTAAGGGATATTACGAGAGTGGAACCAGTTAATGAATATGTGAGACTGTCTCGCTGGAAGTGGCTGGGGCACATTTACAGAAAAGAAGGTAGTTTAATACAGGATGTGCCAGAGTGGACTGCTAGAGGAAGAAGACGTAGAGGTAGGCCGAGGGAAACCTGGTTGAGGACAATGAAAAAAGAAGCAGGAGAGGAGTGTTGGTGGGACCTGAAGGAGATGGCAAGAGACAAATATTGGTGGAGAGAGTTCACTGAGGCCCTATGCATCCCGTGGGGTGCCACAGGAAATGATTGATAGTCCTTTTATTATACAGGATGGTTCGTAAATTGCTCTAAACCACAAACTCACATGGCTGTGTCTAATGTGTTGCGGAGACGGCTCAGTCTGCTGGTGTGGAAGTGGATGTAAGATAAGTGGATCATGTAAGATAGACACTGGTAACGTTGACTGAGCCGTCCCCGCAGCACAAGAGAAAACGCCCATAGGAGTGGCAGATGAGTGCTATATATGGACCCCTTGTATCTGTGCTGTCCCCAGGCGATGTTGACAAGCTTAAACATAACTCCAGCCGTCATTAGCCCCATCACTACCAGGGGTCCGTATAAACTGAATAAAACAGATGCCAGGCAGCAGCAATAATAGACTACAACAAGTGCTCGTGCGTCCTTCAGGCCCCTCTCACTTGCTCCTACGGAGGGCTCCCGCGTTTATGTGCTGTTCTGGTGTAACGTTGTCACTTGGATTTTTTGCAGCTAATAAAATGATCGTGTTATCTGCAGCTTCGGGAATGGAACCCAAGTTGTCCAAACGCAAGTCCGAAATACTTTAGTTGTACCTGTGGGCAAAAAATTCTATGGAGATCCTATGCCGGGCGCCAGGAGCGGCGTTTTTTGGTCAAAATGTGATCGCTAATTAAATATAGTAAAAGTTGTCAATCGTGATGGGACCAAGTTTTTTTCACATCAGCGTTTTTTTAGCGACTTCTGTGCCAATTTTAGTGCGATTTGAATGTGTAGTTTCGGCTGCCCAAAAAATATACACACACACTCACACACACACACACACACACACACACACACACACACACACACACACACACACACACTCACACACACACACACACACACACACACACACACACACACACACACACACACACACACACACACACACACACACACACACACACACACACACACACACACACACACACGGCTAGTGCTATAGTATATTAGATGATCTTCACAGTTGTGTAGCGCTTCAAGTAATTTGCCATGATTAACCTGGTGTTATAACCTAGGAAGTGTTGTAAGGAAAACCAGAATCTAGATTTACTATAATTGGCTAGTTTTCCACCTGACGGAACTGGACCACTCCCACAAACTGAATACTACGATGTAAAGTTGCATGATATTCAGTGAGCCTCAGTTATGAGTGAGAATTATTTTTTTTTTTATCACTAGCTGTTGTCTGTTTACCTGACGAAGCTGTCACTCACACAGTTTGACTACTACGTTGTGGTTGCATGAAACTTGAAGAGCCATAGTTATGAAGTTGTACTCGTAATGATTGTCCTTGTTGTCAGTCAAAGCAATCTTTCAAGTGACAACAACTGGCCATCAATCACGCAGCAAAAATTGGTAATAAAATTCGCCACATTAGACAAACTCGCAATAACAAACATACGATCGTTTCCAGCTCGTAGCTCTGTTTTATTTTTGGAAGATGAACAAGAGACACGTAAAGATTCTACTCTCTCTTTGTTCTTCTTAGAATAATAAATTATATTTAAGAATGGGATCTGATGTACTCATTTCCCCGAACTTGGGCTAAAATTGCCATCTCCCCATCTTTAATGCTGAACTGTAACAATAGATTAAGAGTAGAAAATGAGGCTAGCCATTAATAAGTGCAACGCAAAGAATGTAGAGCCATAAGCATTATCTTAATCTGTCACTGAACTACATAAAATAATCTGCAGAAGGACGAATATCTGGGCCAAGTTAATGTGAAAAGACTATATCCATTTTAATTGTGATGCAAAGTCCTGGTTGTTATGGTTTGGGTGTTAATTTTCCGTTATACCCCCTGGAAAACAAATCACAATTATCACAGTGGAGTTGATCATAAATTTGCCAGTGAATTTACCTCCAGACAGGCCGGTGGTGCAATGGTAATATATTCAGTTCACATATGGAAGAACTTGAATTCGATTCCATGGATGTCTGCATTCATTATGTCCGCTTTCACACAGCAGAACAAATTACTGAGGACCTCTAGCTCATTCATCTTGATTAGGCGGAGATTTTTCCACCGCTGCAATTCGATCTCTGTTGATCGATGGCAGAGTAAAGTAGTACTACAGTTCTGTATCCTTTGCATGCACGCTTTCATGAGTAGCATCATAATTCAGTGTTAATGTTTTGTTATGGCGTTGCATTTAATGTTTAGAGATGGCACTTTGGGGGGCTTAGTTTAAGTGCATTGAGTTTAGTTGGAAATATAGTTGTTGCATTCTTTTTCGACACACTTCTGTGAGTCGTCATCCATCAAGCTTCTCTTCTCCCGTGACACTCCAGTCCGACTAGCTAAATTAATTACACTACACTTATCAACATTCTTATTCAGATCCCCAGTCACAAACATTTCATAGCTTCCAGCTGTTTGTCCGAACACTTACTTGGTCTCAGAACCTTTCTCTCTCTCTCTTTCTCTCTCATGTCATTACACGGAGCATATGCAACGACCAGCTTCACTCTCACAATATTTGTCCAACAGGGTGGTCCATGCATAGCTTTCCATTAGAAACTCACCTGGCAGCACCTTATGGGTTTTGGAAAAAGCTCATTTTGCTGGTGTGAAAGTGGATGCGAGAGTGAGAGTAGAAAATAATTAATGATGCAGAGCAGACATTGACAAAGATGAATGAGCCGTCCCGCAGCACTAAAGAAATCACCTAGCGGACTGGAAGAGGAATCATAAATGGACCATCCTGCACTGATAAACTATAATTCTCTTACGTAGTTAATCGTTCATCAATAAAGTAATGCCATTATTACTCAAGCAATATTCTTCAGGAAAGAAAACAATTGTGACGAGTGTGCTAGAGAATTTATTATGATTTTAATCTTTATTACTAATGAGCTTAACAAGCAAAGAAGTAGAAAAGATACAACAGAGTACTGTAAATGTTGAAGAGAAAATATAACGCAGATATAATTGCATAATTGCATGATGACAAGGAAAATGAAATATAAATAATGAAAATAGTATACCAGTGGTACATTGCACTCACATGTCTAAAGGAAACACAGGCATCCAGTTAATATGTATTGCGATTCAGTACACGTAATCCAAGCTGTTTCATAATACAGAATAAACACAGATACCAGTGAAAAAGATAATCAGTAGAGTTTTTAGCCATAGTTTGTAGTCGCCCTTTCACTCTAAAAGCAAGCTGTAGCCAGGGTTTGGCATCGACCGACGACCTACTGTTATACCCGCCATCAGGCAACTTGTAAAACCCACGCCCTTCCTTAAGTCGTGGCCCAGTTCATCCTCACTCATTCTCTTCACGACAGGTAAGGAAGGGTGCATGGGTGGGGGATGGGGAGGACTTAAGAGACAAGTTGCCTGGCAGGAGTATAGCGGTTCAAAGGTTGTCTTGACTGAAGGCGTAACACTGCTATCTGTTCGTTGTGTGCACTACCAAAGCGTGACACTGGACAACAGGTCTTCGGTCGGGGTTGAACGGCTCACAATTTTACCAAATTTGCTACAAGAAACATAGGTATAACATGCCTCTCAGTATCGCTGCTCCCTGAATAATTCATATGAGAGAAATGAAGTAAGTGAAATCTTCCTTATTTTGACAGTGATGTGCTCTAAGGAACTGCAGTTTATTCCACACAACTGGTATTTTACGTTGGGAGAAACTGGCAAATCAGCACTATAGGTAACAATGGAACTATCATAAGCATTTTTCTTGTAATTATTGTGGATTAGTAAAAAAAAAAGAAAGAAAGAAAGAAAGTAGCCTATAAGGAGGTGATTCCGTACCTTAGCAATAAATGGTGTTTCTAGATATAAGCATAATTCTTCGAAAAGCATTAAATGTCCGTTTGCGCCGACCACCGGGAGAATCAGAACTAAACTCCTTCAGTCCCGAACATTGTTGTATATTTCATTCTTACTTCTGACAGATTGTTGTAAACAGCTTGTGGCAGACTTTTCACATTTGAGGTGTCTGATATAGACTTCATTAACCTGTTTAGTACTAGTGATATATTCTGAACTGAAGAAAAATGGCTGTTAGTGGCAAATATTGAATGAATAATGCGTCGTAACAAGCTTTGTATTTAACTGTTGTTACCACCAGACGATGTTATTCATGTTATGGGTGATGTCATGCAGTGAAGGGGTTAATGAAGACTATTATCTAACCTCTCCAACTCGAAAAGTCTGTCTTAAGATAATGGAAATCATCTGGTGGCTGCAAGAATAAAATACATCATCGGCCTGGAGGAAGTACCAAAGAATCCCCTTCCACCTTAGTGGCTGTTGAAGATCCAGTCGGGTAAGCAGCTCCTGAAAGAGTAGGAGAGTGTTAAGATATATTTTATCATTAAATTCTTGACATTTCCTGACAAATTTATACAGCCTAGGACACACTTTTAGAACTGGAGGGGTTAGCTGTAACTTCCAATCACCCAAAAGTGCGAAAGACTTTTGTATAGTTGTACAAAGTCGTCTAGAACTGGCAAGAATATACAAAAAAGTAAGTCATCGGCTGCCAGTATTAACATATAAAACTTGCTATCGCTTTGTTATTACAGGAGGGATGCGAAACATGGAAGATTATGCACTCGTATTTCGTCGTCCTTCCTGCAGAAACAAATATTACCCAAGATGCTTAACTTTCAGTTACTAATATGTGTTTTTATAAGAGAAACATGAAACCTGGCAGTGTTCTGTACTTTCCTGTCGGTTCTTCCTGTAAAAACAAATATAACCTAATTTACATTTGTTTATGTAGGATAAACAAGAAATATGGGAAGGTTAAGCACTTTCCTACCTTGTCCTCTCTGCAAAAACAAATCATATTGAGTGGCGGCAAGATGTAAATTGCTGGCATCTTAACTTATTCAAAACAAAGGACGCCATCACTGTAATCCTCACGCTACTTCCATATTATTTAAATTTCAGGTAATTTAGTATTTCAGAAATTAATGAAAGCCTTACCTAAAGAAGAATTTCTCCTTAGTTTAAAAAATTTCCGTCTGAAGTCAGCAAAATACAGCAAAAAGGACATCTTTGCAGCGAAGGAGCTAACCACTCAGATCGAGGACGCGCTTTATATATAATTTCTGTTACCTTCAAACTATTTTATTTAATTTAAGAGGTACATTGCACACTGGAGGGCAAGATATTGCCTTTACTTATTCCTTTGGTGTTAAGGAACTGTCCTAGATTGGATATAATCATTTGGTGGTAAAGAAAGGATATAATATAAAAGAAATAATGATAGTAGTGCTCAGCCACTGCAGTGTGATTTTCTTCTTTTCTTCTTCTTATTATTCTTGTTCCATCCAGACAATTACACTAGTTCAGAGGAGAAATTCTTAAGTCTAAATACCAGTGAAGGCTTTGTCTAGACTCTCCTATGTTGAATACAATCGTCTAGCAGCAAGAAGAAGATATAGAGAAACATAATCTCGATGAAGGTGTTTATTTTAGGTGCGTATTTTCTCAACAAACAAAGAGGGATTATGTATAACCTTATATAACTCCTTAGTGCAAGATGTGTCCTATACGCTGTATAAAATTAATTAGCGGAAACAAAGCCAAAGCAATAAGAGATGCTTTCGAATCCAGTGGGATACAAAATACAATAACGATAAATAACACAAAAATACCAAATGGTACCGAGTACTGATAGGCTACTCACACTAAGCACCCACAAACATCTTTTTCGTATGGAAGGAAGTCGGTGTTGTTCGGCGCTGAGGTTGGGCAGGTGGGTTTGGGGCCACACTGGACGATGCCGCTCACACACCTGTACCACACACGTGAATTATTTTATTTAGAATATCTGATTATTACAAACAGCTGCTAAGCACAGGAGTTTATATGTACAGCCGTAAACAAAAATTTGCTATCGGTGCACTACTCCTGTGTCCTGCTCTCCATGGTCCTCTTTCCTCCCCAGACACACTCTATTGCCACAGCGGAGTGGCACAGAGAAGTGTCACCAAACAGTTGCATATGGTGTTACCTGACTTATTACACACACACACTTTTCACAAATACACATTATCATATATGTAAATTACACACATACGCAGGTGCAGGAGAGGGACACTTTCACGCTGTCGTACCAACAAAGCGTGACATTAGTGTTTTAAATTCTCTAGACGATCTGCCAATGATATATACAGACCCTGCAACACAAATATAGCCAGTATGTTGTGTCGACATCCACATGCATCATATTTTATACAGATACTCCCTCCTGCTACGTACTTCGATGGCATGGTGAAGGAATAATCTTCGCTATCACTCACCTTCCGAGGAGAAGATACGGTTCTCTAGTAAATAAGGATTGCCCTAATCTATGCATAAAAACACAAACATGTCAGATAAATGTATAATTTTATGCATGACTTACTCCATATTTTACTTATACACACACTTCTTGTATTCATGAACTATTATATAGCTGAATTATACACACACTAACCCAAAACTTGCAGAACACACGAATTATTATTATATAACTGACAAAAGCCTAACTTAATCAATACATGCACACACAGCTAACACACACACACACACACACACACACACACACACACACACACACACACACACACAATCATCATTATTATTAACATTATCGAACATTTTTTAAACTGACCTACTCACACACCTGACATTCACATATCTGCACACACTTGGCTTATACACACGCCTGCAGCACACCGAGCTTAATATATACCCTGTAAATATATAACCTGTAAATCACCTAACTTAATACATACATCTGAATTATATATTTACCTCTAGCCACCCAGATTAATTCATATACCTCCCTTATATATATATATATATATATATATATATATATATATATATATATATATATATATATATACCTGAAATACACCTGGGTTATTACACACACTTGACTTACACATAAACCTGCAGCCCACCTAGCTTTAAAACATTCACCTGGTTTAGACACAGATCTGCAAAACACCTGCATGAATACGTGTATTAAACCTGTGCGTGTGTGTGTGTGTGTGTGCGTGTGTGTGTGTGTGTGTGTGTGTGTGTGTGAGTAATGGAATAAGCTATATGTACATATGACGGAGTAAAGTACTAAATGTGCGTGTGTCTGAAGGGAAGATAAGATATCAGTCCTTACCTGCAACACTCTTTTGCACTCGTTGCATTGGCGACGAGCCAGTTTCCATCCCCACAGCAGGCTTCTCCCTCCTTCGGATTCTCTGATAGAAAAAAACAATAGTTATTATATTACACACCATCAGATTAAGAATATCACTTCTTACTGCAGTAAAACCAGCACTTAGAAAAAAAAAAAAAAAAAAAAAAGCACACAGAGACCGCAAACCTTCGGTGATACCAATATAATCTGTGATTTACTATTGCAATTTTCTCCCATAACAGACGAAATGTTTGCTGTTTCGTGGTGTCAGTCAAATCTACGACATTAGCTTGCCATGTCACACAATTTCACAGTGCGCATGCCGACGCCAGCGCCAGTAAGATGTATGATTCCCTGCATCCGGATCCGGATCCACCTCAAACTCTAATCCACTCACCCTTAACCAACTGCCCACCAGATTTTAATGAAATACGATAAGTTTTACAAGTAGCTAGTACACAGAAAGACAGTCAAAGAGAAACCGACGAATACATAACCTCCAGTCTTGTTAGCGGTGGTGAAAAAAAAAAAGAAAAAAAAAAAAAGGAAGAAATCATTGGCTTTGTTACAGTAATACATGATACTGATGAAGGATGCTTGCTCGCAGACTCGCAGGGGCATAGAAATAACCAGTTGCTTCCGCTGCTCGGCTATACAGACTTGTCTGAACTCCCTTCCTGTAACCGTGAAAGGAGGAGGGAGAGCTGCAGGAAACAGGTAATTTCAACAGCAGTCCACGTCCAGATGAGCTTGGGATTGCAGCTAAGCTACTAACTGCTAATACTAGTATTGCATGCTAGGCTGATTAATATTACTACTACTACTATTACTGATGCTGCTATTGTATGCTAGGCTACTAACTACTACTATATAGTACTGTATGGTAGGCCACTAACTACTACTACTATTGCTACTACTATTACTATTTCTACTATTACTACTGCTGCTGCTGCTGCTGAAAACAAAGCTACAGACTCTTCATACAACTGTGTACATTACCCTCCTTGGGAGAGGAGACGAGGGAGAGAATATTTTCCCAATTATATTTGTCATAAGAGGCGGTTAAAGGGGCCTTCTTTGTCTCCAGTTTTTTCTCTCCTTGCTGTCCTCTTCATCTTTTCTGCCATACCTCTTTGAGATATTTCCGTGTCTCATCCGACCACTGTTTTCTCTCTGCTCCAGTCAGGTTACATATCTGATATCATGGCATGAACAGTGGAGGGACCTGCCACTGACGTCGACCCTTCCTCCTTTACCGGATCAAGTCTTTCAGTCAAATGAACAATCAAGGCACTTTATCGCCAAGCCACTTGATCGCCAAACCCCTTGATCGCCAAGACCTTCAACGGCAAGACCACTCCAACACCAAAATCACTTCTACGCCAAGATCACTTCAACGCCAAGACAAACCCCTTCAACGCAAGACCACTATTCTTATGTCGTATGTCTTTGCTTTGAATTAGCTCCAGATGGTGTTTGATACCTGAAGTTAGGAACCCATTATTCAATTCAACTCTATGCACAGTCCCCAGTAAAGTTCACGAAATAGACTTTAGATCAGTCCATTGCAATTTTTGTAATGATATTTAATTTTGATGAAATGATTTGGAAAGAAGAATAATAATGCTTAGAGTAATGTCTGTTGACTACACGAGGGTCAGTAAGGAAGAATAACATCTTTTGCAAAAGCTTCAGTCTTCCCATAAAATATGAACAATAATTAGTAGTCAAGAGACGTCCAGTGACATCACTTATGTTATATAGAAGGGAAGGACACTTTCGCGTGGTGGTACCAATAGCAGTGGGCGGCTTCACTGTTCGGTTATACATATACAAACGTCCCTCAACCCTCCCTCTCCCCTCAGAGGAAGGTGATGGACGGTAAGGAACGCGCAACTTTACCCTGCACTCCTCTAGGTTCACATCCAGAGGAACTTGGGGTTGAAACTACCACTACTAATATTACAAAGGCGTTTAATCAACTTAAACTTTCCGAGCTTCAGGTGTTAGACATAGCTTCATTATTCACATCAATACACGGCGCCTTCCACTGAATATAGGGTCCTAACAGCAGCAAGACAAACATTACTAGCATCATGATCAAGTATTAATCCCTTGGTACAACTCAGTGATTGTGATGGAGATAGGTTATTCTGGGCCAAGTTAATGTGGATAGAGATCAGAAACATCCTTTGAGCTTGCGTTAAGTGAAAGAAAAAAGAGTAATTAGCAAACGTTTGTTGACCGGCAGTAGCTTGCATCATAGAAGAAAGGAAGGAAAGAGGGGAGGAGTGGATAAATGAACGAATGAATAAATGAGAAAATGATAGAAGAAAAAGAAGGAAGGATGGAGTATATGTGAATGAAAGAGCAAAGGCTGAATAAAGAAAAAGGAAGGAAAGAACTGATAAATAAATGACTGCTTAATAAATCAGGGAATGATGGAAGAAAAAGAAGGAAGGACTGGAGAGCAAAGAATGAAAAAAAAAAAAAATAGCGGACGTACGGACGGAAAGATTGAGTAGATATATAAATGATGAAGAAGGAAAGGGAAGAAGAAGGATGAAAAAAGGCATGGAAGGAAAGAGAAATTGGAGAGAAGGGGAAAGGGAGAGAGCAGTGGACAAGGCAGGGGCAGAGAGGGAAGACGGAGGTATTCAGAGAAGGAAGGAAAGGAAGACAAGGAGACATGAAGAGGGAGGGGTGGTATGGTGATGTGGCTACAATGGTTATGTCTTAGGCAAGGTGATAAGACGGGCATATGCGAATGAATTTGAAGGTAGGAGGAGGAGCTTTAGTAAGAGTAGAAGGTGGGTTGATATGGTAAGTGAGTGTGTAGGAGAGCTAGATATGGGAGCTGATGGAGTTAAGGAACTGACCGAAGAGGGAATAGTTGGATTGCGTATGAACGTAGAAGCACCCCCCTGGTCAAAGTGACAGGCCATCACAATGTTCGGGGAAGAATGGGGGAGGGAGGTATTGTCCCACATGTGAATTAAAAGATTCTTTTCCCTCTCTACTAAGAGATACAGATCAGGCAGAAAATAAGGAGGAAGAGGACGGGTGAAGTGGATGAGGAGGCTGGTGAGGTGAATATTTCACTGAAAGTCAGGCGCTGAAGAGGGACGCCTTCCCATTGCGGCACCGATATTACCAGCTGGCTCCGTTGGAAGGTTATGTAAACGCTCCTAAGCTCTTGCTCCCTGCCCATCGAAAGGAGGATAATGGAGTACAGGAGAAAGGCAACTTCAGTCTGCAATGCGTCGGGTTCCTTAGGCGGTATTAGGTGCCGACTGCATCACTGCCTCATGGCATTCATGCGGTCACGATCCATGTTTTCACTGTGAGTGACCAATTCCTCCTGCGACGGGGGGGGGGGTCAGGTTGAGGGGTACGCTCATGTAAAACTGCACGTGGTCTCATACAAGCCAGAGTGAGACCAGCGTTTAACGGGGATCTCTGACTGGTTAGGGGCAATTGAGAGGTGGCTTAGTTTCTTTGATAGCCCTGCTTATATTTTGAATGTCCCAGATCATACCTCAAAGTGCATCTTCCTTGCAGGTGATTTTATTAACGTGGCTCAAACCAAATTAGTCAGAAGAGTAATGCTTGCACGATTCAAGCCACATCGCCTGACCAGACCTGAACTACGTTCATTGAGAATATCTTTTCTTTCGCAAAACTACCTAGACTGATGTCGGGGAAATTGTTGTTGTTGTGCGGTGGCACCCATGTTTACTCTTATGATCAAATCACAGTTCTTGTCCTATGTGGCAGGCGATTTTAACTATGACTCAAGCTATGAAGACTCATAAGGAGATATGAATTGCTCCAAAAAATTTAGTGCAGATTTCCACCAATTTAATGACATAGGACAAACTGTTATAGTTATGGATGAGTCTTAATGTTTATAAACTGGGCCCTGGCTTCCATCACCAAGTCGCTATGTCCCTCCCGTAGTCACCTCACACATGTCGAGATGCCACTACCTGCCACTGGCTCCCCGAACCGCTGTTCTCACTCCACACTCTGGTAGCAACTTTCTCGTCATATACCGAAGGACTCAGTTTTGGGCTGTTGATTAGTCAGTTTTCAAGAATAAACCGTAAGTGTGCAGCTGTGCTTGGAGCCATTCACAGGTGGCGACAAAACCGTACCATCATGAATGTTCAGTGTTAACAAGAGAGTAACACTATACCATGATGCTAGCCACGAGGCGGTATGGAAAGGACGTAGAGCCGTATCATCATATTACTCTGTCACTGATCTACTTGACATACTCATAAGCCACAAAAGGCTGAAAATCTGGGTCAATATAAGGTGGACGACCTCCAAACAAATGACGGAAAGCTGACCGTGAAAGATGGGAATAATGCACACCACCATGCAATGAATTGACAGAGAGAGAGAGAGAGAGAGAGAGAGAGAGAGAGAGAGAGAGAGGAGGTGCTCGGAAAAGGTATAGTGTGATGCCACTGTGAAATGAATATGAGAAGGAGTGAAGTGAATGAACGGGAATGTGTGACAATGTTCATCATCATTGTAACCTTTTTCTCACTTTATGATGGAGTGAAGTACAGTAGGGAAAGCACGAATGAAGTAAAATTATCAACGAAATGCTAATTGAAATGGAACATACATACTCATTCACTCTTTAAGGCCCTTGATTCCTTGCTTTTATTCCTAGCTGTAGCCATCTGCACTGCTATGTGAGTCTGTTTTTTCCCTATAGATGAACCTCCACGTTATCTACCAAATATAGTCAGCCCTTCTACAGTCCAGCTAGATAAGTGTGTCAAAATCTTGTTAGGCGCTCCTCCATACACAATTCATTCATTCTGCTTGATCCCTTGTCATTTCCCACCTTCATCAGTTCATCCATTCTACTTGATTCCTTGACATTTTCCTCCTTCATCAACTTCCTTGCCTCGTTTTTCTTAACCTTTAGGTGGCGAATTACTATCCATTCTCTCAATGCGCTGCAATGTATAAGTGACCCTACATGGAATGAGAAGACAATCTGTTTCCAGTATTACCATATACTATTTTGCATGGCAAGTCTATTAAGGCATTCGAACCAAATGGCAGCAATAAAGGTATCAATCTGTGGGGTGATTGGGGTTTATTGTTTACATAGCGCCATTCAGAGGCGAGCGAGGCTGTGCATTCAAGTGTTTCAGAGCTCGTCAGCCTGTGTTTTAAAATGAAAAGCACAGCGGGAGTCCAAGCAATTGTTTGTACAAGTGTTCCTCTCTCTCTCTCTCTCTCTCTCTCTCTCTCTCTCTCTCTCTCTCTCTCTCTCTCTCTCTCTCTCTCTCTCTCTCTCTCTCTCTCTCTCTCTCTCTCTCTCTCTCTCTCTCTCTCTCTCTCTCTCTCTCTCTCTCTCTCTCTCTTTCCTACCTGGATCATCAAATACACCAGGATCTTGGCCAAACACTCCTGTAAAATAGAAACAATAGATATTCATTACACATCATAATAATTATTGCTGCAATAACAAGAATAAATAAATAACTAAACAACAACAACAACAACAACAACACCTACTATTACTACTACTACTACTACTACTATGCTTTCAGATGACATGCGTAAGATGTGATATATATGATGCGTGACAGTCATTATGAATAATATGACATGTATAAAGTGACATGTATATAGTGTGACATTGATAAAGGGTGGCATAAAGTGTGACATGTATAAGGTGATATGCATAAAATGACATGTATAAGCTGTGACATGTATGTGACATGTATACATGATGTGACATGTATATTGTGACGTGTAACAAGTATGGTATGTGTAAGGTAACAGGTACAAAATATAACATGTATATTGAGTAACATTATAAGGGATGGAGGAAAAAGGTTGTTAGTTTGCTAATGAGTGATGCATGGAGGACGGTAATGAGTAGTAGTAGTAGTAGTATTAACACCCAGAATATAAGTATCGCCACCCTCACTTACAAAATAAGTACCTCTCTGAAGCCTATTTTTCAATTATTAACTTTGTCCACAAATAACAATGAGACGTGGGATGCCTGTCACACACCTCTTGCTCACTCCATTATCCTTGGAGCATTAACTCCATTTCCGTAACACATCAGCTGTTACCACACACTGAATATCACCCACTGATCACTAGCATACACACAACCTAATAATACGATTTATAAACACTGTATCAAACACAAAATATAACAACAATTACCACTAACTATACAACAATCTCCTACATATACACCACCAGCATAGCCAGGTGGTATAGAAGTGTGGCATACAAAGACATTTAGGTAGTGAATCTTACACACACCTTAGACGACATTGAAATGTAAATACATCATACACACAGAAACACACACAATGTAATAAATATAAAACATATTATTCACAGAATCTCTTCATATAAATATATAACCAATCACAGTATATAAGTCAATAATATAATAATAAACAGCAGAGTAATAATTAAAACTTTAATTTTAACCCGCCCCGTCCCGTAGACGTATGGGTACGTTGCAAAATTTTGCATTTGCCAGTCCCGACGACGTACTGGTACGTCGTGCAATTGCATGGTCCCTAATTTGCAAAATTTTCAATTTTTGCGCGTGATTTTTCGTATGTATACACGGGACACCTTCCTCTATTCCTCTACAAGATGCCAAGCAGGGACAATGCCTTACACCACATAACCTCCCCTCTCCCCCCCTCATGCCATTGTCTCGGCAATTCACCAGTTACCAGTGACCTGGCCAGTAAAGAGATTCAGGGTCAAAGTGATTCCCCAATCGATGACAATGTGGAGGACAAAGTTTACATAGCATTTGAGGAAGAAACAGTCAGAAATAATGATCAGGTAATGTGACAAAAGAAGGTCAGGTATGGTGATGAGTTAGTGAGTGAAACAATGCTTATAATACCTATATTACTGTTTGAAAACCTATATACTCTCATACTACATATAAATTCGTACCAAGTAAATAAATAAATACCATTTATGAATGGTGTAAAATAGTTACCCTCCCATAGAACTCGTTTTCTTTGGTGCCAGCCTGTTAGAAAACCCAGTCAGGTAAGGAGGTACTGGTACCTGGATCGAGTATTTTAAACCTCAGGTGAGCGATTTCTCTATGAATTTTCGATGTTTCTCACCAAAAGCGGAGGTTTTAGGCAAAAAAATTTTTTTTTTGAAAATACCTCGGGATTGGGGGGTGTTAGAGGTGTGAAATAGCTCGGGACGTGACGGGTTAATATATAAAATTAATAAATATAACTTAAATTAAATAATAAATTTAAACATAGTACCCTAGTCTTAAATACACCATTATTAATAAATACGATAGTAAGAAGGGTGCATTTAATATAATATCTATATAATAGGATTAATGTAAACTCCATAAAATTACAAAGTAGAACTACTTCCTCAGCCCTCTCAGAATTGTCTCTTGTATTCAAAGGAAATACTAAACAAACCTTGTTAATACCAATGTGCCTTAGTAAACCAAGTTGCCTCTATCTTACCCCCACAACACACCACAACCACACATCACACATCACATGTCATAACACCAACACACACACTGTCCCAACACCACACACCACACCATACTCATCCCTATACCATAGCGACTGAAGACTCAATATCACTAAACTACACACACACACACACACACACACACACACACACACACACACACACACACACACACACACACACACACACACACACACACACACAGCCACTACGCCACACACCACCCTCACCTCTGCACCTTAACGCCTGAAGACCCATTACCAATAAACAGGGCTCCACAGTATTGCACCACACCCATTGGTCACCTATTTAACTCTTAAACAAAGAAGTGTTGTTTTACTTGATATCAAACTTTAAATACGTAACAGTATCAGTTCAGTCAATTATTAGTATAAGACAGAACAATTAGATATTAACTGATATGCAAAACTAGAGAAAAACGCAGAAACTGCTTCATAACTTAATCATATTATCTACAATAATAGAAGTAAAACAAGCATATTCTTCATTTATATCAAATCTACATTTAAAATTCGTATAGTAAAACAGTAGTATTAGATTATATTTAATTTTCATTTATAAATACTACACAAAGTAGCCATTTATTATTATTAATACTGTACCACAGTATAAAAACTTTAACACCATGGCCACACCATAGTACTGTTGTCAATGCTCCAGTAGGCAGCATAAGTGTATTAGGTGCTCATGTGCAACAAATAGGTCACCGTGTACATACTATAGGATGGGACCTTTCTGTATGAATGTGTTAGGGAATCACAGTCCACCAGAAGCGGCACTTAACCGCTTCCAACATGGCAGGCGACAGATTGGTGACATGGAAATTGATGAGGTGGTCACTGACAATATGCACGATCACACGGACATGCGTGGTGGTGAAAGACCCCGTGGTGAAGCGAGGGATAGGGATGGACGCAATGCTACAACTGACATGATCAAGGTAATCACTCGCCTGATGGCCAATTACAACAATAACTCGCCCATTGCCTCATTCTCTCTGAAGGTCCTTGCACTAATAATACACCTCTTCCAACAAGGCCCACCCAAGAGCTAGCATTGCAGAAAATATTAAGGCTATCCAAAGGCGGGTTGAAACATGGAAAAGAGGTGAAATCGACAACCTACTTGAGGAAGCAAGGGCCTTGCAGATGAGAATAAACAACCGAGGCAGAAGAAATCAGAATACCAACGATGTGGCAAAGATTTCTGGCAGCAAAATGAGACAGGGGAAGGTCTCGATGGCAACAAGATCCCTGTCAGCTGAATCACCAAATGGAGTACTTGACCTGACAGATGAAACAATTCAACAACTAAAAGAAAAACACTCGAGTGCACGACAAGCAAGTGCCCAGTCAAAGCTTGACGGCAACTACACTCCTCCCAATCCTATCATATATGACAGGATAACTGGAGATATGGTGTGGCGGAAGGCAATGCACACACAGGGAGGGGCAGGACCATCAGACCCGGATGCAAAATCTTGGCGAGTAATCCTCAGTAACATCAAGTTTGGGGAGGCAGCAACAGACCTATGTAACACCATTGCCTTATTGGCGAGGAAGCTGGCCTCAAGTCAGTGCAGTAACATCGAAGCACTGACGGCTTGCAGACTAATCCCCCTTGATAAGAATCCTGGATGTAAGCCCATCGGGGTGGGTAAAGTCTTAAGACGGATTATAGGAAAATGCATCATGGAGGTGGTGAAAGATGTGAAGCAGGCAGTTGGCAACCTCCAAGTGTGTGCAGGCCAGCAGGCAAGAGGTGAGGCAGCAGTTCACTCCATGAGGAAAATATCTAGGGAAAAGGACTGTCAGGCAGTATTATTAGTTGATGCCTCAAATGCATTTAATTCCATCAACTGCGAAGCAGTGCTGCACAATATCAAGGTTATATGCCCAGCATTTCCCCAATATGTGGAAAACACCTACAAAGAACCAGCAGACCTCTACATTGTGGGTAAGACAGCGGCTCACGATGTCAGTGTAATCCAGTCCACAGAAGGAACTACCCAGGGGTACCCCATTGCCATGGCTATGTACGCTCTGGCGATGACAATGCTGCAACAACAGATCAAATACGAGGCCACCAATGTAAAACAGGTAGCCTATGCAGATGATCTCACTGGTGCTGGCAAGGTTGAGGATGTGAGGAAATGGTGGGACCTTGTAACATCTCATGGCCCTGAAATAGGTTACTAGCCTAATGCCAGTAAGTCCATCTTGATCGTGAAACCAGCTTACTATCAAGATGCACAAGAAGCATTTAGAGGCACATACGTGATAGTGACCAAGGAAGGTCAGAGGCATCTAGGGGCTGTGATTGGAACTATGGAATTCAAAGACAAATATGTGAGTGATAAGGTAAAGACATGGGTAGAAGAAATTCACACACTACCCAGCCACGTAAAAACAGAACCCCATGCAGCATACAGTGCATTTACCTATGGTGTAAAGCACAAGTGGACCTTCGTGATGAGGGCCATACCAGACATCGAGTTGCTGCTACAACCACTGGAGGATGCAATCAAGGATTCATTCCTAACATCTCTAATCAATGGCCGCATCCCCACACAAGAAGAGAGGGACCTTCTATCACTACCACCCAGGATGGGAAGCCTTGGCATTATACATCCAGTAGCCGTGGCAAGCTATGAACACAGAAAGTCACTCAGGCTCACCGAATCCTTGTCATAGAAAATCTGAGCACAGGTTGAGACGAGTGAAATCGACCACCAAAGGCACAAAGACATAAAGACACAGATAAGCAAGGAGCGTGAAGGAAGACAAAAAGGCCAGCTGCAGCACTTAACTGAACATCTAACACCAGACCAGTGCAGAAGAGTTGAAATTGCACAGGAGGTTGGGGTATCGAACTGGCTCACAACCCTGCTTCTCAAGGCAAAAGGCTTCCACTTCAATAAACAAGAATTTTTTGATGCCATAGCCTTGAGATATGGTGGCCAATAGAGAACATACCTCAACACTGTGCCTGTGGCACTGCCTTTGATGCAAACCATGCAGTGGTATGCAAGAAGGGAGGCTTTGTTTGCATCCGACACGATGAAGTAGGCGACGTCATTGCCAAAATGCTGCAGGAAATATGCCATGTTGTCACGATTGAGCCAGCTCCGCTACCCTTGGGCGGCGAGCACTTCACCCACAGAACAGCAAACACATCACATGATGCAAGAGTGGATGTCAGTGCTCGAGGCTTCTGGACACGTGGACAGAGGGCATTCTTCGACATCAGGATATTCGATCCCATGGCAGCATGTCATCGTGAACTGTCTCTCTAAGTTGCACACAAGAGGAATGAACAAGAAAAAAATAGAAATCATCAAGAAAGGATCCAACATGTGGACCACGGTCGATTCACGACATCAGGTGGGACGGGTCCAGAGGCAGTGAGATTCTATTCGAGACTGGCAGAGGTTCTTTCTGAGAAGAAACGTCAACCGCAGAGTTCTGTTATGGCCTGGATGAGATGTCGACTCTCATTCTCCCTTGTGAGGTCTGCTCTGCTATGTCTCAGGGGCACAAGATCATCAGCCCTCAGGCCTGTCTCTCTGCCGGGTATGGATTGCGAAGCTACATTGGTCGAGAGTCGCATAGACCAGCGACTCCAATAGTTTAATGTCTTTATTTACAATGTAATATCAATAAATAAAAAAATAAAATAATAATAGAAATAGTAGATGATTGGTAACCACAGCCGTTGGCGTGCCTGGGGCCAACGGATTGTAATATGAGGGTTAGTGTTAACCTTCACATTACAACTCCAAATGGTGAACTGTATTAGGATGGTTGGTTTTGATCTTCACAGTATAATTCACCAATGGATGGAGGTGATTAAAAAAAAAAAAAGTAATAGTAGTAGTAGTAGTAGTAGTAGTAGAGCAGTGCTAGCATAATAGTAGTAGTAGTAGTAGTAGTAGTAGTAGTAGCATAGTAATAGTAGTACTAGAAGTAGCAGTAGTAGCAGCAGTAGTAATAGTAGTAGTAGTTGCAACCCCAGTCCCATCTGAAGCGTGAACCTCCTGGACTGCAGGTTTACACTGCCCTTTTCTTGCAGCCCACCGTCCTCCTTTCGGAGGACCGGAAAGTTGTTGAAAGACATTTGAGTATCCAGGTAACTGAGCTGCATGGCGATATCGGTATCACCACATGAAGGCGTCCATCTCCAGCACTGGGAATGAGTGATTATCAGTATGTCATTCCAAGCTGCCTGTGTGCTTGAGTCCCGCAGCATATTTCTAAATTTTAATCAGCCCACCATTGCATGATTTTATGGAACCTAGAAAGAATGGCTATAGTCCCTTCAGCTAAACTTGGCCAAGATATTCGTTCTTTTGCTGTTTATATTACGTTGCTCTAAGGCAGAAAATACTCCGCCTGTACGTCCTCTCCATTGCGTTTTGCCGTGACCAGTATCACATTCGATAGGGAATTTGAACCGCCTATGCAGCTGAGAACCGGGGATCTCTACGCACTATCGAGTTTCGCGGCTCCTGATTGGCTAGCAATGACGTAATCTCATATTGCCACATGATCGATATCTGTGAATAAACATTTTACTTTCGTGTTCCTGGGGAAAAATACTCAACTGTATACCAAGAACATGAAGAATATCTTTAATCCGCTCGTTTGATGCACATACGACGTTATAAATGTTTTATAACAAGTAAACAAGGTACTTATCTGTTCACTCAGCTCTGATAGATGGAGACAAGAAACGTTTGAATTAAGGCTACTGTTTGGTTAATGCAACACTGAGGGGCGTGGTAAATCTACAGCTTTTCTTACATTAACACACACGCATATATATATATATATATATATATATATATATATATATATATATATATATATCTCTGTTTATTAGAAATATTTTTATATATATATATATATATATAAATAAATATATATATATATATATATATATATATATATATATATATATATATATATATATATATATATATATATATATATATATATATATTGCACTACATTCACACAAGGTGTACACCTACTTCCCCATGTTGCGCTATAATATTCACCCACGGTATACTTCTACTGCACGTAATCATGTGTCACTACAATACATGTCTGCATTTACTTTAATGACATCATCGGCGGCCAATCAGCAGCAGCGAATCAAACACACCCTACTTGTCCCATACATCTCTGGTGAACAGGTTAATCAAACAGACTATAGTGCTAATCTATTGTTACAACTCAGCAGTAACGATGAACACACGGCAATTTTAACTCAGGTTAGAGAAAAAATAATTAGTGTTAAAAAGGTTAATGAAGGCCGTATCAAACCCTCACCAGAAAATGTCGCTCTTGATTATAATATTATTTGTTTGCTGCAAGAATAAACTAATAAAACACATCGCCGCATTGAATGGGTTCAGTTTAGTAGGGTGAAAGAGATCCATACCTGTGCATACAGAACGACAAACTTTGAGCCAATCTGAGAGGACAGGTTTAGTCAGCTGAATATGAGTCATACGATCCTTCTTGGGTTACTTTGTAAGGGTGCAAATCAAAACTGGTATTAGTGGAAATGGAAATGTCATGAAATATAAATCGGTTGCGGCGGTAGGATACGACGATAAATATAGAGATATGTGATTAATGTGGAGACAAGAAGACTTGCCCACAGAGTAGAAGAGACTGTACTACGATCGTATAAAAATGAATGTAAGTGATGAAGTTGGCGAAGTTAAGTGCTAGTTAGTTTAAGGGTACGAGGAGGAGGGGAGTGCAAAGGGCAAGATGAATGGGTATGATAAATGAATATGAAAAAAGTGGTGGATGGATGTTGAGGATATGACAAGGACAACTATTCATTTTCAAACTGGCAGACGGAGGAATGGTCCTATCCCAAAGTGGTTCGTGAAGCACATCAAAACTAATATAAAGTATTGTGACGATCTGCCTTTGATGCTGATACGAGAATTCCGAAAAATGAGTGAATAGGTATGTGACCTAATGGATTAGACATTCTACTGATATTTCTGCAACGTTTTTCACACACACACACGCGCGCGCGCGCACTCACACACACACACACACACACACACACACACACACACACACACACACACACACACACACACACACACACACACATACACAATCTCTCTCTCTCTCTCTCTCTCTCTCTCTCTCTCAATGAATGGATCTTGAATTGGCTCTCCGTTCTTTTTTTTTTTTTTTTCTTGGAGCGAGCAATTTGCAGGCCCCGGGCCTTTGGCTTCTTCTTCTTTGCACTGAAAAAAAAAAAAAAAAAATATATATATATATATATATATATATATATATATATATATATATATATATATATATATATATATATATGTCACTAGGTCATAACACCCACAGCAGATAATAGGTCTCTCCCAAACGTTTTCACTTATTCGGGGCTTGTATTATTTTTTTCCAGTCCGGAACCCTGAGATATCTTACGAATTTTCTGTCTTCATCAATATTTTTTTCTTTGTTGTTAGAACCCTGTATCTCCTGACGTTTTTTATACGTCATCACACAATCTAGCTGCCGGTCTAGCAGCTGGTCTTTTTGAATCAATTATTACCCAATATGTTTCATTCCTTGCGTATCTGCTGCCGTGTATTCTACAAGTAGGGTCCCGCTCAATGCCATTCCTTCTTTTATATTTATTTTATTATGACTTCTACTCCAGTCCGTTTTTAGTCAAAGGAGATTTTTTCCTATCTCTTAAAGTGATTACCGACGTTAATCTTCCCATACCTCTATGGGCATCTCTCAACTTTATCTGCAGTGGTTCGGTCACTGTCCATGTGATCGAGCTGTAAGTCATTACGGGGAGAACGCACTGATTTAGCACTTTTCGCTTTTAACACAATGGTAAAGAGCCTTTAAAATTGCTTCTTTGCTTACCAAAAGCCCTGAAAAAAAAAGAAAAAGAAAAAAAAAACTTTTTATGTCTACTTATTTCAGGTTCGAATGGCAGGTTAGTCTGTACCAGTTACCCGGGGTATTCAAATTCATCGAACTGTTCAAAAACTCTATTTTTGATTCCTTTTTCCTCAGTTAGAGCTTGGGTATGTAACATGACTTTTTTCTTTTTCTAATTCATCTTCAGTCCTACGCAGAAGCATTCTCTGTTTAAGACACTCATCAATTGTTGCCTTTTTCCAACCGACTTACTAAAGAGGAAGATGTCTTCTGTGACACTGAGAAGACGCAGATATTCTTCTTCTATTTAATCCCATTGTTCTTTCCAGTCAAGATTTCTAAATACTTCTTAACATGCTGTAAACAATTCTGGCGAGACAGTACCGCCCTATCTTACCTCCCCTCCCCCCGCCTCTCTTTTTGATGAACTTTTGCGGTATCTTTATGGAGTTGAATGGTTGCTGTTCCATCTCCGTATATGGTATGTCTTCCAGTATTCTGCGGTAGATTTCATCTACATCTCCTCTGCAAAATGCACTCAGTACAGCTGTTGTTTCTACTGTGTCGAAGGCTTTTTGGTAATTAACGAACTCCATTAACAGACCTCATGTGGTTAATCAAGCACGTTTGAAATTCTATTGGTGATGATCTTTGTGGATAATTTGTATATAACTGACAACCGGCTAACTGGTCGGTAGTTTTTATCTTTTAGTCTACTTCCTTATGTATTAAAATTTATATTACATTATTACTGTTGCGACTTTTCCATTCTGTGACACATTTCGTAAGGAGTTTTAATAATTTTACCAAGACAATCTTTTCTGCATCTTTGAATAATTTTGCCGTGATACAGTCTGCTCTTAATTCTGTACCTCTTTTCGTAATTTTCAAAGCTGTTTTTGTCCTTTTTTTTTTTTATAGTTATGGGAGGAATTTCTGTAGACACTGGATTTCCTTCGACACCTGGTTTTCCGTCTGCGTTGTATAGATGTCACAGAATTCTTCAACCACTTTGATAGTTCTTCCCTGTTTTTGTTTAACCATTTGGTTTCTTTAGAACATACGTCTGGCTTTTCCCAATCCCTGCTTTCCTCTTTGCTGTCTTTACGTTAGTTCCTAAGTTTAAGACTTCGTTTGTTTTTTTGGATATTAAAATTCAACATCTTGATTTTTCATATTTATGCTTTTTGGTTATTTTACTTCATCTATTTCACTTCTAGTGAATATATATATATATATATATATATATATATATATATATATATATATATATATATATATATATATATATATATATAAAATAAGCTATCATTCAAATTGTTAAAAACATTGTCAGGTAGGTAACTGGACCAAAGGATGGTTGGAAATATCTGAAATTCAGAATTGGAATACAGTTACAACTGCAACTCTTCATCTCGTCGTCTTTTGTCCTGTCTCTGCACCAGTCTTCACTATATGCAACTGAAGTACAATTTACCGAGCCTTCAGTCTGTCTGTCTGTCTGTCTCTGTCTCTGTCTCTCTCTCTCTCTCTCTCTCTCTCTCTCTCTCTCTCTCTCTCTCTCTCTCTCTCTCTCTCTCTCACACACACATACCTGCAGCAGCCAGTGACAGCAGCAGCAGGCTGAAGCCGAGGACTGTCTTTGACCACATCATACGGTTTCAGGTGAGTCCCAGGTCACCAAATCTGCAAGTCAAATAAGGAGACAGTGGTGACGCAATTCTTACTCACAGATGTATTTATTAGGACTCCATATTATAATTACAAATCATAATAGATAGATAGATAAATAGATAGATAGACAGCTCTATGCGAGCCTGGGAATGGGAAATGATCTTGCAAGTTACACTGAGGAAAAGCTGACGACAGATTACGAAGTGGCCAGTAAGAAGATGATGCAGTTAGTTGTCAGCAATTCACCGGTGAACAAAGCCTTGTTGACCATACACACACATACACACATACTCACACACAGGCTTCTAGAACTTTCCAATCACAAGGAACACACGTGATACGTCTCCTGTTTCACCAGAATTTAGGAAAGAGAAGTCAGAAGGAAACTAGCCATAGAACAGACAGGTCGCAGGGAGAAGGGCTTAACAACTTGAGAGAGACAGAGAGAGAGAGACAGAGAGATAGCTAGCGGGACTCTACTTTATACTTCGCTCTGTGTGAGAGACTTGTTAATATTTCCAAGACAAATAAAAATAGTCCCATACTATTCTTTACCTCTCCTGTCACTACATGACAAATGGGAAAGAAGATTATCTACTCACAAAGCTACTCAAGCATAACAGCCGCTCGTCCACAAGTCTAATAGATATAACTTCTCTACAAGTAACTACAAAGTCTTTTATGGCATTTGGTGGCAGCGGTGGGATAATGACATTTGGTAGCAGCGAACGTATACGAACCTCGTCTACGAATCAACATTGAATTCCTACAAAATATCAAGATTGAAAACAAGAATACCTCTCACAACCAACAACTCACAAATAGCTCCTGACAGTTCTCTCCAACCCCCCCTCCGTCTCCCCGATCATCATGCTGATGCAGAGGTGAAGAGGTCACAGGACGCCTTGCAAGTAGTTTAACAATATATTGATACAAACAATCTTGCAACTTCTACGACGATCCAGTGAACTACAACCATCTACGATCAACTACAAGTAACAACTCTACGAGTCGTCTGTATAAACTTCTATATGCACCTACAAGTAGCGGCAGTCTTCATCCTACAACGAGTAAATCACAAGAGAAAAGGACCAAGAAAACATCGACAAAGAAAAACGGAACAAACAAACGAAGAGTGAGACACGACTCATAACCACCAGACCTCACCCTCCTCTCTCTGCTACATCCACCCAACTTCCACTGCTGACGCAGGAGTCAAGAGGTCAAGACGACGAAGCAAATACCAAGTCCATATTCACAACTCATCTTACTCACTCATCTTCACTCAAGTTACTTATTGCTACTCATTTACTCACCACAGCTACCAGTGTGGGAAGCCGACGTCACCATGTGCTGAGATGACATCACAACGCGAGTCTGCCATGCCAAGCAACGTGTGACTGACACCAGGCACCTCTCACCCACTACTCATTACTCATTATTCACATAGCTCCTACTCATACTCATTTATTTTCACAGTTAAGTTGGAAATTCGACGTTCTATGCTGAGGTTTGCCTGGGACAGCTGTTAACCACCACAAGCACCAGGCCATGGAATTTCCTGAGTAATATCGTCCATCAACACACCACTAGAATTATCAAGAGATCTTCAATCAAATCTGTATTTTTCTTCCGAGATCGACTTTTGTATCGACACACCTCTACGATCTGTATCAAGTGGGTAAAATTATACTTACTCATTTCTTCTCATTGCTAAAATTAGCTATATTCAACTTTTTTTTTTAACTTATTTCCATATATACACTCATACACTCACTATCTATCATTTATTTCAACTTATTTACTCATCTATTTAGTTAGGGCATAAATAAACAAGAGGCGTATTTCATAACACCATATCTTAATGACAGGAATATTTTCGCCACCACCCACGTTAATACCAGATGACACACAATTTGCCACAACAACAGACTCACAATTAAGAGAGCCTCAAGGCAACCCACCCCTTGGACAAACCTCACCACACCCTAAAGATCAAGAAACAAATACGGCAGTTCAGATGATGAGTGGGAAATCCCCTCTGACGTAGCAAGTGCGGACTTTGTCACTGACTGGCACACGTATGCCAATATACTTAACAGGGTTCACCGGTCTGGTCGTACATATTCCACCATTCCCTCACACAACGATAAACATGTCCAAGTTGAATTAACAGAGCAAACAGTAAAAATGAATCAAGAAACAAATACCGCTGATCTAACAACCACACCTCACGTGTTTGTGTATCACGAGGATAAAACTGCCCCAAAATTCTCTGGCACAGACAAAGATCGCATTGTTGTCATTTCATTAGTCAGTCAGTGCGAACAAATGTTCATCAAGCACCACATACTAGATGAACAAGAGAAAATTGCTATTTTTTCATCTTGCATAAGCCAGGAAAGATGTCCAGCGAGCAACTTGCTTCGCTCAGACAAGCTCCATCGTGCTAGGACATATGATGAATTTAAAACTGAATTTTTGAAGAAATTTTCTGGAGGTATGAACATCTTGCCAGGTATAATTTCAGAATTACATAAAATTGTAGATCTTGTAAGGGAGCACACTACAAACCATGTGCTCAGTGAAATAACTGCTGATGTCTCCACAATCAAGAGAACATTATTAGTTACTTTGGAAAATTCTAATTGGATAACAGATGATGGAAAGATGTCCCCAGACCTCGTTGTGGACATCATTGGTTATGTAGCTGCCTTGTGTAAATTACCTGATAGGACCCTTAAGATCGCCAAGACGATAGCGTACACCCCAGGAATGTGCTTGCTAGACTTAATGAACGAGGTAGAGATGCAGTGCAGTAAAGCAGGTATGGTCGACAAACATGCACATTCTGGTAGAATGAGGGTACCTGAGACAGTATCAGCTGTGAAAACATCTACAATGACCCCAAACAGAGAACAAAATCGATCGCGACCAGAAATCAGGCAGACCAAACAACCAAACGTGACAAGGCCTCGTTCACAGACGCCTTCCTACAGGCAGTTTCATAAGTTTTCGCGCAGCCCGAGCAGGTCTCGCGCCATAAACAACACTTCTTATGGGACATCACCTCGTAGGTCACAGTCAAGGGATAGGTCCATTCTATGTCATTATTGTGCAAAACCAGGACACACAAGGTATGAATGCTTTATCAAGGCAAAAGAGGACAAACAAAAGACCCAAGGATTTGGTCCTTACTGTAGGCATCATAGATACCAAGGGCACTGGACTAGTGATTGCAAAACAGTAGAAAAAATTGTGTCTATGTTCAAATCGGGGGAAGACCAAGTCATGACAAAAAACGAACAAACGTAAAGAAAAACAAGACTAAACTTCACATAGGAGGCATGTTGGGAAATGAATGTATCTTGATACCAGCTGTATGTGAGGATCAAAACGTTTCCTTATTTTTAGATACAGGCTCTCCAGTGAACTTAATAACACATGAAGAACTAAATAGAATTCTTAAAAATGAAAAGAAAGTAACTTTTCTGGATGAAGCTGATTTACATTTATACACAGTAGATGGACAAGAGATTACAGTGAAGGGTATGATAAGATTAAATATCAGTTTCACAGAAACTACAAGACCATTCTCTGCATTTTTCTATATCGTTGAAAACTTAGCAATTATAGCTCATATGTTACTGGGCTTAAGATCCATGATAGCTGAGAACATAACTATACTCCCACAAATGAATGGAATAGACTTTGATAATGAATTCATAGAGGAAATAACTTCAGAGCCCTCACCGATTGGTAGAATAGAGCCAAAAAGAATTGGTAATATTAAAGGCTTAAACAAACATACACAAACAGATGAGTGTATAGATCCACTCCCACCACCAACCCCATCCTCCAGAATTAGTGACCCAGATAACAGTACTGATTTATCAATTTTTCCAGCCCTTCTCACTAATGATTTAGTTATACCACCTAATTCATACATGAAAGTTACCATAAAGAGCAAATAACGAAATAGTACTGTTCTTGTCTTAGAAGAATTATGTAAAGTAAAGGGATTGTCAGTAAAAAACGCATTATGTCATACGAACGACGAAAGGGAAACTCAGATATTCATAATTAATCACATGAATGGGGAAGTTCAGTTGAAAAAGGGGACTTGCATATTTAATACTGAAAAATGTCCCGCCCCTGTGAAGGAAATAGTTATAGCTGGAGTAACAAGTGAGATAAAATCTACGGATAGAGAAAGAATAAAAGAGAATTTAATTCACTCAGGTGAATTTGATGAAGAAAATGATTTGTTAACCCTGCTGGAAACACACAGGGACACCGTAGCATTGCCCGGAGAACAATTAGGGTGTACTAACTTGATTAGTCACATGATTAATGTGCACCCAGAAACACCACCAATTTTCGTACCAGCTTACCGCATACCACACTCCCAACGTACACTTGCAAATCAGTATGTCGATGAAATGTTAAAACTTGGAATTATTGAGCCTTCAGTCTCCCCGTGGAATGCCCCCTTATTCTTCGTGCCCAAACGAAATGGAGAAATGCGTGCGGTAGTAGATTACCATAAACTAAATAATCACACAATCCCAGACAGATTTCCCATGCCATTGCTAAGCGATGTTCTACAGAATATTGGTTCTGAGAATAATATATTCTCGACCATCGATCTCCTAAACGGCTACTATCAGATTCCGGTATCTAAGGAGTCACGTAAATACACTGTCTTTTCAACAAACAGAGGCCATTATCAATATACAAGAATGCCAATGGGACTGAGGACAGCCCCCGGCACATTCCAGCGTCTTATGAATTACGTATTGTCCGGAATTTTAGGACAAGGAATATTTGTTTATCTTGACGATATTATAATCGCAACGAAGAATATTAAGGATCATCTCAGGAAATTAGACTTACTCTTACAAAAGCTTAGTGATGCTGGTTTAAAAATTAATCTTTCTAAATGCAAATTTTGCTTTAAGGAAATAAATTTCTTAGGCCACAAATTAAGTTCTGATGGTATTCACACCACTGATGACAAAATACAGGCAGTGAGAGATTTTCCTGAACCCACTACGACTGACGAAGTTAGACAATTTTTAGGTCTGGCTGGGTACTATAGGTCATTCGTACCACAGTTCTCTCATATAGCCTTTCCTCTATTCCAACTACTCAAAAAAGATGTTGTATTCCAATGGGAAGAAGAACAAAAAAGGGCATTTAACAATCTACAAATTAAACTAACAAATGCACCTTGTTTAGCATATCCAGATTACACAAAATCATTTCTTATTTGTACAGACGCATCAGTTAAAGGATTAGGGGCTGTACTGATGCAGGAAGATAAAAGAGGAAAGAATCAACCAATTGCATTTGCCAGCAGACAAACAAGAGGTGCAGAGAAAAATTATTGCACTACAGACTTAGAGGCACTTGCAGTGGTTTTTTATTACAAAAGTTTCGAGATTTGGTATATGGTTACGAAATCCACTTATTCACCGACCATAAACCACTGGTGGGTATGTTTAAAGAAAAACTCCTTTCTGGGAGGAGAGCAAGATGGAAATGTACAGTTGAAAACTACAATGTACAAATTCATTATATACAAGGTAAAATGAACATAGTAGCTGACGCATTATCTAGGAACCCGAACACAATTCAGGTCACGGCGTTAGATATCAAAGGAAATATCCCAAACCACGAGGATATCGCAAAGGCACAGACTTGACCCAATATGGTCTAAAGTATTATACAAGTTAGAAAGTGGAGATGACATACAATTACCCAAACTGCATGTCCCACTTGAACAATTCACAATGGTCAATAATACATTATACAAAATTAACTCTAAACAACCAAAACGCCAAAGAAATACTAACCAGTTGGTAGTACCTAATGACATGATACCCCAAGTATTACGATTGATACACGACAGCCCACATGCAGGACATCCTGGAAAGGATAAGCCATTCAACCAAGCCCAGCTGTTATACTACTGGCCTTCATTACGAAAAGATATAAACAATCATATAGACAAATGCGAATCATGTGCGAAACACAAAGGATACCCAATCACACCTGCACCGATGGGTAATTACCCTGTACCACATCAACCATGGGACGTTGTCGTTGTTGATTTACTCAAGATGCCATTATCATACAATAATAACCTATACTTATTCGTAGCAACGGATCATTTTTCCCGTTATGTCATTTTAGCTCCAATTAAAGATAAGACAGCAGAGACAGTAGCAAAGGCAATAACAGATAATGTAATAATTATGTCGCTTTACTACCCCAAAGGTACTAATAAGTGATAATGGAGGAGAATTTAATTCTGAGATCTTACAAGAAATATGTAAACAATACAACATCAAAAAGGTTAACGTTTTGGCCTATCACCCAGCATCGAATGGGTTGGTAGAGAGACAAAATAAAAAAGTATTAGATGTGCTATGACACATTCTCAGTGAAAATTATGCAAGCTGGGATGATTGGATTCCCAGAGTAGAAGCCTCAATTAATGGGTCTATAAATAAATCCATCGGTGACACACCACATTTCATTTTATATGGCACAGATAAAAAATTACCATATGAGCTCCTAGAAGGTGACAGCATGCCTATATACAATTACGATGATTACTCTAAACTCCGTTTACGTGAATTCCAGGACATTCACAAAGGAGTCAAAAAACAATTAACGATGTCCAAGGAAGAAATGACGGAGGCATTTAACAAGAAGGCAAAAGATTCACCTATCAGCATAGGAGACATTGTTTACGGTGTCATTCATACGAGAGACAATAAATTATCCCCAAAATTTGAGGGCCCATACAGAGTAATTAACATAAAAGCAAACAAAGTTTTAATTAAGTCACTTTCAAGTGGCGAGGAGAAACAAGTTCATATTGACCATTTAAAACGAGTTTCAAGGGAATTATCCCATAATTATTCAGCCTCGGATACAACCGAACAGGCGAATGTACCTCAGGAAACCAAGCAAGAAAACAACAATGATTACAAAAAGAAATTAAGGTCATATACCAAACAATCGAACATAGGTGCAACTGTTCCAATCAAATCTACAGTACATCATTTACGAGAATTAAATATCGATTTAAACTCCTTCTATAAATGAAATAACAATCAACCGTAACGCACATCATCACTATCATCGACCACAGCATGACCATATTAGGAAATTAATAGATTTTTTTTTTTTCGGTAGGTTACGATGAAGGGACTTATGCTATGGATTCTCCTCTACATAGTAAGAGGATATGCGCACTTAGACCCCCAACACATAGTACGACAAGGATGCCTCATAGCTCCAACGGCCACGACTACAATCGTTAAGGACGTCATGAGTACTGAAATAAGTCTAGATTACTTGTATGAATTACCTACTTATCTAGACAGACTTGCGGCGCCGATGCGAACTCTGGACTTCATGATAGGAAATTATGTTTCACAAGCACATAACACCGAGGAAGTGAATGAAATGGTAAAGTTAGCGAAATGGAAACTAGAACAGGCGAGGTCAACTATGCTCATCATGATCCAAGATCTCCCATTTTATGGAACGGAGGTACTGAGCGACAGGAACAACATCACACGTACTCGCCAAAAGCACGGTTTGTTCGACCTGGGTGGCGCAGTTCTTGGGAACATCTTTGGATTGGCTACAGAGGATGACCTTAAAGAAATAAACAACAAATTTAATAAGATAGCTCAGGTACTAACATACCAAGATAAATTCATCACAGGACAGAACTCAGCAATGAAGACAATTGTGAAAAATCTGAAACAAGCAGAAAACATAGCTCTCGAGAGTGTAGATAAAATAAATGAAATGGAGGGGAACGTTACACTTTTCCAACACTTCTCCATCATCACAGAACATATTGACACGATTCTACTACAATTAGAGAACACTAGAGATCGTTTCAGGACACTTATGCAAGGAATTTCGAATGCTGGTGATGGCAAGATCACAATTGACTTACTCCCAGTTCATGAGCTACGTCAGATAGTTAGTCAAGGCATACATAAACATAAATTGAAGCCGTTGTTCCGCAGTAGGGAATTCATGCAATATTACCCATATTTAGAAGCAACACTAACACCAACATCAGTAGTAGTTCATGTACCATTCATAACTGAAGACCTGTTCACAGTATACCAAATACACCCCTTCCCCTATAAAAATAACAACACTTTGGTCATCATCAACATCAACACAGACACCGAACTCATCATGGTCTCCAAGAGACTGGACACTGTCACTTTCGCAAGTGCATCAACGATTGAACGAAAGTGCCGCACATCCTTACATGCTGTTCATCTTTGTCCTGCATACATTTTCACGTTTCAGCCTACTGATACAGTCCCTTGTGAAATGGCTATCATCAGAAATGACAATATTCATCATCATTGCAACTTCACTTTTGCTCCAGATAAACTTGTACACCATCAATGCATTGGACACTCACAGTTTTTTTATTTCCCTCATAACACATCAGTTTACATAGTCTGTCCAGATATACCACCATCTCATACTTCAGCCTCAGTATTATACATAGCACCAGACTACTGTGCGGTATTTACACCAGCCATGTCTACTTTATCCACCATCAATCACTACGCCATTCTCAATCATACACACAAACATTTCCACCCACTGCCTGATATGAACTTAAACATGAGCACAAGTATTAAGCTGACTTAACCTAAGTTTGAAACTATGCAACTGATCAATGAAACAATGAAGCCCTGGGAAGATTTGAGTTTGAGTATATTCAACCCATATTATGTGTACAGTATAGCCCAGCACCTACTGTCTTTATAATCGTCTGCATTGTAGTTGCAGTACTGCTGTTCGCAATGCACAGAATGCATGCAAGAATTGCTAATTTGGAGTCATTATTTAGTGGGGGAAAGTTAACATCCAAGTTAACCCCCCTGAATGAAGTGTATATATTTTGTATATAGTATTAATTATATATATAAAAAAAAATACATAGAAGAATGACCCATGTATGGCATACCAGTACCATTATCTTTAAATGAAATATTAATAACTCTTACCATAATCTTAATTTTAAACTTTTTTTTTTTCTTGCATGTATGCATTTCACTACAGTAACCCAAGTACATACTGAATTACAGTTAAATAATTTACTTTTAATGCATTTATTCAAATATGTATACAACTTGTTTAACATGTAATATTACTGAATAATCACTATTTACTATAAATATTATATGTATACAATATTCATACAATTATGTTACTTTTACAATATTATGTATTTCACTTAATTAGTTTATAAGTTCATTATAATGTGTATATAATATGTATTAATATGTTATGACTATTAACTGTCGATGGTACGCCATTTTCGCGTGACCGAGCATATATTAGGACTCCATATTATAATTACAAATCATAATAGATAGATAGATAAATAGATAGATAGACAGCTCTATGCGAGCCTGGGAATGGGAAATGATCTTGCAAGTTACACTGAGGAAAAACTGACGACAGATTACGAAGTGGCCAGTAAGGAGATAATGCAGTTAGTTGTCAGCAATTCACCGGTGAACAAAGCCTTGTTGACCATACACACACATACACACATACTCACACACAGGCTTCTAGAACTTTCCATTCACAAGGAACACACGTGATACGTCTCCTGTTTCACCAGAATTTAGGAAAGAGAAGTCAGAAGGAAACTAGCCATAGAACAAACAGGTCGCAGGGAGAAGGGCTTAGCAACTTGAGAGAGAGACAGAGAGAGCGAGACAGAGAGATAGCTAGCGGGACTCTACTTTATACTTCGCTCTGTGTGAGAGACTTGTTAATATTTCCAAGACAAATAAAAATAGTCCCATACTATTCTTTACCTCTCCTGTCACTACATGACAAATGGGAAAGAAGATTATCTACTCACAAAGCTACTCAAGCATAACAGCCGCTCGTCCACAAGTCTCATATATATAACTTCTCTACAAGTAACTACAAAGCCTTTTATGACACATTCTATGTCACATATTTTCCTAGCAGTTCATTTTGTATACTGTATTTTATTAACATGCTCTTGCCAGCAGGCTATGTGGGTGCATATCTTTTCAATATCAGTGAAATTTGAATCCTTTTCAATATCAGTGATATTTGAGTCAGTGGCATGCGTGGCTATAACGAGCTATAATAAGCAAATTTATTCGCTAAAGAAGGGGTGTTTCGAAACCTCCATACTAAGTTTAAAATACTGACATTAGAGACACATTATCAAATGTATGTTTATAACGTGGAAAATCATTTACTTCAAAGTGTTGATTTGTTATCATTTTTCAGTGTTGAACAACACACACGTTGGTACCAAAGACAGTGAGAAACACACCATCATAGGGAGTGTAGTGGTAGTGGTCTTCTATTGCAGAAGGACAACTTTGAATTTACATGTGTATATGTGTGTGTATGTGTGTGTGTGTGTGTGTGTGTGTGTGTGTGTGTGTGTGTGTGTGTGTGTATTTATGCAAGAAAGAAG
Source organism: Coenobita brevimanus (assembly GCF_032717465.1). NCBI lineage: Eukaryota > Metazoa > Arthropoda > Malacostraca > Decapoda > Coenobitidae > Coenobita > Coenobita brevimanus. The sequence goes on from NC_136961.1 coordinate 9,061,271, forward strand.
GAACCAAGGGCCAACCAAGAAAAAACAAAAACAAGTTAACTGAGAGCCAAATTCAAGATCCATTCAATTCGATATGTCTGGACACACTGCGTTTATAAGACTGGAGATCATAGGCAGTAGGAAATACAGACAGAGGGAGGTAGTTTCAGAGTTGACCTGTTGGATTCATGAATGACTAGGAGTAACGGTTAACTCTTGTATTAGAGAGTTCGACAGAAATGGGATGAGAATTTGTTGCTAGTCGAATGCTACGTGCCTGTAGTAGTGGTGGAAGGATGCAAGCAGACATTTCAGAGGATCAGTGACCATTGAAGTGGCGATAAAAAAGATATAAAGCTGCCACAGTACGGCATAAAGACAGAGGTTGAAGGGAGCCAGTAGGGGGAGGTGAGTCAATGAGGCGGAAATCCTTTGACTTTACCTTGTTGAAAAGAGCTGTGTGTACGTGCATAATATCAACAAGCGTGTTGGGGTAAAGAAGGCACAGAGTCGGCTTCGCACACCTAATCTCTAGGAAGCAGATTTTATGAGAGGTAATATTATTTTTCCAAGATAAATCCCGCAAGAATGAAACTCAGGTATGTTTAAAGATGGTTCAGGATTGAGTTGGACATTGTTGAAAGTTAGATGATACACCTGCGGAAGATTTTGTCGGGTTGAAAGATGTATGAACTGAGTTTTTCATGCATCAAAAACAACAAGATTACTTTTACCCCAGTGAGATATGAGCCAAATCAGACATCAGGTTTGCCATAACCTCATCCCTTGTTTGTTAAGTAACTGTTGAGATGGGCACTGTGGGAAGTGGATGGAAAGGTGAGAGGTGAAGTCATCAGCATATGAGTGGATAGGGTTAGATGTACAGCTTAAGCCACGTCCACACAGTGCCTAAAACATTGTCCAAAACAATACTAGGAACATCAGGAACATGCTAGACAGATGCTTTCAAACATGCCACAAACATGTTCATATACTTGCCGGACTGATTATCCCCGACCTGTTCCAGGCATGAAATGTCCCCACCAGTGATGATAGCATGTCTCGAAACAAGATTATGGGTCTGAATGTCCAAACGAGATACTTCGAACATGTATGGAAACATGTCTGAAGCAATGTTTCGAACATCCATCAAATCTTGTTGCAGGCTCATGTGGATGGGCCTTTGAAGGTCATTAATCGATAGAAGAGAGTGACTGACAGGACAGAGCCCTGAGGAACATATCAATCGTTAGCTTTCGGAGAAGAACGATGGTTGTCTACAACAGCAGCTATAGAACGACCAGAGGGGAAGCTAGAGATGAAGGCACAGATAGTAGGATGGAACTGCAAGAGGACAGTTTGGAAATACATGATTTATGCCAGACTCGATCGAAAGCATTTGAGATGTCAAGTGCGATGGCAAAGCTTTCGACAGAGTCCCAGAAGGAGGATGATCAGGAGTCTGAAAGGTAGGTGAGAAGATCGCCAATGGAGTGTCCCTGGAGGAACCCGTACTAACGATATGAAAGACCGATGTGATAGAAAAGATGTTTATTATTATTATTATTTTTTTTTTAAGAACAAACTCAAAAACTCTGGAGATACAGGATGTTCAAGGAACTGGGTGATGGTTAGAGGGCTGCAAATGGTGACCATTCTTTGGGATTGGCTGAATGAGAGGAAGCTTCCAGCAAGAAGGAAAGGTACAGTGCAAGTTGACTGGCAAAGGCGAAAGAGTTTACCTAGGGAGGGTGTAAGCAAAGAAGCACAGTTCTTGAGGACAACAGGTGGAACCCCATCAGTCCCATATGCCTTGTTAGCACTGAGGCCAGTAATGACAGAAATACATGAACTGAAAAAATATTCAGCCATGAGGAAGTAAGAGGAGGGAAGTGATGGAGGTACAGCACCGGAATCGTCTAAGGTGAAATTGGAGGAGAAAGTTTGAGCGATGAATTCTGCATTATGAATAGAAAAAATATCTTCAGACCCATCAGAGTGGAATGGAGGAGGGAAGGATGATGAAAAAAAGTTGTTAAAAATGTTTTTGGTCAGAGTCAGATGGAGTGCAAAGAATCTGAGCTGGAGAGTTCAGAGCAATTAGTACAAGCGAAATTAGTTTTAGCAGAATGAAGAAGAAGAGACTTAACATGAGTCCAGGCAGAGACATAAAGGAGATGAGACTCAGGGGTGGGTTGGCTAGGGTACCATTAGAGGCCTTCTTCTTGCTGTGGACAGTATTAGAACAAGCATGATTTAACCAAGTTTTGTTTGCACTGTGGTGAGTGTAGCCTATACACTGTATATACACTGTATATGGCTAGTGAGGGAGTGATCGCCCTCTACCTACACAGATCAAAAGCCCTCGGGAGCAGGGGGGTGGTTGCTTTCTCAGGCAGAGGAACTCCTTGAGAGTGAAATGGCTGGGAAGCATGCCGGCACGTGACTGGCTACAGCATAGCTGGGTCTTTCGGGTGTGGGCAATCAGGCAAGTTAGCTGCCTACTGCGACTGCAACACAATGGCGAGGTGTTCAGGAAGCTAGCCAAAGAAACCTGGATGGACTCTGAAAGAACAATAATGGCCCCCAGTCCCGTGCAGCCCTTAAATGGGCAGGGGGTGCTAAGAATCTCACGGTTGCCTCAATTACAATCTAATTCATTTGTTAATGCAAAAAATACAATTAAAATTGGTAACTGGAATGTGAGAACGCTAAATCATGACGGTAAAATCGATGAGTTAGTGAAGGTTTTTCAAAATTACGGACTTGATATTTGTGCTTTGACAGAAACTAGATTAACTGGAGTCGATAAGTTGGATTTGAAGGATGGTATACGTTTATTGATATCTGGCCGACAGGAAGGAATGCATTATCAGGGAGTAGGATTGTTGCTGGGTTGTAAGGCAAATAAGGCTTTATGTGAGTGGGATCCTATAGATGAGCGATTGTTATACGCACGGTTTAAATCAAATCATGGCAACATCAGTCTGTTTGTGTGTTATGCACCTACTAATGATGCACTCGATGAAAGGAAAGACATATTTTATGAAAAGTTGCAAGAAGGAGTAGGAAGGGTACCTAGACATGATGTTTTGATCTGCGTTGGAGACTTTAATGCAGTAATGGGCTGTTCAAATGAGGGATTTGAGGCATGTATGGGTAAGATGGGAGTTGGTAGTAGGATGAGTGAAAACGGAGTGAGGTTTGGAAGCTTCTGTCTAGCAAATGACTTAGTCATCGGGGGCACACTCTTTCAGCATTGCAATATACACAAGACAACTTGGGTGTCGCCGTGTGGAAAATATAAAAATCAGATTGATCACATCGCTATCAGTAGGAGGCATAGAAGTTCTCTGCTAGATGTTCATGTTAAACGGGGAGCGGATATTGGTAGTGACCATCAACTCAGCACTGCAAAAATAAGGTTTAAACTTAAAAATCAGAAGAAGGAAAAATCTGGTGTTGGTAGATACGATATTGTTAAGCTTAGAAGGGAAGGAGAAGAAAAGGAGGAATTCAGATTAGAATGCAGAAATAGATTTTTGGTGTTGGAAACGTTGGAAGAGGGGGAGAGAAGTGTAGATGAGATGTGGGAGGATGTGAACAAAGTTTTGCATGAGACTGCTGAATGTACGATTGGAAGGAGACATAGATTCAGGAGAAAGAAATGGATATCAGAGGAAACGTGGGATATGATAAAAAAGAGAGGTGAGGCTAAATTGAGGAGTGAGATGCAATACGTTGATGAACGAGAGATTGAATTAGCAAGAGCTGCGTACTGGAGTTTGAATTCAGAAGTAAGAAGGTTAGCTAGGAGAGATAAAAGAAGATGTGTGGATGAAAAGGTTGCAGAGACTGAAATCTTAATAAACAAAAATGATGGACAGAGTCAAAGAATAGCATATGAATCGATTAGAGAACTGAGTGGTAATGCAGGTAAACGCAAGGAAATACCAGTTAGAGACAGGGAAGGAAATTTATTGACCAAAGATGGAGATATTAAAAATAGATGGAAAGAGCATTTTGAGACAGTTCTTAATAGACCAATACCACCAGAAGAGGATATACCGTCTGCTCAGGAAGATTTAAATATAGAAACAGTGGAGAAAGCAGTAAAACAGTTAAAAGAATCATAAGGCACCAAGGGAGGATGATTTATTTCCGGAAATGTTTAAAGTGGAGGGGGATAGATTAATAATTATCTTGACCAAGCTATTCAATAAGATGTGGGTGACGGTGTTACTACCATCAGTTTGGAAGAATGGTGTAATTGTTAAAGTTCCGAAGAAGGGAGACCTGAGTGAATGTGGTAATTGGAGGGGAATCTCTTTGTCACCGATAGCTTTGAAAGTTTTCAGTAGAGTGTTGTTAAATAGGTTGGAGCCGGTGGTTGAGGGTATTCTGAGGGATGAACAGGCTGGTTTTAGAAAGGGACGTGGTTGCAATGATCAGATCTTTATAGTTAGGCGTTTGATGCAGCAAGTTAATGAAATGAGAGTACCGTTAAGTCTTTGTTTTGTTGATTTTGAAAAGGCTTTTGATAGTGTTTCGAGAGAGACTATGGGGAAGATCATGAGACATTATGGAATACCAGAGGAGTTTGTGAGGGTCATTATGAACATGCATGAGGACACATTTTGTAAAGTGATGGTTGATGGTTGTCTGAGTGATTCGTTTGAAGTCAAGTCCGGAGTAATTCAAGGTGGTGTTCTATCGCCTTTACTATTTATATTGGTCATTGATTACATTATGAATCGCGTTGGAACAGAAACCGGTGCAGGTATACTTTGGGGAGAGAACGGGAAACTTTTGGATTTAAATTATGCAGATGATATAGTTTTGATTTGTGATGGGCCAGAAGAGATGCAGAGAGTGTTGGACTGTTTGGTGAGTGAAGGTCGCAAGGTGGGTTTGGTTATTAATTGTGGAAAAACTGAAATAATCAATATGAATATGGAAAATGCGCAGGAATGTGTAATTGGAGGTATGGTTGTAAAGCAAGTTGATAGGTTTAAATATTTAGGTACTTATTTAGCCAAGGATGGTTCTTTGAACTTTGAATTCGAGGAAAGGTTAAAGAAGGCTAATCAGGCAATGGGAATGCTTAAAAATATTTGGAATAATAAAAATTTTTCTGTGCATACAAAAATCAAACTTTATAAGGAAATGGTTAGGAGTATCTTAATTTATGGACACGAGTCATGGTACTGCACAGTGACTATGGAAAATAAATTCTTGGTGTTTGAAAATAAAGCACTTAGAAGAATATTAGGAGTTAAGTGGTGGGAAAGGATACCAAATAGTAGAATTAGAGAAATAACGGGAGTGCAGCCGATCGATGAATATGTTAGATTCTCACGATGGAAGTGGCTAGGACATGTGTATAGGAGACAGGGAATAGTACGAGGTACACCAGGGTGGGTGGCACTTGGTAGGAGAGGTAGAGGAAGGCCAAAAGAGACGTGGGTGAGGACAATGAGACGGGAAGCTGGAGATGAGTGTTGGGGAGATATTGAGGAGTTAGCACAAGATAGGATGTGGTGGTGTGAGTTCATCGAGGCCCTATGCATCCCCGAGGGTGCCACAGGAAATGATTGATTGTTTGCACTAGTCACAGGCTGTGGGAAAGAAATGTATGCTTTCATGCCAGGGAGAAAAACCTCTGTAATGTGCATGGCACACTTAGATTGCTCTCGGCCATGGAAGCAATAACTATTCCAGTGAAAATCATAGAAGTAGTGCCTGAAGACCTCCCAGTCAGCAGCTCCAAAGTGCCACAGCCGCCGCTTCTTGCGAGCATCTACAGGCCTTACTAGAGTGATAGGACAGGTTAAGGTGATAAGGCTGTGCAGCCCAATGAAGAGAAAGGATTAACAGCATAAGCAGAAGGATTAGTTGTAAGGAAGAGGTCAGGTATGCTGGAAATCTCTCCCAGGCAGTCAGGGATGCAGGGCAAGCTCTGTACAAGTGTTCTAAGTCATTAAGGATAGAAAAGATGTAGGCTTGTTCACAAGGTGGAGATCTGGAACAAGAGGAGAGCCAGAGGTGTTGGTGAACAGTGAAATCTCCTAGAATGGAGATTTCAAAGAAAGGAGACATTGAGAGGATGTGTTCCAACTTAGAAATAAGAGAGTCGAAGGATTTTGTATAGTATGTAGAATGTGGGGAGAAAACAGCTAGGATATATTTAGTCACAGGATGACGTGATAGCCGAAGCCAGAGAGTAGAGAATTCTGAAGATTCAAGTTCAGGAACACAAGAGCAAGATGTGTCGCTGCATACATAGACGGAACAGTCACCTTTGTCTTTAAAATGAGTATTGGGAAAGTAGGCAGATACAGATAAGGATTTGCTGTCAGTCGCCTCAGACAGCAGAGTCTCAGTGAGGAAGAGAAGGTGAGGTTTAGAAAAGGAGAGGTGGTGTTTAACAAAGAGAACAGTAGAGGAAAGGCAGCTAATGCTGCAGAAATGAAGTGTGTCAAACAGTGGTTCCAGGCATCTCGCTTGGTCGTCACCAGGAAAGTGACGGATGGTGGGGGCTTTGATGTGCTCCCCCCCCCACCCGCCTCCCCAGGGACACCGGGGCTTGGAGAATGGAGGCCATTTTTGTTGAATTTTGAATAGGAAGTTTAGTATGTAATGTACATGTAGTTTGATACTGATAGTTAGACAAACTTGTACTGGAGAGTATGCTGGCCTACTCTCTGTGTTACCCAAACACTGAATAAGTTTAGCAAAAGGGGATGGTCAGGAGCTACTCCCGACGGCTGATGAAGCGGGAGCTCTAGCTCTCCCTGTCATCAGCTTTCCATCCATCTTCGAAGTACAGTACCTCTCTGCTTGACTGGTGCTACAGTGTGTGTGTGTGTGTGTGTGTGTGTGTGTGTGTGTGTGTGTGTGTAATTGTAATTACTGTATGACCATGGCTCGGGTTGGTACCGTATGTGTTTTTAGATATACGATTTTGGAACGTTTGCCATAAACACATAATTATGATTTCTGATATACTATAATCATCATCTTTATTCCATTTATCTGAAAATATATTAATGGGTCCGACTCCAAAGGTCATTCATCAGAAATCTGTCATGGCGGCAGGGGGGTGTCGGCTGTCTTCTCACTAACGACAAACTGCCCCCGGGTGATGATACAGGCCCACTTTGAAGATTTTCATGGACAAAACCGTCTTATGCATCAAATGATAAAATACAGTGCCGTTCATATACTGAGAGAGAGAGAGAGAGAGGAGGGGAGTGAGGGGGGACGTAACTAGTGCCACGGCAAGCAACCGGCTCTGGTATGACTACGGTTATCACCAAGTGGTAAAATGACGACAATTCAGTTAATAATCTGCAATTATTTTGCTGAAGATAACCCTGAATTCTTGCAAATTCCATTGAATGATTTTATCCTTAAAAAAAAAAAAGATCTATCTATCTATCTATCTATCTATTGCCAAACGCCTCAATCCCGTTTGGGGTGGCCACAAACAAATCGCCTCCAAGTCGCCCTGTCCCCCGCCATTTCACTCCCCTGCTCCCAACTCACACCTCCCTCTCTCATATACCTCTCCACCCCATCCCTCCATCTCATCCTCGGCCTCCCCCTCCCTCTTTCCCCCTCCACCTCACTCACATACACTCTCGTCGTCAGTCTTAGATATTCTGCTACACTTTACCTTACATAATGGTGAAAAGGCTTCATACTGTAGGATATGAAATAAATTCCACTCATTAGTATGGTGATAGTCTTCATTTGTATCAGTATACCTGCATAAATTTTTGAAACTTCGGAAATATCCTTTCCAGGCAGAGGAGAAATAAATGCTACAAATCAGCCTTTTTCGTTCGAATTTCCTCTCTTAAGCATATATATATATATACAGTATATACATATATATATATATATATATATATATATATATATATATATATATATATATATATATATATACTTTCCAGCAGCAATATTAAAACAAACTACTGAACCTTAATGTGAGGAATAAACTACTGAGATGTTACGAAGTCTCCAAATCAACTTAGAATATAACCTCTTCTTGGCAAATTCAGTATTAGAATCTGATTGGATATATATATATATATATATATATATATATATATATATATATATATAGATAGATAGATAGATAGATAGATAGATAGATAGATAGATATATATATATATATATATATATATATATATATATATATATATATATATATATATATATATATATATATATTATTGGGTATCTACTTTCCAGCAGCAATATTATAACAAACTACTGAAGTTTGATGTGCAGCATTAACTGCTGATATTTTATGAAATCTCCAAATCAACATAGAATGCAATCTCTATGTGGCAAATTCAGCGATAGAAACTGATTTGTGATCGGTAAATCTTGACCTTACTACCGCTGATGGCAGCACCTATTTCGTCTTTTATACCAACTAACGCCTGGCGACTTTACGCAGCTGAGAGTGACCTATAGCAGGCTGATGATAATGCTGGTAGCTTTGCCCCTCTCATGGTTGGAACAACTTTAGTTTATTCTATTCCAGCTAAAGCCAGACAGGTTTATTCAGGTGAGCCCCATGCGAGCCTGACTCTTAATTCTTGTATTGTACCATTAGGTCTCTAATGGTTCACAGACCTACTATTCTCGTATTCCTTTACAGCTAACGCCGGACGCTATCGTTCAACTAAGAGTGAGTCATAAGAGCCTGATAGTAATCCGTTGATCTGTGTAAAGCTTACCATTATTTTTTGTTAATACTATCTGATTTTATTCAACTTACTATAATTATGGGTCATCGAAACAAGAGGCTGTAATAAAGCTTTAATGGCCATTATCGTTGCGAGAGGCCTTTGCTTAGCTGAAAAATTATCTGGCAAGAGTGAGAACTGAAATAAAAGAATGTCAACCCTGGAAGTATTCACTCCAAAGCAATATTATCAGTAGAACAAAATATTGTTTGTTTGTACAAAGTAACTAATGTACACAGTTTCTTACCGTCTGTGTGTGTGTGTGTGTGTGTGTGTGTGTGTGTGTGTGTGTGTGTGTGTGTGTGTGTCACCTTTTGTAGCAACGGTGTGCTGAGGTCTTTACCTGGCCGGAGCTAAAATGATAGTGAGAGTGTGTCGTGTCTGTCCTTGCGTTATATATGAGTGGATGATCATTGTTATCCTCACTGCACAGTAGGTTTTTAACGCCACAATAGATCTTTGTACAATGAGGATATTACGGTATAACGGGGAATGTCAAGGATAGTCAGTAGGAACTGTCGGAACGAAAATTACGCTGCAATTATGGAAAGCATCCTGAAAATTAGAATACAACGACAAGATCATTTTAAAAAAAATGTAAAACGCAGACGATTGAAAGTGAAGGTTAGTGGGGGTATTAAAGTCAGATGACAAAAACACCCATAACATGACTTCTGCACGGATATGTCGATAAAAAAAAAAAAATTGTCGTAATAAAATGGTGGAGATATAAGGTACATGACAATGAATAGGCTGTTTGGTTATACACACCAGTGCATATTTGTCAGTCATTGTTCATCCTATTTAGTAATACACAAGGCCACTTCTGTCCACACGCCCTCAGTCTAACTCCATCACCAGTAACAATACCCTATTCCACACTAAAGTTATACTTAAAGGTGAGGGAATTGGAATGAGGGAGAACGGGCAGGTGTGGAACGGATGTGAGTTGTGCCCGGGTGTAATTCTAATTTAGAAAGGACTTCACGCGACCCGAAGTCCTGCGTACTTGATATGGTAATATGTAAGAATATGATGATACGTAGACCAAAACAATTAATTAGTTGATAGGTCGCTGCTGTTCAAGCAGACTCTTTTCATTTTTCAAGTCATTTCGTCAATAAGCGACCAGGTGGTCTTCCGAGAAGTAATTACTATTTGAATGTTTACTGGAAACATAACGTAAGCCAACTTTCCCTAAATGAAACTAACCTAACTTTCCCTAATTCAACCTAACTTAACTCAGATTAACTTAACGAAACTTAACCAAACCTAACGTAACCTAACCCTGACAGACCAACCATACTATCTTAATCCTGATGTGAGAGAGGGGCAACAAGGCAGACAGAAGGTAATATTAAAAACGTGTTGAAGACAAGCCTTTATTAAACTGAAAACGTTTCAAGTCAATGAACAATATTCCAAGTGGACACCTTATATATCCTACTTTTGGTGGTGGGGGACTTAAAATGCGGGCGGCATTCCTGACATTAAAGAATTGTTTGGACAAATAATGACCCATGAGGGATAATAAGAAAAATAGGCTGTGAGGTCCCGTGAGAGAATGTTTAGTATCAAGGAGAGTGAATGGCGAATATCCACCAATATATGTACACACGCACACATATACACATACATATACATACACATACAGGCCTACCTATATAAATATTCATATCTATATATTTGCATGCATACATACAGAAATACACACGTTGCATCCCAACATATACACCGTATATATATATATATATATATATATATATATATATATATATATATATATATATATATATATATATATATATATATATATATATACATATATATATATATATATATATATATATATATATATATATATATATATATATATATATATATATATATATATATATATATATATATATATATATATATATATATATATATATATATATATATGGCCAGAATTAGATTTCAAGTAAGATGGAGGAACAGAAGAAAGGAAAGACGAGAGGAAGGAGTAGTGGCAAGGAGAGTGGAAAGGTTAGAAGAGGATGAGAAAAAGGCAGAGTATAAGAGAGAAGTGGAGGAACGATTGGGCAAATATGAATTGGAGCAGATGGGAGACGTGGAAGGTGTGTGAAGGATATTTACAGAAGAAATATGTGCATCATGTGATGTGGTGTGTGGAAGGAAGAGAAGACGGATGGGGGTGCAAGGAACAGCGTGGTGGACTGAAGAGGTGAAACAGGCTGTGGCACAAAAGGAGAAAGCATACAATGAATGGATGAGAAATTGGGGCGTGGAAGAAGTTGAGAGGCGGAAGAGAGAGTTATATGTAGAAAGAAAGAGAGAGGTGAAAAGATTAGTAAGAGAAAGTAAGAAGAGAGTGGATGAGGAATTTCGAAGGAATTTGAGGGTAAAGTGGAGGGACTGTAAGAAAATGTTCTGGAAAGAAGTGAAAAGAGTAAGACAGGGTGGAAGTGAAGTTAGCAGGGGAGTGAAAGATAAAAATGGTAGATTACTAGTGGAGAAGGGAGAAAAAGTGAGCAGATGGAGAGAACACTTTAAGGAATTGTTGAACGTAGAGGATGGAAGTAATGCGAGTATAAGTGGCTGGGAAATGGCTGGGAGAAGGAGGGAAGTGAGAAAACAGGAAGAAATCAGTAGGATAGAAGTTGTGGAAGCAATGAAGAAAGTTAAATCGGGGAAAGCCCCAGGAATTGATGGAGTGCGTGGTGAAATGCTGAACCATGGGGGAGAGATAATAGTAGAATGGATGTGGAAGATGTGAAGATTGGCCTGGGAGGAAGGTAGAGTCCCGGAGGATTGGAAGTCAGGTATAATTATTCCCTTGTACAAAGGAAAAGGGGAAAAAGAAGTGTGTGGTAATCACAGGGGCATTTGTCTTCTTAGTATAATAGGAAAAGTGTATGATAGGATACTTATTGACAGAGTTAGAGAAAGAACAGAGAAATTAGTTGGAGAAGAACAGGGAGGCTTTAGGAAGGGAAGAGGTTGTGTATATCAGATATTGATTCTTAGATCTTTAGTGGAAAAGTTTCAAGAGAAGGGAAAGAAGTTATATGCGGCTTTCATGGATTTGGAGAAAGCATATGACAGGGTGGATAGACAAGGATTGTGGAAAGTTTAAGAATATATGGAGTAGATGGGAAGTTGTTGAATGCTGTGAAGAGTATGTACGATGGTGCGAAGGCTGCAGTGCGTGTGGATGGTGAACTAAGTGAATTTTTCTCTTTGAAAGTTGGGTTAAAACAGGGATGTGTCATGTCTCCATGGTTGTTCAATCTGTACATGGATGGGGTAATAAAAGAGGTTCAAGGTAGGGTAGTGGATGTTGGAGTGTCCCTGGTGAGAGAGGATAGTGTTTGGAAACTCCCTGTACTGTTGTTTGCAGATGATACTGTGTTGTTGAGTGAAGATGAAGGGGAGCTGCAAGGCTTGGTGGATGAGTTTAAGAGAGTGTGTAAGAAACGGAATCTAAAGGTGAATGTAGGGAAGAGTAAAGTGATGGTCTTTGAGAGAGGTGAAGTCAGTGAATGTACAGCGAGGTTGGATGGTGAGGAATTGGAAAATGTGAGTACGTTTAAGTACTTGGGTAGTGTGATGAGTAAGGATGGAGGTTTGGAGGGTGAAGTGCTTGAAAGGGTACAGCAGGGAAGAAAGGTTGCTGGTTCTTTGAAAGCAGTGATAACAAACAGGGAAGTGAGCATGGAAGTGAAAAAGTTACTATATGACAGTATTGTGATACCAACTCTAACGTATGGAAGTGAAGCTTGGACGTTGTTGGAAGGACACAAGTCAAGAGTGAGAGCAGTGGAAATGAGTTATTTAAGAGGAGCCTGTGGAGTCACATGGAGAGAGAGGCTGACGAATGAGAATATAAAGGAGCGTTGTGGTGTTGATGTGGATGTGATAGGAAGCGTTATGAGGAACACACTGAGGTGGTTTGGCCATGTGGACGGGATGGAGGGTGAAAGACTGACGAAGAGAGTGTATGTGAGTGAGGTGGAGGGGGGATGAGGGCGGGGGAGGCCGAGGATGAGATGGAGGGATGGGGTGGAGATGTATATGAGAGAGGGGGGTGTGAGTTGGGAGCAGGGCAGTGAAATGGCGGGGGACAGGGCGATTTGGAGGCGATTTGTTTGTGGCCACCCCAAAAGGGATTGAGGCGTCTGGCAATATATATATATATATATATATATATATATATATATATATATATATATATATATATATATATATATATATATATAAAATTTCCAGCAGCAATATTAAAACAAACTACTGAACCTTGATGTGAGGAATAAACTACTGAGATGTTACAGAAGTCTCCAAATCAACTTAGAATATAACCTCTTCTTGGCAAATTCAGTATTAGAATCTGATTGGATATATATATATATATATATATATATATATATATATATATATATATATATATATATATATATATATATATATATATATATATATATATATATATATATATATTATTGGGTATCTACTTTCCAGCAGCAATATTATAACAAACTACTGAAGTTTGATGTGCAGCATTAACTGCTGATATGTTATGAAATCTCCAAATCAACTTAGAACACAATCTCTATGTGGCAAATTCAGCGACAGAAACTAATTTGTGATCGGTAAATCTTGACCTTACTACCGCTGATGGCAGCACCTATTTCGTCTTTTATACCAACTAACGCCTGGCGACTTTACGCAGATGAGAGTGACCCATAGCAGGCTGATGATAATGCTGGTAGCTTTGCCCCTCTCATGGTTGGAACAACTTTAGTTTATTCTATTCCAGCTAAAGCCAGACAGGTTTATTCAGGTGAGCCCCATGCGAGCCTGACTCTTAATTCTTGTATTGTACCATTAGGTCTCTAATGGTTCACAGATCTACTATTCTCGTATTCCTTTACAGCTAACGCCGGACGCTATCGTTCAACTAAGAGTGAGTTATAAGAGCCTGATAGTAATCCATTCATCTGTGTATAGCTTACCACTATTTTTTGTTAAAACTATCTCCTGATTTTATTCAACTTACTGTAAATATAGGTCTTCGAAACAAGGGATTCTAATAAAGGTTTAATGGCCATTATCGTTGCGAGAGGCCTTTGCTTAGCTGAAAATTTTTCTGGGAAGAGTGAGAACTGACATAAAGGAATGTCAACCCAGGAAGTATTCACTCCAAAGCAATATTATCAGTAGAACAAAATATTGTCCGTTTGTACAAAGTAACTAATGTACACAGTTTCTTACCGTCTTTATGTGTGTGTGTGTGTGTGTGTGTGTGTGTGTGTGTGTGTGTGTGTGTGTGTCACCTCTTGTAGCAACGGTGTGGTGAGGTCTTTACCTGGCCGGAGCTAAAATGATAGTCAGATTGTCGTGTCTGTCCTTGCGTTATATATGAGTGAATGATCATTGTTATCCTCACTGCACAGTAGGTTTTTAACGCCATAATAGATCTTTGTACAATGAGGATTTTACGGTATAACGGGGGATGTCAAGGATAGTCAGTAGGAACTGTCGGAACGAAAATTGCGCTGCAATTGTGGAAAACATCCTGAAAATTAGAATACAAAGTCAAGATTAATTTTTAAAAAATGTAAAACGCAGACGATTGAAAGTGAAGGTTAGTGGAGGTATTAAAGTCAGATGACAAAAACACCCATAACATGACTTCTGCACGGATATGTCGATTAAAAAAAAAAAAAAAAAATTGTCGTAATAAAATGGTAGAGATATAAGGTACATGACAATGAATAGGCTGTTTGGTTATACACACCAGTGCATATTTGTCAGTCATTGTTCATCCTATTTAGTAATACACAAGGCCACCTCTGTCCACACGCCCTCAGTCTAACTCCATCACCAGTAACAATATCCTATTCAACATTAAAGTTATACTTAAAGGGATAGAATTGGAATGAGGGAGAACGGGCAGGTGTGGAACGGGTGTGAGTTGTGCCCAGGTGTAATTGTAATTTAGAAAGGACTTTACGCGACCCGAAGTCCTGTGTACTTGATATGATAATATGTAAGAATATGATGCCTAGACCAAAACAATTAATTAGCTGATATGTCGCTGCTGTTTTAGCAGTCTCTTTTCATTTTTCTAGTCATTTCGTCAATAAGCGACCAAGTTTCTCTTCCGAGAAGTAATTACTATTTGAATATTTACTGGTAACCTAACGTAAAGCCAACTTTCCCTAATCTAAACTAACCTAACTTTCCCTAATTTAACCTAACTTAACTCAGATTAACTTAACGAAACTTAACCAAACCTAACGTAACATAACCCTGACAGACTAACCATACTTTCTTAAACCTTATGTGAGAGAGGGGCAATAAGGCAGACAGAATGTAATATTAAAAACGTGTTGAAGACAAGCCTTTATTAAGCTGAAAACGTTTCAAGTCAATGAACAATATTCCAAGTGGACACCTTATATATCCTACGTTTGGTGGTGGGGAACTTAAAATGCGGGCGGCATTCCTGACATTAAAGAATTATTTGGACAAATAATGACCCATGAGGGATAATTAGAAGAATAGACTGTGAGGTCCCGTTAGGGAATGTTTGGGATCAAGGGGAGTGAATGGCGATTATCCACCTGTATATGTACACATGCACACGTATACACATACAAATACATACACATACAGGACTACCTATATAAACATTCATATCTATATATTTGCATGCATGAATACAGAAATTCACACGTTGTATGTCAACATATACACCGTTTATATATATATATATATATATATATATATATATATATATATATATATATATTTATATATATATATTTATATATATATATATATATCTATATTTATATATATGTGTATCTATCTATATCTATAAGTATCTATCTATCTATCTATTTCTCTCTCTCTCTCTCTCTCTCTCTCTCTCTCTCTCTCTCTCTCTCTCTATATATATATATATATATATATACACGCACAAAGAACATATACTAATGCTGACAATATTAACAACAGCAATTAATTGAAAACAATAACAGTTGTTACATAATGAATAGTAATAATAATAATAATAATAATAATAATAATAATAATAATGAAAAGAATAATGACAATGATTTTCATAAACCAACAACAACAAATACTACTACTACTACTACAATTACTACAACTACTAAATAATTACATCGTTACCACCACAATTATCATTAATATCATAGGTCATATATCATGAGGATTAAGTATAATACACATCATGTCCAGTATGTATGTGGGGGGGGTGATCCAATGTGATTTAACACACACACACACACACACACACACACACACACACACACACACACACACACACACACACACACACACACACACACACACACACATACACACACACACTGGACATGATGTGTATTATACCTAATCCTAAAGATATATGAACTATGATATGATAATTGTGTTCGTAACGACGTCATTATCATTATTATTATTATTATTATTATTATTATTATTATTATTATTGCTATGATTATGATGTTCATTATTGTTATTATTATTATCAATTAATTCCTGTTGTTGTCAATATTGTCAGCATTAGTATAAAATGTGTCGTTGTGTGCGTGTGTATATACAGTACACTATATGTATGGTATATATGTTGGTATACAACGTGTGTATTTCTGTATGTATACATGTAGGTAGGCCTATATGTGTATATATATGTAGCAGCCGTGGCTCAGTTGGTTAAAGCGCTCCGCTCTGACCGAAGGGTCGGAGGATCGAATCCACCCAAGAGTCATTGGTAGACATCAGGAAGGGCATCCGGTCATAAAATGCTACACGCTTCAAACCAAAGTCCTCTACCCAGGGGCAACGCCTTAGCCCGTATCCATAAAAGGGGGACTTGACTAAAAAAAAAAAAAAAAAAAAAAAAAATGTGTATATGTGTGTATGTATACATATATTGGTGGGTATTGCCATCCACTCCCCTTGATCCCAAACATTCCCTCACGGGACCACACAGCCTATTCTTCTAATAATCCGTCATGGGTCATGATTTGTCCAGGTAATCCTTTAGTGTCAGGAAATACCGCCCACATCTTCAGTCCTGCACCACCAAAAGTAGAATATATAAGGTGTCCACTTGGAATATTGTTCATTGACTTGAAAAAGCTTGTATAAAGCGAAACGATGTCAACTTACAGTAATAAAGGCTTGTCTTCAATATGGTGTTTATATAACCTAACTTACCCTGACCCACTACCCTAACCTTAAGTTTACAAAATCAGTCGTACCCTAGCCTGACGTTGCCATACCTAACCTAAACCATAGATATAGTGTAACATAACTCAGCTTTATCAGACTAAGTAATCAAACCTAACCTAACCCAACCCTGGACCTAGGCTGTCTGAAGAAGTAAATGTTCGGAAACTTGTCCCACCCAACTCTCCACCCCTAAACACACACACACACACACACACACACACACACACACACAGAAAGAGAGAGAGAGAGAGAGAGAGAGAGAGAGAGAGAGAGAGAGAGAGAGAGAGAGAGAGAGAGAGAGAGAGAGAGAGAGAGAGAGAGAGAGAGAGAGAGAGAGAGATCATTTAACCTTTTCAGTGCCAAATATTTTCCCTTCAGTTTGTGGGCGTACTTGCTATGAAAAAATTGCCACCCCCAGATAGTTTTATTCACGTAAGAATAGACTTTTTCAGCAAGAGCAATTATAAGTACAGTAGCCTGCATTAATATCTTCACCATAGTTGCAGTTCTTTCCGAAGCTGATGAATATGGTCAACAAACAGCAAGATTAAAATCATAGGCATTATGATTGAAAGGATGACTGTCTAGCGTAAGCAAGAGTATATCACTATTGGTCTTATGTATAAAGAAAATTAACACGTTCAGTCTATTGTCGAATATTTCAGTTAATTATATCTGTCTTCAGGCGATTCTACCCAGATAAAGATTTTTCTGACAGGATAGTTTACATTTATTCTTCGTTAATGCGTTGAGTACCACACCTTATTCCTAAGCTAATCATCAATAAAAGCAAGTAGTACTACTATTTGCAACCCCAGGCTTATCTGAAAGTGAACCCGGTTGACTGCAGGCCAAAGTCACCGATCTTCTTTGGCTCACCATTCTCCTGGAGAGTGTGGAGGGAGGGGTTTGAGGGACATTAGTACAACAAAGCTTCCCCACCGCTCGGTCATATCGGTGTCACCACATGAAGATGTCCCTCCGGATTCAAGGGGCCAATGGAATATTTTTTCCAACTCATTTACTACGAGAATCCTTCCTAAGCCGGAGAAATCTTAGAGGCCAAATTTAAAAGAGTTAACAGCCAGTCTCATAATTACCCAATGCGAAGTTTACGGACACGAGGCAAGGCAACCGTACTCCGGTACATTTATGAGTAGATGACCAGACTACTTAATCTGATGGCATTACATGATTGAAAAAATCTCTAGATTCATCCTAGGGATCTATCTATCTATCTATCTATAGCCCGACGCCCTAATCCCGCAAAGGGTGGCCGCAGACAAAACGCCTCCAAGTCACTCTGTCACCCACCATTTGACTCCCCTCCCCCCAACTCACCCCCCCCTCCCTCATATACCTCTCAACTCCATCCCTCCACCTCATCCTCGGTCTACCCCTCCCTCTCCCTCCCTCCACCTCACCCACATACACCCTCTTAGTCAGTCTTTCACTCTCCATCCTCTCCACATGTCCAAACCACCTCAGTGTATTTCTCCTAATCTTTTCAACCACATCCACATCTACCCCACAACGTTCCTTCACTTCTTCATTCGTCAACCTGTCCCTCCATGTCACTCCACATGCTCCTCTCAAGTAACTCATTTCCACTGCTCTCACTCTTGACTTGTTCCCCTCTTGCAAGGTCCACGCCTCGCTTCCATACGTCAGGGTAGGGATCACAATACCATCATGCAGAGACTTCTTAACTTCCATACTCACTTCCCTATTTCTCATCACTGCTTTCAGCATGCCTACAACCTTCCTTCCCTGCTGTACCCTTTCACCGCACTTCATCCCCCAAAGTTCCATCCTTACTCATCACACTACCCAAGTACTTGAATGCACTCACATTCTCCATATCCTCACCATCCAACCTCACTGCACACTCTGTGACTTCATTCCTCTCAAACACCATAACTTTACTTTTGTTTACATTAACTTTCAGCTTCCTCCTCCTACACACTGTCCCAAATTCATTCACCAAACCTTGCAGCTCCCATTCATCTTCACTCAACAATACTGTATCATCAGCAAACAGCAACACCGGAAGCTTCCAAATCTCACCCTCATTCGTTAGGGCCACCCCACATCCACTGCCCTACCTTGTACCCTCCTTTACGACCCCATCCATATATATATTAAACAGCCATGGAGACATTACACACCCCTGTTTCAGTCCCACATTGAGATCAGAGAACTCACTCAGCTCACCATCCACTCGCACCGTAGCCCTAGCTCCCTCGTACATACTCTTCACAGCACTCAACAATTTCCCCTCCACTCCATATATTCTTAATACCTTCCACATACCTTTCCTATCTATTCTGTCATAAGCTTTCTCCAAGTCCATGAAGGCAGCGTACACTTTCCTTCCCTTCTCTAGATACTTCTCCACTAAACATCTTAGAACAAATATCTGATCTACACACCCTTTTCCCTTCCTAAATCACCCTTGTTCTTCTCCAACTAGCTTCTCTGTCATATGCCTAACCCTATCAATGAGTATTCTACCATATATTTTACCAGTCACACTAAGAAGGCAAATACCCCTATGGTTACCACATACTTCTCTCTCCCTTTTCCTTTGTACAGAGGAACAATTATACCTGATTTCCAGTCCTCTGGAACCCTTCCCTCTTCCCAAGCCAATCTACACAACTTCCATATCCACTCCACAACAATCTCACCCCCATACCTAAGCATTTCACCACATACTCCATCAATTCCTGGGGCCTTTCCCAGCTTAATCTTCTTCATCGCTTCCACTACTTCCGACCTACTGATCTCTTCCTCCCTCCTCTCATCTCTTCTTCTCCCAGCCATTCCCCAACCACTTATACTCACACTGCTCTCACTCTCTACATTCAACAAATCCTCAAAGTGCTCCTTCCATCTCCTCAATTTCTCTCTCTTCTCTACCAACAATCTATTATTCCTATCTTTCACTCCCCTACTATTTCCCCTTTCACACATCCTTACTTTCTTTACCTCCTTCCAAAACAATTTCTTACTCTCCCTCCATTTCACCTCAGATTCCTCCCCAAACTCTTCATCCACTTTCTTCTTACTCTCCTTCACCAGTCTCTTAACCTCCCTTCTCCTGCTCACATATACCTCTCTCTTCTCTCTCTCATCTTCTCCCCTACCTCTACTCGCCAACCATTCACCATATGCCTTATTCTTTTGTTCCACAGCTCGTTTCACCTCATCATTCCACCATGCTGTCCCTTGCACACCCTTGCATCTCCTCCTCACTCCACAAACCACCTCACACGCTGCGCTTATCTCTTCCGTGAATATCTTACATACGTCTTCCACCCCTTCCATCTGCTTTAGCTCATACCTTCCCAATCTTTCTTCCACTATACTCTTATACTCTGTCCTCTTCTCACTATCTTGCAATTTCTCCACTCTTCTCACAGGAGCTGTTTCCTCCTGTCTTCCCCTTCGCCTCCTCAACCACTTTCTTTGCAGCTCTACCTTGGCCATCACTAAGTGATGGTCCGAGACTCCATTCCCCCACCCTCTCCACACCCTTGCATCCAACACTTGTCTTCTCATTCGCTCATCCACACACACGTAGTCTATCATTGCCTTTCGTTCAACAAGTTCACCATCCATCCTCCTCATTACTCTCCATGTATACCGGTGGATCATCTTATGACGAAAGTAGGTGTTGGCTATTGCCAACCCCTTACCAGCACAGATGTCCACCAAAGCACTACCATTCCCATCTACTTCTGCTGGCACACCCACTGACCAACCACTCCATCCACTCGTACATTCCCGACTTTGCCATTCATGTCTCCAATCAACAGCACTCTCTCGCTCCTCTCAAACTTGTCCATACATGCTTCTACTCTCGCCCAAAACTCATCTTTCACTCTTGCCACTCGATCCTCTGTTGGAGCATACACACATACAATCGCCCATGCTTGTATACCTACTTTCATCCTCACCCATACAATCCTTGCACCCACTGTTCCATACTCTCTTATATTCTCCTTCCACTTCTTGCTTATCATCAGACATACTCCCTCTCTTGCCCTCTCATTCTCACTGACTCCCGCACATATACCTACACCGTATTCCCATTCTCTCATCCTTTCACCTTTCCATTTAGTTTCAGTCAATCCACATATATCCACTTTTGCATCCTCAAGCACCTGGACAATCTCTCTCTCTTTCACTTCATCATTCACTCCTCTCACATTCCACGTTCCTACTCTCAGAATGTCCTTTGTCCGTTCCTTAGTCGTCAACGTATGGTCCGTCCGGGTCCGAGGCGCTTTATTTGCTTTTTTAGTTAGTTCTTTTTACGGGGTGGGGCACTAACCCACCACCAACCCTTTTAGTCGCCTCGTACGACAAGCAGGGATACTGGGGGAGTATTCTTGAAACCCCCCTACCCCCAGGGATAAAACGTAAAAATGGCTGGTACTCCTACTAGGGCGCTCTAACCACTGGACCACAAGGCTGCAATATAATCAAACATTTTTACAGTATCCCGGTTGTTCTCGTTGTCTCTTGGCTGTCTGTTGACTTGTAAAGGAAGTCCAGGTTTTTATACCGTTTTCACATTAACTTTGTAGAGATTTTCATTCTTTGGGAGCTTACAGTATATCTCGTAGCTCATCGTATCGTATCTTATCGTTTATAAAAGCTCCAGAATGCTTCCATGCGTCGGCCTTGGTCACCTGATGGCGGCTCTCCACGTTGTTTGATCTCTGGCAGCCTCGCTATTCAATCCTTATCCCAGAGGTCACACTTTACGACCTTGTCCTAGGTCTTTTTTTTGGTCTGTTTCTCGCAAACCTACCCCAGGGGTTCACACTCCTCACCTTGCACACGAAAATATCGTCCTCCATCCTCATAACTTGACCCAGCCATCTCAATCTACCCCTCCTCATCACAGCACCAATACATTCAAGTCCCATCCTTCCATTTAACTCTTCACTCGTAGTCCTAGCCCCCCTTCACCCCGGGTTTTGCATTCAAGGACGCACAACACACCCATCTAATAACTGTCGTTTCTGCATGCATCTGACTATGAATATTCTCTTCGTTTACTGCCCGGGGTCCTAATTCACTACCCGCCGCTGGGCGACAAAGTCCCAAGACGTTGCAAAGAAGCCCACCCCTTAAGGCCTATTCACGAACTCTGTGATTGGCTCCCTTCCAAGTATCCCTGGTAGCGAGCAGGGAATTTATTGGGGTAATTGTGTTCAACAAATCAACAGCCACCGATCTATCACACGAATGACTTTAAACAGACCACACCCTCCCCCTTGATCCTCCTTTCCCATTCCTCCTCCTCCTCTCTCTCTCTCTCTCTCTCTCTCTCTCCACGAACATATGCATGTACGCACGTAATCACGTACGTACTTAAGGAGAAATGCTCCCGTCGGCGGACTAAAGAACTTATGTATATAAGTAAGTATTAAAACGTACGTACGTACATGACTACTTACGTACGTACGTGAATACTTGCGTACGTATGTACATACGTATTTGAACACGTACGTATGTACGTGAATACTTTCGTATGTATGCCGTACTTACGTACGGGAATACTTACTTAAGCACGTATTTACGTACGTACGTGAATACTTACCTATGTATGTACTTACGTACATGAATACTTACGTAAGTACGTTCGTATTTACTTACATACGTACGTGAATTCTTAAGTTAGTACGTAATTACGTACGTATGGGAAAACTTAAGTACTTATGAATGTACAGTACTTACGTACCGGTATGTAAATACTTTTGTAAGTACGTCTCTACGTACGTTCGTGAATACTCACGTACGTACTTACGTACGTGAATTCTTACGTAAGTTCATACGTTTGTACGTACTTCTGTAAGCACATACATACGTGCGTACGTAAGTACGTACATGAATGCATCAGTAGGCCTACATACATAGATAAGTATGCAAGTATGTACGCAAGTACGTACATCAGTGCGTATGTAAGTACATACCTGGGTGCATATGTAGGCATGTACATTCGTTCGTACATGAGTACATAATTATGTACGTGGATGTGTACATAAGTACGTACGTAGATGCGTACGTAAGTACATACATGGGTGCATACATAAGCACGTACAAGGTACGTACCTGGTGTACCTAAGGAAATACCCTCCAAGTCGCAGGTAACTCACCGCTCTTATGGTCGGGGTCATGTAATCGATAACATGTGCCTCTATTTCCAAGTCACGATCCTGTAAGGGTGGTCTGGAGGTCCCTTTGCGAGAGGGAGACTTTATGCCACAAAATGGCAGCCGACACAGTTTCTGCATGTAAGTGTAACACCAAAATGGAGCAGCGAGGCTGGTAAGGGAGGCACCAAAAGCGTGCGACAGTTTGTGAATCCAGGGCCAGGTTCCACTACTATACAGACTAACAGTCCTAACACAGGCAGCACAGAAGTGACGTTTAGCACTGAGGGAGAGCCCTCTCAGTGTTAGGAGAGGCAACATCTCCATGAATTTTCTCAATCACTCCTAACCCAATCACAGAGCTAGTTCCAGGCCCACTTTAACAACATGTCCCCCTCCAAAAAAAAAAAAAAAAAAAAAAAAAAAAAAAATCTCCTTCTCACTCAAGAGACTCTCCAGCTTGAGCAGTCCTTTCATGCCTGACAATCTCCACATGCCTTCCCCGACACACTGTTTACAAGAAATCAGCATTATTGTGCAACCTAATTCTAATACCACAACATCTCTTATATCACCCACTTATCACAAACACCGCACTAAAAGGAGTTTGGCCATACTCACTCCGCTTTGACAGAACTGCCACCTGACACAGATATCTTCACTTTTGTTTCATTTGCATTTACTCTCAAACCTTTGTGCCGCATTCCATCTCTCCGTTTCCGAAATCTGCAATCAACATCAAGTCAGCAGCACACAACACCTCCCATGGGAGTACATTTCTGAAGTTCCGTGAGAGGGCTTCAAGCACCATGACAAAAAGTAAGGGGCTTAAGACTAACCCCTGCTGCACGCCAATATTCACCAGAAATTTGTAACCCAAAATCACCTGAACGTGAGCAGCAACATCTCTATCTATCTATTTACGTAGACTGCTTCCCCCAAGGAAAGGGAGGTAGCCGAGACAGGACGACACACTCCCAATTTACTCATCCACTTAAAAACATTCATTCGCATCTTAGCCCCAAAGGGAGAAGGGACAGATCCTCACCGCACCACGAGGATCAACTGCGCAGTGCAATCAGTGACATCCGCAGCACGACCCAACAGAAGAGCTGGTTTACCCCTGCCACATCATAATGGACCCATGTCCTTACCCGCACCTGACCTGACTGATTAGACCAAATGCTGGAGAATATCCTCTCACGGTTGCATCATCATTTATTCATTCACAATTTCTCTCCAATCATTTCTATCACTCACAACCACTCTTCCTTGCTCAATAGACATTCCTCTCTCATCCTACGCTCTCTTCACACTGTCCATCCACCCATTCATGGTCTTCCTCTCAGCCTTATACCTCTCACATCAGATCTAATTATCTTTTTCACCAATCGCTCATTATCCATTCTCTCCATATGCCCAAACCATTGCGATACCCTCTTCTCAGCTCAATCAGCCATCTCCCTCACAACTCCAGTTCTTCTTCACACTTCATCATTTCTAACTCGATCCATATGCTTCACTCCACACATACTCCTCAGACACCTCATCTCCATTACATTCAAGCTTTTCCTCTCTGCTACACCCATATTCCATGTTTCAGTCCCATATAACGCAGTTGGTACCACAACAATATCATACAGCCTTCTCTTTACATCCATTCTAAGCAAACGACATCTAAACACTTTTTCCATTCCTCCCAGCACCTCTCCTACTTCATTCATTCTAAACTTCACTTCTGCATCTATTCTTGCATCCACAGCAACATGTGACACTAAATACTTAAAACACTCTACCTCCTCAAACAACTCATCATTCAAAACTATATTCATCCTCCTACCATCTACCAACCTCATACACTTTTATCACTTTACTCTTATTCTCATTTGCCTTCAATTTCTTCCTTTCACACACCCTTCCAAACTCCTCTGCCAACTGTCTCAACCTCTCCTCTGAATCAGCCACCAGTGCAGTATCATCCACAAACAGCAGCTGCTTCAGATTCCACTGTCTACCATCAGCATTCACCAGACTCAGACCTCCACCTAACACTCTTGCATTCACCTCCCTGACAACACCATCCACATAAATATTAAACACCCAAGGCGACATCACACATCCCTGCCGCAGCCCCACTCTCTTTCGGGAAACCAATCACTCACAGTATTTGTCACCCTTACACATGTTCTACTATTTACATAAAACATTTCACTGCTTTTAGCAATCTACCACCAAGTCCATACAGTCTCAAAACAGTCCACAAAGCCTCCCTATCAGTTCTATCATAAGCTTTCTCTAAATCCATGAATGCCCAAAGCACATCCTTACCTTTCGTTAAATACTTTTCACACACCTGTTTCACAACAAACAACTGATGCACGTATCTCCTCCCTCTCCTAAAGCCACAGTGCTCATCACCAATCAGTCCCTCTGTACCCTCTCTAACTTTCTTAATTAACACCTTACCATACACCTTACAACACTCATCAGACTTATACCCCTAAAGGTAGTACATTCATACTTATCACCATTACCTTTGTACAATTGGACCACACAAGCACTTGCCCAGTCAACTGGCACCATACCTTTCACAAAGCACACATTCAACAATCTTACTAACCAATCAAAAACAGTCATTCCACCACCCTTCAGGCATTCCACAGCACACCCATCCATACCTGCAGCTTTCCCTGTTTTCATCTCCTTTACTGCCTCCTCTAGTTCCTCCATAGTGATCAAAGAATCGCTCGTCTCTCCCAACACATTTATTCCTTGCACCTTTCCATATGCCACAATCTCATCCTCCCTTTCCTCCTCTACATTTAACAATCTTTCAAAATACTGTATTCCACCCATCTCTTCCTTACTGCATCCACCTCATTTAACATGCTTCCATCCACTGCTTTTACTCACTCTTCTTTCCCAGACTCTCCCTTTCGCACCCTTTTCACCTCCTTCTAAAACATTTTCTTATTCTGTTGAAAATTCTTTCAATCGCCTACCCCAGGGAACCAATCTGGCTGCACTATGGGGTGGTACTACTACTATGCGGCCGGATTCTGTTAGGAAAAATTCTGCCACCGTATTCCCTGTGTGTTGTAAAAGGCGACTAAAAAGGATGGGGTGAGGGGACTAGGCATCCCCACCTCTGTATTTTAGTTCCTAAAAAGAGACAGGTCATAGAAAGGGATGGGTGATTGAGTTATCCCCATACCCTGAAGATTGGATCTATAAGTGTGCGTGGATGTAATACGATTGAGGCTAAACAGGAGGAGACTGGGAGAATGTTTGTGAGAAGAAAGTTGGAAGTGTTAGCTTTGAGTGGAATAAAGATGAAAGGGAAGGGTGAGTCTAAGTTTGGAAGTGTGAATGGAAGACTGTCAGGTTTGGATAAAGGAAGGGCAAGAGAAAGTGTGGCCTTGTTAGTGAGCCCGGAGTGCAGCAGTGTGTGACTGAATGGAAGGAGGTGTCATCGAGACTGATGTTGGTGAAGCGAAATTTGAACGTGAGTTGTGGGTATTTGTGAGTGCATATGGGCCTGGTAGTGAAAGGGATGAAGAAGAGAGGGAATCTTTCTGTAATGATGTTGATGAGTGTCTGCAGAGTTTTTAAGCAAATGTGAATGGTGTAATGATGGGAGATCTGAAGGCTAGAGTGGGAAATGTAGCAGTTGAAAGTGTAGTTGGTATGCATGGTATGCCTGGAAGAAATGAAAATGGGGAACGAATGATAGGAATGTGCGTTGAGCGAGTGATGGTGATTGGAAATACCCTGTCTGAGAAGAAAGATATTTATAAGTATACATAGGTGAGACAGGAGGGTGGAATGGTTGTTGATAGAGCATTGATGGACTATGTGGTTGTGTCCAGAAATGTAATAGAAAGATTGCTGGATGTGAGAGTTCTGAGAGGGGAGGGTGGAGGTATGTCTGACCACTACCTGGTGGAGGGAAAGTTAAGAATAGGTAAGAGATGGGTGAGAGCTAGGTGGGTTAGGTGTGGCAGGGAGATTTAGAAAGTGAGTGAGTTGGATAAAAGAGAGAAAATGATAGAGTATCAGGAGAAATTGAAAGATGAGTGGAACGCAGTGAAAGATCAGGAGAATGGCAGTGTGGAGTAGGAATGGCAGTTGTTTAACCCTTACACTGCCGGAAGCCAGTTTAGTGGCTTGAGAGGTTCACTGTCACAAACCACATTACTGGCTTTGTCCGTTCGCTGCCAGATTAAGCCAGTTTTGTGGCTTTAGATAAGCATCTTCATAAATCAATCCAGGAATAATGTAAATCTTTCCAAACGTCCCGCAGTAATTATCAGAATTTTAACAGAGGTATCAGTCATCATGTGGTAAAAAATTAAGTGGTAGTTATTATTTCAGTATTAATGTTTCAGACATTATCCCACCGATACCAAATGAAGCTAAAGTAAGGTAGCAGTTTATGTACTTTTCGACGCAACACCTGATGTTTCTTTGGTGTGTCCGGACACTACCGTAGATGCTCGGTGTGTGTAAAATCAAAACCCGATGTCTATTTCTACATTGCGTATTTATATTTTCATTAACTTCAGATCTTATATTGCGTTATGTGAAATTATTACATGACGAAATAATGAAGATTGTTTTTTCACTTTCTACGAGTATTTTCCAAGGGAAAAAAGGCATGCAAATGAACTTTATCATCTTGCTAACTAAAGTATGACAACAGTCATAGTGACACTGCATTATAGATACTCACAAAAGCAAAGACAAAAACTATTTTCTTTCTGGCATCGTATGTCATACCATAAGTAGTCATAAATATAATTCCGATATATTTATGGATGAGAACTATTTTATTGATGAGTGTTCGAGTCCATTTCATGTTTGCCCGTTATACCTTTTTTTCGTTAACTCCTTATTCATTATCACTATGCTTACTTCTCTCCTTGCATCCCCGTTCCAACTTTATGTTTACTTCAAATTTATTGCTTCCAGATTATCATAATATTCTTTCAACTCTTTTTCTCATCCTTACTTGCTTACCTCACCTTTCGTCTTCCCTTCCACCTTTTTTTCTGTTACCAGTTTCATCTATTTCTTCAGTCTTCCAACATTTTCCGCTAAGTAATGGACACTGGATCATAAAAACAGCCAAAAATATAATATAAATGATTTTATTGCTTATCTATATTATAAGAGATAGTAATCCAGATTCATTACTCTGCAGGAAAAAAACTCTATTACCGTCTCTGAAAACTATGATGATAAGGTTTCTACGCTAATAAAAGCCGCCTGATAAAAAATAACGAACTTTACCTAAATGAATGCAACGTATTATTCTAGTAGGGCGTCACATACAGTATGTAAAGACAATAGGGTAAATTCTTTTTTTCTTTGAGTATAAGAATAATTGTAACAAAATTACAATTCTTGCTCTATAACGTAACAATCGTGTAACCATGTTTGTTGCATAAACATTAGTTCTATTCATAGAAATAACTCGAATTATATAAATGTGTGGATTGTGGAGTTCCACAATGTCAAATAAAAAATTATAATATATTTTGTGGCTGAAGCAATACACAATGGGTGTGGTGACAGTGATATTCACGACAGTGATACATGTGATGACTTATTGTTGGTATTGATGATATCTATGGAAACAGGTGACACAGCCCCACATCACACTCTTTACATTTGTAACTAGACCTTACACGCCGGTCATGGTCTGCCACATACTCTCTGAATTTTCCCAATGCCAGTTTCTCTAACTGATAAACTGAAGCTTTGGACGCCATGTCATCTGTGTCTGGGGAATCTAGTGAGCGTCTTTTCTCCGGTCTTTTTCTCTTTGAGTTTCTCTTGTTTGGTTTGTAAGGAGAGACCAGGTCTTCAATCACTGCCCCCATGCATTCCAGTCTGAACATAATTCGCCCGCTGGTGTATTTTCTATGCTGTATGTAGGTGTTCAGCGTAGGCGTGTCAAAGAAGTAAAAGGCAATGTTGTTTGTCCATTTCACTGAACGTCGTTCACTTAGGTGGGAGTAGAGCTTGCTGTCTTTGTTGTCCACACCACGCATTATTCTGTTGTACTCCCTCAGTTTTTGGCTTACTTGTAATAACTCCTCTTCTGTTTGCGTATTCAGTGAACCCTCCTCTGCATGTTGTTGACAAGAGAACTGGTTCCTTGCAGTCATCTTTGTATTTCACACAGAGTAGGTTACCTTGCCTTCGTGCAGTAGTCTGATTGTTCTGAAGCCGGGCTACCTTCAAACCTTTTAGTAGTCCAACTCTGTTTCGCCTCACTCTTCCAGTCGCCATTGTGTCTCGTTGATAGAGGTGTCTGAGGAGGTTCGGCGAAGTGAAACAGTTTTCGAGACAAACATTATAGCCCTAATCTAACACCCCTCCTTGATCTAGGAGTCTGAATGTCGTGACATATGTCACATTCCTGTTATGCTGAGCTGGCAAATTAGCTTCACATTCATATACTTCAAAAGTATGGGTGTAGCTAGAGGCAGTATAACAGACACCAAAGCTCAATTCCAAACCGAGCGTGATGTTTATTTGGCCTGTATATACTGTCGCAGATGAAGGGTTCTCCCTTTGAAGCCAATCACGCTCTCTTCCAGTGAAACGTCCTTTCTTGGCTGAAAATAAAGTGCAAAAAGATGGACAAAGTGGTCAATAAGTGGCTGTATTTTTTGAAGAATAGGTTTTCCTTGAGCTGGTATGGAGTTATTACTGAATTGGAGAAATTTTTATAGAAGTTGTTATCTATTGCGGTTGAAATGTTGAGAAAACCAATGGGTGGCTAAACTGGGTTTTGTTGTCATCCAGTAACTTTCAGTGCTTGGTTTTCTAATTAGTCCCATATTGATAACAACACTAATTAAAGCCCTTATTTCTTGTGAGTTGATAAGTCCTTCTTGGATCCACTGATGCACTCGGGAATTGGGATTGCTGTCCAGGTAATCCTTTGTGTTAGTGGTGTACTGATCATTGTATCTGTTGGTTTCTTGGTGGACCACATTGTTTATTACTGCGTCTATGAAGAAGAGATTGTAGAAATCTATTGGATTTTTGGTGGTAGGTGGAATGTTTTGTGGTCCTGGTGTATATGTGAACACGACGGCTCTGAGTCGACGTCAGTTCCCCTTATATGCTGGCATCCTCCTTCGTCTGGAGCGCCAGTGTTGGAGTCGTCGTCTGACCTCGTCTGTAATGTTTCCCAGCTGAAGAAAGGTTGAATTGACATTTGGTGCCCGCCAATATGGTGATGGGTTTTTCTCACAACATCTTGTCGTGAAAATGGCAGATAATATACATCCGTTTCTGTTACAGGAGCTATGGGAAATAGTGAAATTCATCATACATATTTTCATGCTATACATACTGACATTAAACCATCATAAGTGTGATAGTAAAAAATATTTACTAATGCAAGACTCTGACAAGCAATTGGAGGCATCATAATCAGCTGCCTGCGTCCGAAGGTGCATTCTAACAACCATTGTTCACCTGATCGTGCAGTGGTAGTGTTTGAACTCTGACTGAGAGAGAGAGAGAGAGAGAGAGAGAGAGAGAGAGAGAACAAAAATAATAAAATGAGGAAGAGGAGGGGATCGTATTGTAGTAATAGTAATAGTAGTAGGACTAGTGGCAGTAGTAGTACTACTACAACCAGCAGCAGCAATATCAGTTGTAGCAGTAATAGAAGTGCTCGTACTAATACTGCAAGTACTAATACTGCTAGTACTCCTAGTACTAGTAGGTACTACTACCTGCTCCTAGTACTAGTACTCCTAGTACTAGTACTACTAGTACTCCTAGTACTAGTACTACTAGTACTAGTACTACTAGTACTCCTAGTACTAGTACTGCTAGTACTCCTAGTACTAGTACTGCTAGTACTCCTAGTACTACTACTACTAGTACTCCTAGTACTAGTACTACTAGTACTAGTACTGCTAGTACTCCTAGTACTAGTTCTCCTAGTACTAGTACTGCTAGTACTCCTAGTACTAGTACTGCTAGTACTCCTAGTACTAGCACTGCTAGTACTCCTAGTACTAGTACTATTTGTATTAGTGCTAGTACGAATACTAGTACAATTACTATTAATACAAGTACTAATATTACTTGTACTAGTACTAGACTAGAACTAGAATTGTACTGGTACTAGCTGAGGTAGTTGTAGAAGTAATCAACTTTCGAGGAGGAAAAGGAGGAGGAGGAGGAAGAGGAGGATGGGGAGGAAAAGGAGGAGGGAGAGGAAGAGGAAGGAGGAGTAAGAGAAGAAGAGGGAGGAGGAGGAGGAGGAGGAGGAGAGGGAAGGAAGAGGAGGAGGGGGAGGTAGAGGAGGAGGGGGAGGTAGTGGAGGAGGGGGAGGTAAAGGTGGAGGGGGAGGAAGAGGAGGAGGGGAAGGAAAAGGAGAAGGAAGAAGAATAGGAGGAGGGGGGAGGCAGAGGACGAGGGAGGAGAAAAAGTAGGAGAGAGAAGAACAAGAGGAGGGGGAAGAAGAGGAGAAGAGGAAGAGGGATTAGCAAAAGGAGAAGAGGGAAGAAGAGGAGGAGGAGGAAGAAGAAAGGAGGGGGAGGAAGAGGAAGAGGGAGGAGGAAAAGAAGAAGGATGAAGAGGAGGATTAGGAAGAGGAAGGGAAAGAGGAGAATGAGGAGAACAAGGAAGAGAAGGAAAAGAAGGAGAAGGAAGAGGAAGAGGAGTAGAAAAAGAAGAAGTAAGAGGAAGAGGAGTAGGAAAAGGAGGAGTAGGAAGAGGAAGAGAAAATGCAGAAGGAAAGGAAGAAGGAGGAGGAGAAGGAAGACGAAGAAGAGAAAATGGAGGAGAAGGAAGAGGAAGAGGGGGAGGAGAAAGAAGAGGAAGAGGAGGAGATGGAAGAGGAAGAAGAGGAGGGGGAGGAGAAGGAAAACGAAAATGAGGAGGAATAGGAGGAGGAGGAGGAAGAGGATGAGGAGAGGAAGGAAGAGGAAGAAGAGAAGGGAAAAGTCATAGTATGTTACGTACTGTAACAGGTTTGGTGTGGCTTTGGGAGGTAAGTGGGCGTCCACACCTGTGGCGTATGGCAATGCCTGGTATGACAGGTAGCGGCAGCACCATCATTGTCAGCAGAAAGAGGCTCAGGTGAGCCAGAATGATAATTTTGGCCGAGAAATGCCCGATAACGGAAGGAGGGCAGACTTTCATACAGCAGCGATAGCAAAATCGCTCTAACATTGTGGGTGATAACCAAGGGATCACTGAAGCTCAAGACTTACCTGTTATTTGCTGGCTGACATGAAATAAGGGCCTTCCGTAGTCCTAGACTTACCTCTAATTTCCCTGTTGGCATAAAACAACCGCCTACTGTAGTTCCAGATTTACCTGCTATTTGCCGCAGTAATAGACTTACCTATTATGTACTGAAGTACTAGACTTACTTATTATTACTGTATTGTTAGACTTACGTGTTACTTACTGTTGACAAAAATTTTACTGCTGTCCTCATGTAGACGAAACGAACAGTAAATGTCGCCCTAGACTTACCTATTCTGTTCCGATCGACACAAACCCTTTTTTATAGTCTTACACATAACCATTATATCCTAGTTGACAAAATATAAGCCTACAGCAGCTTACTGTAGTTCCAGACATACCTAGTATTTACTGTAGTTTCTTTCTGGCTGACATAAAGTAAAATCATGCTGTAGTTCTAGATGTGCATGCTATTTACTGCAGTCCTTGACTTACCTGGTATGCCATAAGCATTCACGTGTTAATACCTGGCTGACATAGCCTAACTACCTAAACTTATCTTTTATATAATTCATTCCTAGACTTAACTCTTTTTACATGGTTGCCATAAATTAAGAACCTAATGCTATCCTTAACTTATCCGTTGTTTCCTGTTTGACATAACTAACCGCCTCACGTAATCCTAGACTTACCTGACCGCGGTCCCAGTCATACCTGTCATTTCCTGACGAACAGACACTGGCAGCCTACTGTAGTTTATTTTTTTAATGCAAGGAAGAAGGAACCAAAGGCCAGGAGCCCGAAAACCTTTCACTCCAAGAAAAATAAAAAACAATACAAAAGAGAACCAAATACAAGATCCGTTCATTTCGAGATGTCTGGACACACTGCGTTTCAATGACTGTAGATCATAGAAAGTAGGGAGACAGTTCCAGAGTTGACCGCTGCATAAACAAAGGCGTGGCTGTAACTGTCGACTCTTGCATTAGAGAGTTGGACAGAAAAGGGATGAGAGTTTGTTGCTAGACGGGTGCTATGCGCTCGTCGTAAAGGTGGAGGGAAGTAAGTAAACAGTTCAGTAGTGCTAAACGTACCTGGTATTTCCTGGTGGACGAGAACTAACAGTCTACTGTACTCCAAGACTTGCCTCCTGTACCTTTTATGGCATGAATTGGAGCATAATTTAGTCATAGACTTACCTGCTGTTTGAATGTTGCCTAAATTGAGAGCCCACTGTAAACCATGACTAAGCTATTATTTACTGTAGTGTTATACCTACCTATAAAATCATAGGTGACATATCTTACAGCTTGCTGTTGTCCTAGACATGCCTGTTATTCCCTGGCTAATATAAATTAACAGCATACTGCTGTTCTAGGCGTGACCGTCCTAGACTTACCTGCGGTTTACTTCTGTATTGCCTGACTTGTCTTGATATTTTCTGAAGTTCCTGACTTAACTCTTAGTTTCTGTCGTCCTTCCTTGCTTCCCAACTACTGTAAACCTGGGCTTTATTGGAATTTTCTGGTTGATACGAACTGACAGTCTGTCGTAATCCCAGTTTTACCAGTTATATTCTGGTTGGCATAAATTTAATCCAAGATTTATCAGTTTTATTCTGGTTGGCTTATGCTAAGAATCTTCTTTAGTCCTAGATTTACTTATTATTTTCTGGTAAGCATAAAATAGGCTTAACAATCATACTGTAGTTCCTAACTTCTCTGCTACAATTCTCTTACGTAGTTAATCGCTCAGCAATAAAGTAATGCCATTATCACTCAAGAAATATTCTTCAGGAAAGAAAACAATTGTGACGAGTGTGCCAGAGAATTTATTATGATTTTAAATTTTATTGCTAATGAGCTTAACAAACAAAGAAGTAGAAAAAATACAACAGAGTACTGTAAATGTTGAAGAGAAAATATAATGCAGATATAATTGCATAATTGCATCATGACAAAGAAAATGAAACAAAAATAATGAAAATAGTATACCAGTGGTACATCGCATACATGTCTAACCCCTTAATCGCGGGGCGTCACTTTCGTGACGCTCGGCTACAATGGATCATACCACGGGGCGTCACTTTTGTGATTCTGTGTTATTTTGAATTATCCCGGGCTCTCAAGTGGTGGCTTGTATCATCTATCAGTACTGCCAATGTCCAACACTAGTCAGCACTCCAAATCTCATCTGTACTCCCATCCATTGTTGACATTTTAGCTATTTTACCCCCTTCGTGACTCCCCTCCCTACCTGCCCTCCATTACCCTCTCCTCTCACCTCCCACGCCGCGCTGCGCTACGGAAATTTCCCCCTTCTTTTTCCACAGATTTCATCCATTGAAATAAGCCCTATGCCCTATATTTTTACCAAATAATATATACCAAAAAAAAACAGGTAAGTGATAGTGTTATACTCCAGAAATTGGCTAATTATCACCTGACAACACCTCACGTGCATTCATTCGCTACATTACCACGGTAATTTCCCCTTTGATTTATGCCTTGTAATCGATGTCTGTAATAAAAATATATATCAGAAAGGAAGGGAGAATCCTAATTGACATTTACATTCACCTGGAACA
Source organism: Coenobita brevimanus (assembly GCF_032717465.1). Classification (NCBI taxonomy): domain Eukaryota; kingdom Metazoa; phylum Arthropoda; class Malacostraca; order Decapoda; family Coenobitidae; genus Coenobita; species Coenobita brevimanus. Next base: position 9,096,272 of record NC_136961.1, read on the forward strand.
ACCTATTTCTTTATTTATTGCCGAGATTTTCTACCTATAAAAAATTAGCCTGTAAGTTAGCAGCAGTAAGCCTAAAGTATCATTGTCAACCCTTCCCTTCTCAGATAATTTACCCCCTTCGTGACTCCCCTCCCTACCTGCCCTCCATTACCCTCTCCTCTCACCTCCAACGCCGCGCTGCGCTACGGAAATTTCCCCCTTCTTTTTCCACAGATTTCATCCATTGAAATAAGCCCTATGCCCTATATTTTTACCCAATAATATATACCAAAAAAAAAACAGGTAAGTGATAGTGTTATACTCCAGAAATTGGCTAATTATCACCTGACAAAACCTCACGTGCATTCATTCACTACATTACCACGGTAATTTCCCCTTTGATTTATGCCTTGTAATCGATGTCTGTAATAAAAATATATATCAGAAAGGAAGGGAGATTCCTAATTGACATTTACATTCACCTGGAACTACCTATTTCTTTATTTATTGCCGAGATTTTCTACCTATAAAAAATTAGCCTGTAAGTTAGCAGCAGTCAGCCTAAAGTGTCATTGTCAACCCTTCCCTTCTCAGATAAGCCGCGGCATTTAGTTCCTTGTCCTCCACTGTAGATACAATATGTCGCACTCGCGCCCCGCCATTCCTGCCGCTTCTGCGCCCATTGCAAAGGGCCCCGTGACCTCTACGCCAAAGAAAAGTGTTGAGGCAAGCAGGAAAGGCCTCAGTGACTGCAGTGGCACGAGAACTTGCAGAATTGTCCATGATAATGATGGACAGTGACTTTGACGATTCGGGTGAATCGTGTTATGAGCCGGGTGAGGTTATCACGCCAGAAACAGCGACAACAAGTGCTTCTACCAGTGAATTAGTGTCTAGCTCCAAGGGAAAGGAGCCATTAGTGCAGCAAGGCAAGGAATTTGGGAAGGGAGTGAAAAGGCAGCGTGTTAGCCCCAGAACAATGCCCCCACGTGACCCAGCCCGCCATGAGTCACGAGTGCATTCACCTCCCCGTTCCCCAAGCCCCACTTTACTCATCTCGTCATCATCATCGGCTGAGTTATCTCCGGAGTCTTCGTCGTCGGAGTCACCACCAGCATCAACAGTGAAGGCAGGCCGTAGAGGTAGAGGTAGATCTAAGAGAGTGAAAAGTAGTGTAGCTAGTAGGGTAAGGGCTGCTAGTGCTGTACGGCAACCTAGGGTAAGTGAGAGTGACCTTGACAGAGATAAGCCTCTCTCTCAGCCAACCTCCACCACCACCACCACCACCAGCCCTCCACCGCCACGCCAGGGAATCCTGGACGCCTTCGCGTGGACGGAAGGGTCAGATTTTGTCCCCGAAAACCTGGTTTTCGATGAGAGCTCGTCAGGAGTTCAGCCTGCCTTCACTATGGACGAAAATGCTGAGTGTGTCGACTACCTTTTGGCCTTCCTAGATGACGAAGTCATGCAGCACATATGTGATGAGACCAACAGGTACGAATCACAACGTGCTGCTAGTGGTACAGGTGCAGCCAAGATGCAACAGTGGACCATGCTGGGAGTGCAGGAGCTGTATATGTTCTTTGCCCTCATGCTTCTTATGCCACACTCCAAGAAGCATGAGTTGGAAGAATACTGGTCCATGGACCCCTTACTACCCTCACCGACCTTCAATAAGTACATGGCCAGAGATCGCTTCCGGAACATCATGGGAAACCTGCACTTTGCCGATAATGATGTACCTTCCCAAACCGACCCACTCTGGAAGATCCGGGAGATTCTGAACAGAATGAAGGATAAGTTCATGTCATTCTTCCACCCATTTCAGAAGGTTGTCATTGATGAATCCTTGGTTTTGTTCAGAGGACGTCTTCGGTTTGTTCAGTACATTCCAAGCAAACACCATCACTTTGGAATTAAGTTCTTTGTACTGTGCAACTGTAAGACGGGGTACATCCTTGACTTCGTCATATATTCAGCCAGCACTGTCGATCTCGATAAAACTCACCCCCTTGGCTTCTCAGGCTGTGTAGTGAAAGTGCTCCTAGAAAAGTATTTTGGTGGGAATCATGTGCTGTATACAGACAACTACTATACAGCACCGAAACTTGCCAAATACCTTTCTGAGCACGGCATTGGCTCCTGCAGCACTGTGAAAAGTAATCGTGCCAACTTCCCCAAATTCCCAGAGGCGGGAAACTCGCAGCGAGGAGACGTGCACCTACGCAAGTTTGAGAAGATGCTGGCAATACGGTGGCATGACAAGAGAGTCGTGCACATGCTCACCACCGTACATAAGAGGGAGATGAGAGACAGTGGGAAGGTCGACCGTAGGACAGGCGAACCTGTGATGAAACCTGACGCTGTGTTGGACTATAATATCAACATGCGGCTGGTGGACAAGTCCGACATGATGGTTGGTGAGATCGACTGCCTCAGGAAGAATACTAGGTGGTACAGGAAAGTTTTTCTGCATCTCATAGATATGACGATGCTGAACGCCTTCATCCTGTACAAGATGAAGGTAAAGCCACCCAAGTCCTTCTCCCTGAGGTTGTTCGCCAGGACTTGTGTCCAGCAGCTGCTGGAAAAATATGGTAGGGTGCAAGCAGCAATTCCCAGGCGCCATCCAGTTACACTTCCCGACCGACTTGAGCAGAGGGCGTATATGGATCGGCACAGACTTGAGCTAATGCCTGCCACAGGGAAAAGGAAGGCTGCGATTCGCAGGTGTCAGGTATGTGCGCATACCACACGCTGCACACCTGAGCATAAACGCACCTCTTGGCAGTGTGCTGAATGCCAGGTTCCCCTCTGTGTAACCTGCTTCTTCGATTATCACAGCCAGAAGCAGTTCTAACAGTGCAAGTGTGGAAGCAGAATTATTTGGAAATAATGTGTAAATAATGTGTAAATAGCAGGCCTGCAGTCCTAACGGACCCAAGTTCGAATCCCGGCTGGGGCAGGGAACAGTTTAAGGATTTGAATTTCATTAAATCAGGCTTTACTAATCTACCAGAAGACCCGCCGACATGTCGTGAAAATACCCCCGCTAATACCAATACACCAGTCCTGTATGAGACAGCCCTAGCATGTATTCAATATGGACGGTGGGTGTTAGCGCCGAAGTGGTGACATGTAGAGGTATATGGTATGTAGGAGGACTGCTGGGCCTTGATAGCAGGCTGTGAAGCCTATGCCCTGAGTCGGACACATTAAAAAAAAAAAAAAAAAAAAAAAAAAAAAGGTGAAAGCAATGGATGTTCAGTTCATATGATTGAACAGTGTATTATAGTTTTATCTTACTGAAAGTGACAGTGAATAACATAGTGTAAGTAAAATAGAAGGGTAACTATTGAAAATAGAATAGAAAATGTAAATAGTAATGTAAGTAATTAGTAATATAAGAATATGAGTACAAATAATTTATGTTATAACAGTGAGAGTGAATCCGTGGCTCTCTACGTATTTTACTGACTGAAAAATTGAATGACTTCAGTGACAATAAACTAATACGACTGAAGGAAACTTATGGAGAAAGACTCCAGATATATATAAGTGTGATATAGTAATAGAAATATAAAGTGTGAGGGGTTTTATGAATAATAAATGACAGAGTGCCTAGAGCGAACTAGCGCAAGTGCGGCGATCAGACGCGCTCGTAATTTCCATTGCTTTCACAGTGTTTTTTTTTTTTTTTGAGTATGGATCCCAAACTACTTGAAAATGGTAGAATAGTGTTTATAGTGTTTGTATCTGGCTGTGGTAATCATATTACGGGTTGTCGGGAAGTGTAAAGTGGAGACTTAGTTACCCTAATTCAGAGGTCTCCACAAGTCCTACGGGAACGACGAAGGCTCAACAATCATTCCAGGAGAAAGCTGAGGGTATGTGCCATAAGCATATGTAATTTTATTATTCTAGGACTAATAACTGATTTTTGGCAAATATTTTTTGAGAGTCTGTCGGAGCCCAAATAACCCCGCGGGACACGCAAGTCATTGGTAAACAAGCCCGCGGTGTAGGGGCTAAAGGAAACACAGGCATCCATTTAATATGTATTGCGATTCAGTACACGTAATCCAAGCTGTTTCATAATACAGAATAAACACTGATAACGGTGAAAGAGACAATCAGTAGAGTTCTTAGCCATAGTTTGTAGTCGCCTCTTTCACCCTAAAAGCAAGTTGTAGCCAGGGTTTGGCATCGACCGACGACCTACTGTTATACCCGCCATCAGGCAACTTGTCGAAGACCCATCCCCTTCCTTAAGTCGTGGCCCCGCCCCTCCTCACTCATTCCCTTGACGATAGGTAAGGAAGGGTGCATGGATGGGGGATTGGGGTGACTTGAGTAAAAAGTTGACTGGCGGGAGTATAGCGGTTCGAAGTTTGTCTTGCCTGCACGCGTAACATTGCTAGCTGTTCGTTGTGTACTCTACATAACCCTGACACTGGACAACATGTCTTCGGTCAGCGATAAACGGCTCACGATTTTACCAGATTTACTACAAGAAACATAGGTATAACATGCCTCTCAGTATCGCTGCGACCTGAATAGTTCAAATGAAAGAAATGAAGTACAGCAAATCTTCCTTATTTTGACAGTGATGTGCTCTAAGGAACTGCAGTTTATTCCACACAACTGGTATTTTATGTTGGGAGAAATTGGCAGACCAGCACTATAGGTAACAATGGAACTATCATAAGCATTTATCTTGTAATTTTTGTGGATTTAATAGTAAAAAAAAAAAAAATCAAGAAAGTAGCCTATAAGGAGGTGATTCCGTACCTTAGCAATAAATGGTGCTTCTAAATATAAGCATTATTCTTCGAAAAGCATTAAATGTCCGTTTGTGCCGACCACCGGGAGAGTCAGAACTAAACTCTTTCAGTCCCAAACCGTGTTGTATATTTCATTCTTACTTCTGACAGATTGTTGTAAACAGCTTGTGGCAGACTTTTCAAATTTGAGGTGTCTGATATAGACTTCATTAACGTTTATTGTGATATATTCTGAACTGAAGAAAAATGGGTGTAAGTAGCAAGTATTGAATGAATAATGCGTCGTAACAAGCTTTGTATTTAACTGTTGTTACCACCAGACGATGTTATTCATGTTAAGGGTGATGTCATGCAGTGAAGGGGTTAATGAAGACTATTATCTAACCTCTCCAAGTCGAAAAGTCTGTCTCAAGATAATAGAAATCATCTGGTGGCTGCAAGAATAAAATACATCATCGGCCTGGAGGAAGTACCAAAGAATCCCCTTCCACCTTAGTGGCTGTTGAAGATCCAGTCGGGTAAGCAGCTCCTGAAAGAGTAGGAGAGTGTTAAGATATATTTTATCATTAAATTCTTGACATTTCCTGACAAATTTATACAGCCTAGGACACACTTTTAGAACTGGAGGGGTTAGCTGTAACTTCCAATCACCCAAAAGTGCGAAAGACTTTTGTATAGTTGTACAAAGTCGTCTAGAACTAGCAAGAATATACTAAAAAGTAAGTCATCGGCTGCCAGTATTAACATATCAAACTTGCTATCGATTTGTTATTACAGGAGGGATGCGAAACATGGAAGATTATGCACTCGTATTTCGTCGTCTTTCCTGCAGAAACAAATATTACCCAAGATGCTTAACTTCCAGTTACTAATATGTGTTTTTATAAGAGAAACATGAAACCTGGCAGTGTTCTGTACTTTCCTGTCGGTCTTCCTGTAAAAACAAATATAACCTAATTTACATTTGTTTATGTAGGATAAACAAGAAATGTGGGAAGGTTATGCACTTTCCTACCTTGTCCTCTCTGCAGAAACAAATCATATTGAGTGGCGGCAAGATGTAATTTGCTGGCATCTTAACTTATTCAAAACAAAGGACGCCTTCATCGTAATGCTCACGCTACTTCCATATTATTCAAGTTAAATTTCAGGTAATTTAGTATTTCAGGAATTAATGAAAGCCTTACCTAAAGAAGAATCTCTCCTTAGCTTAACAAATAACCGTCTGAAGTCAGCAAAATACAGCAAAAAGGACATCTTTGCAGCAAAGGAGCTAACCACTCAGATCGAGGACGCGTTTCATATATATAATTTCTGTTACCTTCAAACTATTTTATTTAATTTAAGAGGTACATTGCACACTCGAGGGCAAGATATTGCCTTTACTTATTCCTTTGGTGTTAAGGAACTGTCCTAGGTTGGATATAATCGTTTGTGGTAAAGAAAGGATAGAATATAAAAAGAAACAATAATAGTAGTGCTCAGCCACTGCAGTGTGATTTTCTCCTTTTCTTCTTAGTATCATTCTTGTTCCATCCAGACAATTACACTAGTTCAGAGGAGAAATTCTTAAGTCTAAATACCAGTGAAGGCCTTGTCTAAACTCTCCTATGCTGAATACAATCGTCTAGCAGCAACAAGAAGATATAGAGAAACATAATCTCGATGAAGGTGTTTATTTTAGGTGCGTATTTTCTCAACATACAAAGAGGGATTAGGTATAACCTTATATAACTCCTTAGTGCAAGATGTGTCCTATACGCTGTGTAAAATTAATTAGCGGAAACAAAGCCAAAGCAATAACAGATGCTTTCGAATTCAGTGGGATACAAAATACAATAACGATAAATAACACAAAAAATACCAAATGGTACCGAGTACTGATAGGCTACTCACACTAAGCACCCACAAACATCTTTTTCGTATGGAAGGAAGTCGGTGTTGTTCGGCGCTGAGGTTGGGCAGGTGGGTTTGGGGCCACACTGGACGATGCCGCTCACACACCTGTACCACACACGTGAATTATTTTATTTAAATTATCTGATTATTACAAACAGCTGCTAAGCACAGGAGTTTATATGTACAGCCGTGAACAAAAATTTGCTATCGGTGCACTACTCCTGTGTCCTGCTCTCCATGGTCCTCTTTCCTCCCCAGACACACTCTATTGCCACAGCGGAGTGGCACAGAGAAGTGTCACCAAACAGTTGCATATGGTGTTACCTGACTTATTACACACACACACCTTTCACAAATACACATTATCATATATGCAAATTACACACATACGCAGGTGCAGGAGAGGGACACTTTCACGCTGTCGTACCAACAAAGCCAGTGACATTAGTGTTTTAAATTCTCTAGACGATCTGCCAATGATATATACAGACCCTGCAACACAAACATAGCCAGTATGATGTGTCGACATCCACATGCATCATATTTCTTACAGATACTCCCTCCTGCTACGTACTTCGATGGCGTGGGGAAGGATTAATCTTCGCTATCACTCACCTTCCGAGGAGAAGATACGGTTCTCTAGTAAATAAGGATTGCCCTAAACTATGCATAAAAACACAAACATGTCAGATAAATGTATAATTTTATGCATGACTTACTCCATATTTTACTTATACACACACTTCTTGTATTCATGTACTATTATATAGCTGAATTATACACACACCTAACCCAAAACCTGCAGAACACACGAATTATTATTATATAACTGACACAAACCTAACTTAATCAATATTTGCACACACAGCTAACACACACACACACACACACACACACACACACACACACACACTCATCATTATTATTAACATTATCGAGCTTTTTTTAAACTGACCTACTCACACACCTGACATTCACATACCTGCACACACTTGGCTTATACACACGCCTGCAGCACACCGAGCTTAATATCTACCTTGTAAATATATAACCTGTAAATCACCTAACTTAATACATACATCTGAATTACATATTTACTTTCAGCCACCCAGCTTAATACATATACCTGCCTTATATATATATATATATATATATATATATATATATATATATATATATATATATATATATATATATATATATATATATATATATATATATATATATATATATATATATATATATATACCTGAAATACACCTGGGTTATTACACACACTTAACTTACACATAAACCTGCAGCCCACCTAGCTTAAAACATTCACCTGGTTTATACACAGATCTGCAAAACACCTGGATGAATGCGTATATTAAACCTGTGTGTGTGTGCGTGTGTGTGTGTGTGTGTGTGTGTGTGTGTGTGTGTGTGTGTGTGTGTGTGTGTGAGTAATGGAATAAGCTATATGTACAAATGACAGTGTAAAGTACTAAATGTGCGTGTGTCTGAAGGGAAGATAAGATATCAGTCCTTACCTGCAACACTCTTTTGCACTCGTTGCATTGGCGACGAGCCAGTTTCCATCCCCACAGCAGGCTTCTCCCTCCTTCGGATTCTCTGATAGAAAAAAATATATATATATTTATTTTATTACACACCATCAGATTAAGAATATCCCTTCTTACTGCAGTAAAACCACTACTTAGAAAATAAAGTAGGAAGCACACAGAGACCGCAAACCTCCGATGACACCAATATAATCTGTGGTTTACTATTGCAATTCTTCTCCCATAACAGACGAAATGTTTGCTGTTTCGTGGTGTCAGTCAAATCTACGACATTAGCCTGCCATGTCACACAATTTCACAGTGCACATGCCGACGCCAGCGCCAGTAAGATGTATGATTCCCTGCATCCGGATCCGGATCCACCTCAAACTCTAATCCACTCACCCTTAACCAACTGCCCACCAGATTTCAATGAAATACGATAAGTTTTACAAGTAGCTAGTACACAGAAAGACAGTCAAAGAGAAACCGACGAATACATAACCTCCACTTTTGTTAGCGGAGGTTAAAAAAAAAAAAAAAAAAAAAAAACTTGGCTTTGTTACAGTAATACATGATACTGATGAAGGATGCTTGCTCGCAGACTCGCAGGGGCATAGAAATAACCAGTTGCTTCCGCTGCTCGGCTATACAGACTTGTCTGAACTCCTTTCCTGTAACCCTGAAAGGAGGAGGGAGAGCTGCGGGAAACAGATAATTTCAATAGCAGTCCACGTGCAGATGAGCTTGGGATTGCAGCTAAGCTACTAACTGCTAATACTAGTATTGCATGCTAGGCTGATTAATACTACTACTACTACTATTACTGATGCTGCTATTGTATGCTAGGCTACTAACTACTACTATATAGTACTGTATGGTAGGCCACTAACTACTACTACTATTGCTACTACTATTACTATTTCTGCTATTACTACTGCTGCTGCTGCTGCTGAAAACGAAGCGACAGACTCTTCATACAACTGTGTGCATTACCCCCCTTGGGAGAGGGGACGAGGGACAGAATATTTTCCCAATTTTTTTTGTCATAAGAGGCGGTTAAAGGGGCCTTCTTTGTCTCCAGTTTCTCTCTCCTTGCTGTCCTCTTCTTCTTTTCTGCCCTACCTCTTTGAGATATTTCCGTGTCTCATCCGGCCACTGTTTTCCCTCTGCTCCAGTCAGGTTACATATCTGATATCATGGCATGAACAGTGGAGGGACCTGCCACTGACGTCGACCCTTCCTCCTTTTCCTGATCAAGTCTTTCAGTCAAATGAACAATCAAGGCACTTTATCGCCAAGCCACTTGATCGCCAAGCCACATGATCGCCAAGACCTTCAACGGCAAGACCACTCCAACACCAAAATCACTTCTACGCCAAGATCACTTCAACGCCAAGACAAACCCCTTCAACGCAAGACCACTATTCTTATGTCGTATGTCTTTGCTTTGAATTAGCTCCAGATGGTGTTTGATACCTGAGGTTAGGAACCCATTATTCAATTCAACTCTATGCACAGTCCCCAGTAAAGTTCACGAAATAGACTTTAGATCAGTCCATTGCAAGTTTTGTAATAATATTCATTTTTGATGAAATGATTTGGAAAGAAGAAGAATAATGCATAGAGTAATGTCTGTTGACTACACGAGGGTCAGTAAGGAAGAATAACATCTTTTGCAAAAGCTTCAATCTTCCCATAAAATATGAACAATAATTAGTAGTCAAGAGACGTCCAGTGACATAACGTATGTTATATAGAAGGGAAGGACACTTTCGCGTGGTGGTACCAATAGCAGAGGGTTGCTTCACTGTCCGGTTATACATATACAAACGTCCCTCAACCCTCCCTCTCCCCTCAGAGAAAGGTGGTGGACGGTAAGGAACGCGCATCTTTACCCTGCACTCCTCTAGGTTCAAATCCAGAGGAACTTGGGGTTGAAACTACCACTACTAATATTACAAAGGCGTTTAATCAACTTAAACTTTCCGAGCTTCAGGTGTTAGATATAGCTTTATTATTCACATAAATACACGGCGCCTTCCACTGAATATAGGGTCCTAACAGCAGCAAGACAAACATTACTAGCATCATGATCAAGTACTAATCCCTTGGTACAACACAGTGATTGTGATGGAGATAGGTTATTCTGGGCCATGTTAATGTGCATAGACATCAGAAACATCCTTTGAGCTTGCGTTAAGTGAAAGAAAAAAGAGTAATTAGAAAATGTTTGTTGACCGGCAGTAGCTTGCATCATAGAAGAAAGGAAGGAAAGAGGGAAGGAGTGGATAAATGAACGAATGAATAAATGAGAAAATGATAGAAGAAAAAGAAGGAAGGATGGAGTATATGTGAATGAAAGAGCAAAGGCTGAATAAAGAAAAAGGAAGGAAAGAACTGATAAATAAATAACTGCTAAATAAATCAGGGAATGATGGAAGAAAAAGAAGGAAGGACTGGAGAGCAAAGAATGAAAAAAAAAAAAAAAAAAGCGGACCTACGGACGGACAGAGTGAGTAGATAAATAAATGATGAAGAAGGAAAGGGAAGAAGAAGGATGAAAAGAGGCAAGGAAGGAAAGAAAAATTGAAGAGAAGGGGAAAGGGAGAGAGCAGTGGACAAGGCAGGGGCAGAGAGGGAAGATGGAGGTATTCGGAGAAGGAAGGAAAGGAAGACAAGGAGACATGAAGAGGGAGGGGTGGTATGGTGATGTGGCTACAATGGTTATAGCTTAGACGGGCATATGCGAATGAATTTGAAGGTAGGAGGAGGAGCTTTAGTAAGGGTAGAAGGTGGGCTGATATGGTAAGTGGGTGTGTAGGAGACCTTGATATGGGAGCTGATGGAGTTAAGGAACTGACCGAAGAGGGAATAGTTGGATTGCGTATGAATGTAGCACCTCCCTGGTCAAAGTGACAGGGCATCATAATGTTCGGGGAAGAATGGGGGAGGGAGGTATTGTCCCACATGTGAATTAAAAGATTCTTTTCCTTCTCTACTAAGAGATACAGGTCAGGCAGGAAATAAGGAGGAAGAGGACGGGTGAAGTGGATGAGGAGGCTGGTGAGGTGAATATTTCACTGAAAGTCAGGTGCTGAAAAGGGACGCCTTCCCATTGCGGCACCGATATAACCAGCTGGCTCCGTTGGAAGGTTATGTAAACGCTCCTAAGCTCTTGCTCCCTGTCCATCGAAAGGAGGATAATGCAGTGCAGGAGAGAGGCAACTTCAGTCTGCAATGCGTCAGGTCCCTTAGGCAGTATTAGGTGCCGACTGCATCACTGCCTCATGGCATTCACGCGATCACGATCCATGTTTTCGCTGTGAGTGACCAATTCCTCCTGTGACGGGGTGGGGTCAGGTTGAGGGGTACGCTCATGTAAAACTGCACGTGGTCTCATACAAGCCGGAGTGAGACCAGCGTTTAACGGGGATCTCTGACTGGTTAGGGGTAATTGAGAGGTGGCTTAGTTTCTTTGATAGGCCTGGTTATATTTTCAATGTCCCAGATCATACCTCAAAGTGCATCTTCCTTGCAGGTGATTTTTATGAACGTGGCTCAAACCAAATTAGTGAGAAGAGTAATGCTTGCACGATTCAAGCCACATCGCCTGACCAGACCTGAACTACGTTCATTGAGAATATCTTTTCTTTCGCAAAACTACCTAGACTGATGTCGGGGAAATTGTTGTTGTTGTGCGGTGGCACCCATGTTTACTCCTATGATCAAATCACAGTTCTTGTCCTATGTGGGAGGCGATTTTAGCTATGACTCAAGCTATGAAGACTCATAAGGAGATATGAATTGCTCCAAAAAATTTAGTGCAGATTTCCACCAATTTAATGACATAGGACAAACTGTTATCGTTATGGATGAGTCTTAATGTTTATAAACTGGGCCCTGGCTTCCATCACCAAGTCGCTATGTCCCTCCCGTAGTCACCTCACACATGTCAAGCTGCCACCACCTGCCACTGGCTCCCCGAACCGCTGTTCTCATTCCACACTCTGGTAGCGACTTTCTCGTCTTATACTGAAGGACTCAGTTTTGGGCTGTTGATTAGTCAGTTTTCAAGAATAAACCGCAAGTGTGCAGCTGTGCTTGGAGCCATTCACAGGTGGCGACAAAACCGTACCATCATGAATGTTCAGTGTTAACAAGAGAGTAACACTATACCATGATGCTAGCCACGAGGCAGTATGGAAAGGACGTAGAGCCGTATCATTATATTACTCTGTCACTGATCTACTTGACATACTCATAAGCCACAAAAGGCTGAAAATCTGGGTCAATATAAGGTGGACGACCTCCTAACAAATGACGGAAAGCTGACCGTGAAAGATGGGAATAATGCACACCATCATGCAATGAATTGACAGAGAGAGAGAGAGAGAGAGAGAGAGGAGGTGCTCGGAAAAGGTATAGTGTGATGCCACTGTGAAATGAATATGAGAAGGAGTGAAGTGAATGAACGGGAATGTGTGACAATGTTCATCATCATTGTAACCTTTTTCGCACTTTATGATGGAGTGAAGTACAGTAGAGAAAGCACGAAAGAAGTAAAATTATCAACGAAATGCTAATTGAAATGGAACATACATACTCATTCACTCTTTAAGGCCCTTGATTCCTTGCTTTTATTCCTAGCCGTAGCCATCTGCACTGCTATGTGAGTCTGTTTTTTCCCTATAGATGAACCTCCACGTTACCTACCAAATATACTCATCCCTTCTACAGTCAAGCTAGATAAGTGTGTTAAAATATTGTCAGGCGCTCCTCCATACACAATTCATTCATTCTGTTTGATCCCTTGTCATTTCCCACCTTCATCAGTTCATCTATTCTGCTTGATTCCTTGTCATTTTCCACCTTCATCAACTTCCTTGCCTCGTTTTTCTTACCCTTTAGGTGGCGAATTACTATCCATTTTCTCACTGTGCTGCAATGTATAAGTGACCCTACATGGAATGAGAAGACAATCTGTTTCCTGTAATACCATATACTATTTTGCATGGCAAGTCTATTAAGGCGTTCGAACCGAATGGCAGCGATAAAGGTATCAATCTGTGGGGTGATTGGGGTTTATTGCTTACATAGTGCCATTCAGAGGCGAGCGAGGCTGTGCATTCAAGTGTTTCAGAGCTCGTCAGCCTGTGTTTTAAAATGAAAAGCACAGCGGGAGTCCAAGCAATTGTTTCTACAAGTGTTCCTCTCTCTCTCTCCTACCTGAATCATCAAATACACCAGGATCTTGGCCAAACACTCCTGTAAAATAGAAACAATAGTTATTAATTACATATCATAATAATTAATGCTGAAAAAACAAGAATATATATAATAACTACAAAAGAACAACAACAACTGCAACAACAACTACTACTACTACTACTACTACTACTACTATGCTTTTCAGATGACATGTGTAAGATGTGATATATATGATGCGTGACAGTCATTATGAATAATATGACATGTATAAAGTGACATGTATATAGTGTGACATTGATAAGGGGTGGCATAAAGTGTGACATGTGTAAGGTGATATGTATAAAATGACATGTGTAAGCTGTGACATGTATGTGACATGTATACATGATGTGACATGTATATTGTGACGTGTAACACGTATGGTATGTGTAATGTAACAGGTACAAAATATAACATGTATATTAAGTAACATTATAAGGGCTGGAGGAAAAAGGTTTTTAGTTTGCTAATGAGTGATGCATGGAGGACGGTAATGAGTAGTAGTAGTAGTAGTAACACCCAGAATATAAGCATCGCCACCCTCACTTACAAAATAAGTACCTCTCTGAAGCCTATTTTTCAATTATTAACTTTGTCCACAAATAACAATGAGACATGGGATGCCTGTCACACACCTCCTGCTCACTCCATTATCCTTGGAGCATTAACTCCCTTTCCCTAACACATCAGCTGTTACCACACACTGAATATCACCCACTGATCACTAGCATACACACAGCCTAATAATACGATTTATAAACACTGTATCAAACACTAAATTTAATAACAACTACCACTAGCTATACAACAATCTCCTACATATACACCACCAGCATAGCTAGGTGGTATAGAAGTGTGGCATACAAAGACATTTAGGTAGGGAATCTTACACACACCTTAGACGACATTGTAATGTAAACACATCATACATACAGACACACACACACAATGTAATAAATATAAAACATATTATACACAGAATCTCTTCATATAAATATATAACCAATCACAGTAGATAAGTGAATAATATAATAATAAAGAGAGCAGTAATAATTAAAACTTTAATTTTAACCCTCCCCGTCCCATCGTCGTATGGGTACGTTGCAACAGTTTGCATTTGCCAGTGCTGACGACGTACTGGTATGTCGTGCAATTGCAAGGTCCCTAATTTGCACAATTTTGAATTTTTGCGCGTGATTTTTTGTACGTATACACGGGACACCTTCCTCTATTCCTCTACAAGATGCCAAGCAGGGACAATACCTTACACCGCATAACCTCCCCTCTCCCCCCCTCACGTCATTGTCTCGGCAATTCACCTGTTACCAGTGACCTGGCCAGTAAAGACATTCAGGGTCAAACTGATTCCCCAATCGATGACAGTGTGGAGGACAAAGGTACATAGTATAAGAGGAAGAAACAGTCAGAAATAATGATCAGGTAATGTGGCAAAAGAAGGTCAGGTATGGTGATGAGTTAGTGAGTGAAACAATGCTGATAATGCCTATATTACTGTTTGAAAACCAATATACTCTCGTACTACATATAAATTCGTACCAAGTAAATAAATAAATACCGTTTATGAGTGGTGTGAAATAGTTACCATCCCATAGAACTCATTTTCTTTGGTGCCAGCCTGTTAGAAAACCCAGTCATGTAAGGAGGAACTGGTACCTTGATCGAGTATTTTAAACCTCAGGTGAGCAATTTCTCTATGAATTTTGGAAGTTTCTCACCAAAAGCGGAGGTTTTAGCCAATTTTTTTTTTTTTTTAAATACCTCGGGATTGGGGGGTGTCAGAGGTGCGAAATAGCTCGGGACTTGACGGGTTAATATATAAAATTAATAAATATAACTTAAATTAAATAACAAATTCAAACATAGTACTCTAGTTTTAAATACACTATTATTAATAAATATGATAGTAAGAAGGGTATTTTTAATATAACATCTATATAATGGGACTAATGTAAACTCCATAAAATTACAAAATAGAACTACTTACTCAGCCCTCTCAAAATTCTCTCTTGTATTCAAAAGAAATACTAAATAAACCTTGTTAATACCAATGTGCCTTAGTAAACCAAGGTGCCTCTATCTTATCCCCACAACACACCACAACCACACATCACACATTACATGTCATAACACCAACACACACTGTCCCAACACCACACACCACACCACACTCACCCCTACACCATAGCGACTGAAGACCCAATATCACTAAACTACACACACACACACACACACACACACACACACACACACACACACACACACACACACACAGTCGCTACGCCACACACCACCCTCACCCCTGCACCTTAACGCCTGAAGACCCATTACCAATAAACAAGGCTCCACAGTATTGCACCACACCCATTGGCCACCTATTTAACTCTTAAAGAAAGAAGTGTTGTTTTACTTCATATCAAACTTTAAATACAAAACAGTATCAGTTCAGTCGATTATTAGTATCAGACAGAACAATTAGATATTAACTGATATGCAAAACTAGAGAAAAACGAGCAAACTGCTTCATACCTTAATCGTATTATCTACATAATAGAAGTAAAACAAGCACATTCTTCATTTAAATCAAATTTACATTTAAAATTCGTATAGTAAAACAGTAGTATTAGATTATATTTAATTTTCATTTATAAGTACTACAAAAAGTAGCCATTTATTATTATTAAAACTGTACCACAATACAAAAACTTTAACACCATGGCCACGCCACAGTATTGTTGTCAATGCTGTAGCAGGCAGCATAAGTGTATCAGGTGCACATGTGCAACAAATAGGTCACCGTGTACATACTGTAGGATGGGACTTTTCTGTATGAATGTGTTAGGGAATCACAGCCCACCACAAGTGGCACTTGACCGTTTCCAACATGGCAGGCGACAGATTGGTGACATGGAAATTGATGAGGTGGTCACTGACAATATGCACGATCACACGGACATGCGTGGTGGTGAAAGACCCCATGGTGAAGCGAGGGATAGAGATGGACGCAATGCTACAACTGACATGATCAAGGAAATCAGTCGCCTGATAGCCAATTACAACAATAACTCACCCATTGCCTCATTCTGTCTTAAGTTCCTTGCATTAATACCACACCTCTTCCTCAACAAGACCCGCCCAAGAGCTACCATTGCAGAAAATATTAAGGCCATCCAAAGGCGGGTTGAAACATGGAAAAGAGGTGAAATCGACAACCTACTTGAGGAAGCAAGGGTCTTGCAGATGAGAATAAACAACCGAGGCAGAAGAAATCAGAACACCAACGATGTGGCAAGGATTTTTGGCAGCAAAATGAGACAGGGGAAGGTCTCGATGGCAACAAGATCCCTGTCAGCTGAATCACCAAACGGTGTACTTGACCTGACAGATGAAACAATTCAACAACTAAAAGAAAAACACCCGAGTGCACGACAAGCAAGTGCCCAGTCAAAGCTTGACGGCAACTACACTCCTTCCAATCCCATCATATATGACAGGATAACTGGAGATATGGTGTGGCGGAAGGCAATGCACACACAGGGAGGGGCAGAACCGTCAGGCCTGGATGCAAAATCTTGGCGAGTAATCCTCAGTAACATCAAGTTTGGGGAGGCAGCAACAGACCTATGTAACACCATTGCCTTACTGGCGAGGAAGCTGGCCTCAAGTCAGTGCAGTAACATCGAAGCACTGACGGCTTGCAGACTAATCCCCCTTGATAAAAATCCTGGATGCAGGCCCATCGGGGTGGGTGAAGTCTTATGACGGATTATAGGAAAATGCATCATGGAGGTGGTGAAAAATGATGTGAAGCAGGCAGTTGGCAACCTCCAAGTGTGTGCAGGCCAGCAGGCAAGAGGTTAGGCAGCAGTTCACTCCATGAGGAAAATATCTGGGGAAGAGGACTGTCAGCCAGTATTATTAGTTGATTCCTCAAATGCATTTAATTCCATCAACTGGGAGGCAATGCTGCACAATATCAAGGTTAAATTCCCAGCATTTGCCCAACATGTGGAAAACACCTACAAAGAACCAGCAGACCTCCACATTGTGGGTAAGACAGCGGCTCACGATGTCGGTGTAATCCAGTCCACAGCAGGAACTACCCGGGGGGACACCATTGCCATGGCTATGTACGCCCTGGCGATGACAATGCTGCAACAACAGATCAAATACGAGGCCACCAATGTAAAACAGGTAGCCTATGCAGATGATCTCACTGGTGCTGGCAAGGTTGAGGATGTGAGGAAATGGTGGGACCTTGTAACATCTCATGGCCCTGAAATAGGTTACTACCTTAATGCATGTAAATCCGTCTTGATCGTGAAACCAGCTTACTATCAAGATGCACAAGAAGCATTTAGAGGCACAAATGTGATAGTGACCAAGGAAGGTCAGAGGCATCTAGGGGCTGTGATTGGAACTATGCAATTCAAAGACAAATATGTGAGTGATAAGGTAAAGACATGGGTAGAAGAAATTCATACACTATCAAGCCACGTAAAAACAGAGCCCCATTCAGCATACAGTGCATTTACCTATGGTGTAAAGCACAAGTGGACCTTCGTGATGAGGGTCATAATAGACATCGAGTTGCTACTACAACCACTGGAGGATGCAATCAGGGATTCATTCCTCCCATCTTTAACCAATGGCCACATCCCCACACAAGGAGAGAGGGACCTTCTAGCACTACCACCCAGGATGGGAGGCCTTGGCATTATACATCCAGTAGCCGTGGCAAGCTATGAACACAGAAATTCACTCAGGCTCATCGAATCCTTGTCATAGAAGATCTGAGCCCAGGTTGAGATGAGTGAAATCGACCACCAAAGGCAGAAAGACATAAAGACACAGATAACCAAGGAGCGTGAAGGAAGACAAAAAGACCAGCTGCAGCACTTAATTGAACATCTAACACCAGACCAGTACAGAAGAGTTGAAATTGCACAGGAGGTTGGGGCATCGAACTGGCTCACAACCCTGCCTCTCAAGGCAAATGGCTTCCACTTCAACAAACAAGAATTTATTGACGCCATAGCCTTGAGATATGGGTGGCCAATAGAGAACCTACCTCAACACTGTGCCTGTGGCACTGCCTTTGATGCAAACCATGCAATGGTATGCAAGAAGGGAGGCTATTTTTGCATCCGACACGATGAAGTACGCGACCTCACTACCAAAATGCTGCAGGAAATATGCCATGTTGTCACGATTGAGCCAGCTCTGCTACCCCTGGGCGGCGAGCACTTCACCCACAGAACAGCAAACACATCACATGATGCAAGAGTGGATGTCAGTGCTCGAGGCTTCTGGACACGTGGGCAGAGGGCATTCTACGACATCAGGATATTCGATCCCATGGCAGCATGTCATCGTAAACTGTCTCTCGAAGTTGCACACAAGAGGAATGAAGAAGAAAAAAAAAAAATAGAAATTATCAAGACAGGATCCAACATGTGGACCACGGTCGATTCACGACATCAGGTGGGATGACTCCATAGGCAGTGAGATTCTATTCGAGACTGGCAGAGGTTCTTTCTGAGAAGAAACGTCAACCGCAGAGTTCTGTTATGGCCTGGATGAGATGTCGACTCTCATTCTCCCTTGTGAGGTCTGCTCTGGTATATCTGAGGGGCACAAGCTCATCAGCCCTCAGGCCTGTCTCTCTGGCGGGTATGGATTACGAAGCTACATTGGTCGAGAGTCGCATAGACCAGCGACTCCAATAGTTTAATATCTTTATTTACACTGTAATATCAATAAATGAAAAAAAATAAAATTATAATAGTAATAGTAGATGGTTGGTAACCACAGCCGTTAGCGTGCTTGGGGTCAACGGATTGTAATATGAGGGTTAGTGTTAACTTTCACATTACAACTCCAAATGGTGAACTGTATTAGGATGGTTGGTTTTGATCTTCACAGTATAATTCAACAATGGATGGAGGTGATTTAAAAAAAAAAAAGTAATAGTAGTAGTAGTAGTAGTAGTAGTAGAGCAGTACTAGCATAGTAGTAGTAGTAGTAGTAGCAGTAGCAGTAGTAGCATAGTAATAGTAGTACAAGAAGTAGCAGTAGTAGCTGTAGTAGTAGTAGTAGTAGTAGTAACCCCAGTCTCATCTGAAGCGTGAACCTCCTGGACTGCAGGTTTAAACTGCCCTTTTCTTGCAGCCCACCGTCCTCCTATCGGAGGACCGGAAAGTTGTTGAAAGACATTTGAGTATCCAGGTAACTGAGCTGCATGGCGATATCGGTATCACCACATGAAGGCGTCCATCTCCAGCACTGGGAATGAGTGATTATCAGTATGTCATTTCAAGCTGCCTGTGTGCTTGAGTCCCGCAGCATATTTCTAAATTTTAATCAGCCCACCATTGCATGATTTTATGGAACCTAGAAAGAATGGCTATAGTCCCTTCAGCTAAACTTGGCCCAGATATTCGTTCTTTTGCTGTTTATATTACGTTGCTCTAAGGCAGAAAATACTCCGCCTGTACGTCCTCTCCATTGCATTTTGCCGTGACCAGTATCATATTCTATAGGGAATTTGAACCGCCTATGCAGCTGAGAACCAGGGATCTCTGCGCAGTATAGAGTTTCGCGGCTCCTGATTGGCTAGCAATGACGTAATCTCATATTGCCACATGACCGATATTTGTGAATAAACAATTTACTCTCGTGTTCCTGGGGAAAAATACTCAACTGTATACCAAGAACATGAAGAATATCTTTAATCCGCTCGTTTGATGCACATACGACATTATAAATGTTTTATAACAGAAGTAAACAAGGTACTTATCTGTTCACTCAGGTCTGATAGATGGAGCCAAGAAACGTTTGAATTAAGGCTACTGTTTGGTTAATGCAACACTGAGGGGCGTGGTAAATCTACAGCTTTTCTTACATTAACACACACACACACACACACACACACACACACACACACACACACACACATATATATATATATATATATATATATATATATATATATATATATATATATATATATATATATTGCACTACATTCACACAAGGTGTACACCTACTTCCCCATGTTGCGCTATAATATTCACCCACGGTATACTTCTACTGCACGTAAGCATGTGTCACTACAATACATGTCTGCATTTACTTTAATGGCATCATCGGCGGCCAATCAGCAGCAGCGAATCAAACACACCCTACTTGCCCCATACATCTCAGGTGAACAGGTTAATCAAACAGACTATAGTGCTAATCTATTGTTACAACTCAGCAGTAACGATGAACGCATGGCAATTTTAACTCAGGTTAGAGAAAAAATAATTAGTGGTAAAAAGGTTAATGAAGGCCGTATCAAACCCTCACCAGAAAATGTCGCTCTTGATTATAATATTATTTGTTTGCTGCAAGAATAAACTAATAAAACACATCGCCGCATTGAATGGGTTCAGTTTAGTAGGGTGAAAGAGATCCATACCTGTGCATATAGAACGACAAACTTTGAGCCAAACTGAGAGGACAGGTTTAGTCAGCTGAATATGAGTCATACGATCCTTCTTGGGTTAATTTGTAAGGGTGCAAATCAAAACTGGTATTAGTGGAAATGGAAATGTCATGAATTATGAATCGGTTGCGTCGGTAGGATACGACGAGAAATATAGGGATATGTGATTAATGTGGAGACAAGAAGACTTGCCCACAGAGTAGAAGAGACTGTACTACGATCGTATAAAATTGAATGTAAGTGATGAAGTTGGCGAAGTTAAGTGCTAGTTAGTTTAAGGGTACGAGGAGGAGGGGAGTGCAAAGGCAAAGATGAATGGGTATGATAAATGAATATGAAAAGAGTGATGGATGGATGTTGAGGATAGGGCAAGGACAATTATTCATTTTCAAACTGGCAGACGGAGGAATGGTCCTATCCCAAAATGGTTCGTGAAGCACATCAAAACTAATATAACGTATTGTGACGGTGTCCCTTTGATGCTGATACGAGAATTCCGAAAAATGAGTGAATAGATATGTGCCCTAATGGATTAGACATTCTACTGATATTTCTGCAACGTTTTCACACACACACACACACACACACACACATCTCTCTCTCTCTCTCTCTCTCTCTCTCTCTCTCTCTCAATGAATGGATCTTGAATTGGCTCTCCGTTCTCTTTTTTTTTTTTTTTTTCCTTGGAGCGAGCAATTTGCAGGCCCCGGGCCTTTGCCTTCTTCTTCCTTGCACTGATATATATATATATATATATATATATATATATATATATATATATATATATATATATATATATATATATATATATATATATATATATATATATATATATATATATATATATATATATATATATATATATATATATATATATATATATATATATATATATATATATAATCACCAGGTCATAACATCCACAGCAGATAATAGGTCTCTCCCTAACGTTTTCACTTATTCGGGGCTTGTATTATTTTTTTCCAGTCCAGAACCCTCAGATATCTTACGAATTTTCTGTCTTCATCAATATTTTTTTTCTTTGTTGTTAGAACCCTGTATCTCCTGACGTTTTTTATACGTCATCACACAATCTAGCTGCCGGTCTAGCAGCTGGTGTTTTTGAATCAATTATTACCCAATATGTTTCATTCCTTGCGTATCTGCTGCCGTGTATTCTACAAATAGGGTCCGGCTCAATGCCATTCCTTCTTTTATATTTATTTTATTATGGCTTCTACTCCAGTCCGTGTTTAGTCAAAGCTGATTCTTTCCTATCTCTTAAAGTGATTACCGACGTTAATCTTCCCATACCTCTATGGGCATCTCTCAACTTTATCTGCAGTGGTTCGGTCATTGTCCATGTGATCGAGCTGTAAGTCATTACGGGGAGAACGCACTGATTTAGCATTTTTGGCTTTTAACATAATGGTAAAGACCCTTTAAAATTCTTCTTTGCTTACCAAAAGCCCTGGAAAAAAAAAAAGAAAAAAAAAAAAAAAGCTTTTTACGTCTACTTATTTCAGGTTCGAATGGCAGGTTAGTCTGTACCAGTTACCCGGGGTATTCAAATTCATCGAACTGTTCAAAAACTCTATTTTTGATTCCTTTTTCCTCAGTTAGAGCTTGGGTATGTAACATGACTTTTTTCTTTTTCTAATTCATCTTCAGTCCTACGCAGAAGCATTCTCTGTTTAAGACACTTATCATTTGTTGCCTTTTTCCAACCGACTTACTAAAGAGGAAGATGTCTTCTGTGACACTGAGAAGACGCAGATATTCCTCTTCTATTTAATCCCATTGTTCTTTCCAGTCAAGATTTCTAAATACTTCTTAACATGCTGTAAACAATTCTGGCGAGACAGTACCGCCCTATCTTACCTCCCCTCCCCCCGCCTCTCTTTTTGATGAACTTTTGCGGTATCTTTATGGAGTTGAATGGTTGCTGTTCCATCTCCGTATATGGTATGTCTTCCAGTATTCTGCGGTAGATTTCTACATCTCTGCAAAATGCACTCAGTACAGCTGTTGTTTCTACTGTGTCGAAGGCTTAATTAACGAACTCCATTAACAGACCTCATGTGGTTAATCAAGCACGTTTGAAATTCTATTGGTGATGACCTTTGTGAATAATTCGTATATAACTGACAACCGGCTGACTGGTCGGTAATTTTTATCCTTTTAGTCTACTTTCTTATGTATTAAAATTTATATTACATTATTACTGTTGCGACTTTTCCATTCTGTGACACATTTCGTAAGGAGTTTTAATAATTTTACCAAGACAATCTTTTCTGCATCTTTGAATAATTTTGCCGTGATACAGTCTGCTCTTGATGCTGTACCTCTTTTCGTAATTTTCAGAGCTGTTTTTGTCTTTTTTTATAGTTATGGGAGGAATTTCTGTAGACATTGGATTTCTTTCGACACCTCGTTTTCCGTCTGGGTTGTATAGATGTCACAGAATTCTTCAACCACTTTGATAGTTCTTCCCTGTTTTTGTTTAACCATTTGGTTTCTTTAGAACATACGTCTGGCTTTTCCCAGTCCCTGCTTTCCTCTTTGCTGTCTTTACGTTAGTTCCTAAGTTTAAGGCTTCGTTTGTTTTTTTGGATATTAAATTTCAACATCTTGATTTTTCTTATTTATGCTTTTTGCTTATTTTACTTCATCTATTTCAATTCTAGTGAATATATATATATATATATATATATATATATATATATATATATAATATATATATATATATATATATATATATATATATATTCAAATTGTTAAAAACATTTTCAGGTAGGTAACTGGACCAACGGATGATGGGAAATATCTGAAATTCAGGATTGGAATACAGTTACAACTGCAACTCTTCATCTCGTCGTCTTTTGTCCTGTCTCTGCACCAGTCTTCACTATATGCAACTGAAGTACAATTTACCGAGCCTTCAGTCTGTCTGTTTGTTTGTCTGTCTGTCTGTCTGTCTGTCTGTCTGTCTGTCTCTCTCTCTCTCTCTTTGTCATACCTGCAGCAGCCAATGACAGCAGCAGCAGGCTGAAGCCGAGGACTGCCTTTGACCACATCATACGGTGTCAGGAGACTCCCAGGTCACCAAATCTGCAGGTCAAATAAGGACACAGTGGTGACGCAATTCTTACTCACAGCTGCATTCTCTGTCACATATTTTCCTAGCAGTTCATTTTGTATACTGTATTTTATTAACATTCTCTTGCCAGCAGGCTATGTGGGTGCATATCTTTTCAATATCAGTGAAATTTGGGTCCTTTTCAATATCAGTGATATTTGAGTCAGTGGCATGCGTGGCTATAACGAGCTATAAAAAGCGAATTTATTCGCTAAAGAAGGGGTGTTTCGAAACCTCCATACTAAGTTTAAAATACTGACATTAGAGACACATTATCAAATGTATGTTTATAACGTGGAAAATTATTTACTTCAAAGTGTTGATTTGTTATCATTTTTCAGTGTTGAACAACACACACGTTGGTACCAAAGACAGTGAGAAACACCATCATAGGGAGTGTAGTAGTAGTGGTCTTCTATTGCAGAAGGACAACTTTGAATTTAAATGTGTGTGTGTGTGTGTGTGTGTGTGTGTGTGTGTGTGTGTGTATTTATGCAAGAAAGAAGGAACCAAGGGCCAACCAAGAAAAAAACAAAAACAAGTTAACTGAGAGCCAAATTCAAGATCCATTCAGTTCGATATGTCTGGACACACTGCGTTTATAAGACTGGAGATCATAGGCAGTAGGAAATACAGACAGAGGGAGGTAGTTCCAGAGTTGACCTGTTGGATTCATGAATGACTAGGAGTAACGGTTAACTCTTGTATTAGAGAGTTCGACAGAAATGGGATGAGAATTTGTTGCTAGTCGAATGCTACGTGCCTGTAGTAGTGGTGGAAGGATGCAAACAGACATTTCAGAGGATCAGTGACCATTGAAGTAGCAATGGAAAAGATATAAAGCTGAAACAGTACGGCAAAAAGACAGAGGTTGAAGGGAGCCAGTAGGAGGAGGAGAGTCAATGAGGCGGAAATCCTTTGACTTTACCTTGTTGAAAAGAGCTGTGTGTACGTGCATAATATCAACAAGTGTGTTGGGGTAAAGAAGGCACAGAGTCGGCTTCGCACACCTAATCTCTAGGAAGCAGATTTTATGAGAGGTAATATTATTTTTCCAAGATAAATCCTGCGAGAATGACACTCAGGTATGTTTAAAGATGGTTCAGGATTGAGATGGATATTGTTGAAAGTTAGATGATACACCTGCGGAAGATTCTGTCGGGTTGATAGATGTATGAACTAAGTTTTTCATGCATTAAAAACAATACGATTACGTTTACCCCAATCAGAGATATGAGCCAAGTCAGACATCAGGTTTGCCATAACCTCATCCCTTGTTTGTTAAGTAACTGTTGAGATGGGCACTGCGGGAAGCGGATGGAAAGGTGAGAGGTGAAGTCATCAGCATATGAGTGGATAGGGTTTGATGTACAGCTTAAACCACGTCCACACAGTGCCTAAAACATTGTCCAAAACAATACTAGGAAGATCGGGAACATGCTAGGCAGATGCTTCAAAACATGCCACAAACATGTTCATATACTTGCCGGACTGATTATCCCCGACCTGTTCCAGGCATGAAATGTCCCCACCAGTGATGATAGCATGTCTCGAAACAAGATTATGGGTCTGAATGTCCAAACGAGATACTTCGAACATGTATGGAAACATGTCTGAACCAATGTTTTGAACATGCATCAAATCTTGTTGCTGACTCATGTGGAGGGGCCTTAGAAGGTCATAATGGATAGAAGAGAGTGACTGACAGGACAGAGCCCTGAGAACATATCAATCGTTAGCTTTCAGAGAAGAACGACGGTTGTCTACAACAGCAGCTATAGAACGACCAGAGGGGAAGCTAGAGATGAAGGCACAGATAGTAAGATGGAACTGCAAGAGGACAGTTTGGAAATAAATGATTTATGCCAGACCCGATCGAAGCATTTCAGAAGTCAAGTGCGATGGCAAAGCTTTCGACAGAGTCCCAAAAGGAGGATGATCAGGAGTCTGAAAGGTAGGTGAGAAGATCGCCAATGGAGTGTCCCTGGAGGAACCCGTACTAACGATATGAAAGATCGATGTGATTGAAAAGATGTTTATTATTATTATTATTATTATTTTTTTAAAGAACAAACTCAAAAACTCTTGAGATACAGGATGTTCAAGGAATTGGGTGATGGTTAGAGGGCTGCAAATGGTCACCATTCTTTGGGATTAGCTGAATGAGAGGAAGCTTCCAGCAAGAAGGAAAGGTACAGTACAAGTTGACGAGCAAAGGCGAAAGAGTTTACCTAGGGAGGGTTTAAGCAAAGAAGCACAGTTCTTGAAGACAACAGGTGGAACCCCATCAGTCCCATATGCCTTGTTAGCACTGAGGCCAGTAATGACAGAAATACATGAACTGAAAAAATATTCAGCCATGAGGAAGTAAGAGGAGGGAAGTGATGGAGGTACAACACCGGAATTGTCTAAAGTGAAATTGGAGGAGAAAGTTTGCGTGAAGAATTGTGCATTATCAATAGAAAAAATAGGTACAGACCCATCAGAGTGGAAAAGAGGAGGGAAGGATGATGAAGAAAAGTTGTTAAAAATGTTTTTGGTCAGAGTCAGAAGGAGTGAACAGAATTTCAGCTGGAGAGTTCAGAGCAATTAGTACAAGCTAAATTAGTTTTAGCACAGTGAAGAAGAAGAGACTTAACATGATTCCAGGCAGAGACACAATGGAGATGAGATTCAGGGTTGGTTGACTCTGGTACCTTTAGAGGCCTTCTCCTTGCTGTAGAGAGCATTAGAAGAAGCATGATAAAACCAATTTTTGTTTGCATTAGTCACAGGCTGTAGGAAAGGAATGTATACTTCCATGCCAGGGAGAAAAACCTCTGTAATGTGCATGGGACCCTTAGATTGCTCTCGGCCATGGATGCAATAACCATTCCAGTGAAAATCTTAGAAGTACTGCCTGAGGGCCTCCCAGTCAGTAGCTCCAAAATGCCACAGCCGCCGCTTCTTGCGAGGATCTACAGGCCTTACTAGAGTGATGGGACAGGTTAAGGTGATAAGGCTGTGCAGCCTAGTGAAGAGAAAGGATTAACAGCATACGCAGAAGGATTAGATGTAAGGAAGAGGTCAGGTATGCTGGAAATCTCTCCAAGGCAGTCAGGGATGCAGGGCAGGCTCTGTACAAGTGTTCTAAGTCATTAAGGATAGAAAAGATGTAGGCTTGTTCACTAGGTGGAGAACTGGAACAAGAGGAGAGCCAGAGGTGTTGGTGAACAGTGAAATCTCCTAGAATGGAGATTTCAAAGAAAGGAGACATTGAGAGGATGTGTTCCAACTTAGAAGTAAGAGAGTCGAAGGATTTTTTATAGTAAGTAGAATGTGGGGAGAAAACAGCTAGGATATATTTAGTCACAGGATGACGTGATAGCCGAAGCCAGAGAGTAGAGAATTCTGAAGATTCAAGTTCAGGAACACGAGAGCAAGATGTGTCGCTGCATACATATACGGAACAGTCACCTTTGTCTTTAAAATGAGTATTGGGAAAGTAGGCAGATACAGATAAGGATTTGCTGTCAGTCGCCTCAGACAGCAGAGTCTCAGTGAGGAAGAGAAGGTGAGGTTTAGAAAAGGAGAGGTGGTGTTTAACAAAGAGAACATTAGAGGAAAGGCAGCTAATGCTGCAGAAATGAAGTGTGTCACACAGTGGTTCCAGGCATCTCGCTTGGTCGTCACCAGGAAAGTGACGGATGGTGGGGGCTTTGATGTCCCCCCCCCCCCCGCCTCCCCAGGGACACCGGGGCTTGGAGAATGGAGGCCATTTTTGTTGAATTTTGAATAGGAAGTTTAGTATGTAATGTACATGTAGTTTGATACTGATAGTTAGAGACACTTGTACTGGAGAGTATGCTGGCCTACTCTCTGTGTTACCCAAACACTGAATAAGTTTAGCAAAAGGGGATGGTCAGGAGCTAGTCCCGACGGCTGATGAAGCGGGAGCTCTAGCTCTCCCTGTCATCAGCTTTCCATCCACCTTGGAAGTACAGTACCTCTCTGCTCGACTGGTGCTACAGTGTGTGTGTGTGTGTGTGTGTGTGTGTAATTGTAATTAGTGTATGACCATGGCTCGGGTTGGTATCGTATGTGTTTTTAGATATACGATTTTGGAACGTTTCTCATCAACACATAATTATGATTTCTGATATACTATAATCATCATCTTTATTCCATTTATCTGAAAATATATTAATGGGTCCGACTCCAAAGGTCATTCATCAGAAATCTGTCATGGCGGCAGGGGGGTGTCGGCTGTCTTCTCACTAACGACAAACTGCCCCCGGGTGATGATACAGGCCCACTTTGAAGATTTTCATGGACGCAACCGTGTTATGTATCAAATGATAAAATACAGTGCCTTTCATATACTGAGAGAGAGAGAGAGAGAGAGAGAGAGAGAGAGGGAGAGAGAGAGAGAGAGAGAGAGATAGTGCCACGGCAAGCAACCGGCTTTGGTATGATTACGGTTATCACCAAGTGGTATAATGACGACGATTCAGTTAATAATCTGCAATTATTTTCCTGAAGATAACCCAGAATTCTTGCAAATTCCATTGAATGATTTCACCCTGAAAAATTAAAAACAAAGGCTCTTAGATATTCTGTTACACTTTAACTTACATAATAGTGAAAAGGCTTCATACTGTAGGATATGAGATAAATTCCACTCATCAGTATGGTGATAGTCTTCATTTTTATCAGTATACCTGCATATATTTTTGAAACTTCGGAAATATCCTTTCCAGGCAGAGGAGAAATAAATGCTACAAATCAGCCTTTTTCGTTCGAATTTCCTCTCTTAAGCTTAATATAGGACTCTGGAGATGGTAAGAATAAAATAACAAGTATGTCACTGAACTGAAATAATTAATCATATTATGTCTTCATTTAGTTAAAACTTTCAAGTGCCCTAAAATTGAGGAGGCATTTGAAAATCAGGAAACGCATGACAAATGGGAAGAGTGAAGGAATCCCACACATCAGAAAATATAAGAGGGCCTTTCGACCACTGCCGAGGAATGCCCAGGTAAGGACTTAAGACTTCCAAGATTAGGACTGAAGACTGCCAATGTTATGACTGAAGAAAGCCGTGGCTATGGCCAAAGGGTGCCAAGGTTAGGACAAAAGAATGCCAAAGTTAAGACCAAATAATGGCAATATTAATACCGAATAATGCCAAGGTTAAGACTGAAGAATGCCTAGGTTAGAGCCGATGAATGCCAAGGCTACGGCCGTTGTATACTCCTAGGTTATGACCGAAGCTGGCCGTAGTCAGAACCGAAGCATTCCAAGGTTTGCGCCAGGCGGATGTGGCTTTTCGGACTGATAAGGTTCCTCTTAGATTTGGCTGTGTAAACGTACTAACTGCTTCCAGTTTGTTACAGTAGGTAAAACTTGGCTCGGTATTTCAGCTTTCTTACGTGTACTGATTTTCATTATTCCGAGAGCGGGCTCAGATTTTCAATGTTGCTTTCACTTTCTGAGAGGTTGCAGGATGGTATAGCGGGATGAGGCACTCCAGCATGATGTGGTCCATTTGAGTTTGCATCCGAGGGGTAATTTGAATTTATTGTTTAAATTACTGAGCGTAAGCGACTGATCGCCCTGTAGTAAGTGAAATAAAACTTAACGAATTAATTCACTGTCATACCTAGGATTCGAACTCGGGCCCTGCTGGATGGTAGAATGTGACGGCACCACTGCGTCAAGAGAGGTAACCAACTTGCCTTCCAGAAAAGCAGGAGCTCATACAATCCTTTACGACCCTTGCTTTAGATGTCGGGATAAGTTGTTTAGCACGTGAGCCAGTACGCTTCTTACGGACCAGTAAAATATTGTGTGATGGACGGATGGATAACAAAACTGTTGCGAAATTTCAGATTCACTTATTCAGATTCACTGCGGCAGTCCAGTGCACTGGACTGCGGCAGCCTAGCCTAACAGCTATTCAGTTCAAAGTAGGTAATAAACGACTGGTTTTATATATTCTGTTAACTTGTAGTTAGCCTGCAACTCAAATGAAACAAAAAGTTGAAGGCAAAATCAGTTTTCTGGGCTCCGGCACAGGACTTGATTTTTTTTTTTTTTTTTTTTTTTTGGGGGGGGGGGCCGGAGTGGTGAGATGTACCATCACTTAATCACAGGGTCGTAATTTTGACTGGCATTACAAGATCTGTAGCAACTCTTCCTGAGTGATTTATTCAGTATAATAAACCTCAGTATCCTCATGTATACTGTCATGACTTATAGTAACCCTTCTCTCAGGAGGCACGTCTCGACAGGATAGTCTTTCATACTGAATTCATACAACATTACACCTCATAGATATAAAAAATTTTAGGTGTCCACACTTGAAAGTGTAGAACGTGTATGTGGGAGCAAGTATGCTATTGCTGTTACATTAGTGAAGAGAAGAATGGCTCCAAGCCACTTGCCTGATGATAATGCAAAGTGAAGTGATATATCCTACATCATAATATGCATACTGTACTATCATTCAAGTGACTTTGGACCTTCAAGCCAGTCTGGTGGGTCACATTTAACTTTGTATATAGTTTGGTGCGGTCTGGTGCTTTGGAGCATTGTGTAGGTGAATAGTGAGAAAAGCCCCTTTTGTAACATCCATTGCTCTTAAAAAAGCTTTTCATCGACGCACATAGGTCTGCTGTGGCTTTAATAATCTCTGAGGTAAGCCAGTTTTCGTGTTTAGTTTGTCGACTTAGAACTTTTTCAGCACAAATGTGAATTTTGAGAAAAGGTTGTTAATTTAAGCAGCATATATAATTACCCCGTAAATTTTCCAGCGATGTCCACAGATTCACTAGAGATTCAGTAGTCCCAGCGATAACAGTTTCGGTACTGTTTGGTGTTCAGTTTGGCAATTATTATCCCCCCACCGGCAGTATGTATTGGTAATGGTGTTGAAGAAAGTTGTTTATGTAACGGCTACTACATTTTCCATAATTATAAAAAAAAAGAAAAAAAAATCTGCATACCCTGTATAGATTGAATAGTGTACGAATAATAGTTTTGGTGCAGTTTGTTGCTCAGTATGGTGGATTTTACCTTTTTTAAAGCAGTATGGTGCCGAAAATCAAGAAAAGTCACCAAAGTACTACTTTTCCATAAGCTATCCATCGACGTGCCAGAACTATTGTTGCTTTGATATTATCCTAATTAGCACAGTTTTGGAGCTGTGAGTGGGATGATAAACTCCTAACATCAGCATTCTCGCTCGCATCGCTCACTCAAACAGTAAATGCTATTAGTTGTATTAATAAAATTTCCACAATACTAATATGGCCACAATCAATAGTCTATCTATCTATATACCTAGGCTGCTTCCCCCAAGGAAAGGGAGGTAGCCGAGACAGGACGACACACTCCCCATTTACTCATCCATTCAAACACATTCATTCGCATTTTAGCCCCAAAGGGGAGAACGGACAGATCCTCACCGCACCACACCACACAAGGGTCAACTGCGCAATCCAATCAGTGACATCCGCAGCAGGGCCCGACAGCAAAACTGGTTTACCCCTGCCACATCGTAACAGACCCATCCCCTTACCCGCACCTGACCTGACTAGCTGATCAGACCAAATGCAGGAGAATATCCCCTCAGGGCTGCGTCATCACTTATTCATTCACAATTTCTCTCCATTTATTTCTGTCACGCACAGCCACTCTTCCTTGCTCAACAGACATCCCTCTCGCATCCAGTGCTCTCTTCACACTGTCCATCCATCCTATTCGTGGTCTTCCTCTCAGCCTTACGCCTCTCACATCAGATCTAGTTATCTTTTTCACCAATCGCTCATTACCATTCTCTCCATATGCCCAAACCATCGCAACACCCTCTGCTCAACTCTACCAGCCATCTCCCGAACAACTCCAGTTCTCCTTCGCGCTTCATCATTTCGCACCCGATCCATATGCGTCACTCCACACATACTTCTCAGACACTTCATCTCCATTACATTCAATCTTTTCCTCTCTGCTACACCCATATTCCATGTTTCAGCCCCATATAATGCAGTCGGTACCACAACACCCTCATACAGCCTTCTCTTTACATCCATTCTAAGCGAACGACATTTAAACACTTTTTTCATTCCTCCCAGCACCTTTCCTACTTCATTTATTCTAAACTTCACTTCTGCATCTATTCTTCCATCCACAGCAACATGTGACCCTAGATATTTAAAACAATCTACCTCCTCAAGCAACTCACCATTCAAAACTATATTCATCCCCCTACCATCTATCAACCTCGTACACTTCATCACTTTACTCTTATTCTCATTTACTTTCAACTTCCACCTTTCACACACCCTTCCAAGCTCCTCTACCAACTGTCTCAATCTCTCCTCTGAATCAGTCACCAGTGCAGTATCATCTGCAAACAGCAGCTGCTTCAGATTCCACTCTCCACCATCATCATACACCAGACTCAGACCTCCACCTAAAACTCTTGCATTCACCTCCCTTACAACACCATCCATGTGAATATTAAACAACCAAGGCGACATCACACATCCCTGTTGCAGCCCCACTCTCACGGGAAACCAATCACTTACAGCATTTCCCACTCTTACACACGCTCTACTATTTAAATAAAAACTTTTCACCCCTTTTAGTAACCTACCATCAAGTCCATACAATCTTAAAACAGTCCACAAAGCCTCCCTATCAATTCTATCATATGCTTTCTCTAAATCCATAAATGCCCAAAACACATCCTTGCCTTTCGCTAAATACTTTTCACACACTTGTCTCACAGCAAACACCTGATCAACGCATCCCCTCCCTCTCCTAAAGCCACACTGCTCATCACCAATCACTCCCTCTGTACCCTCTCTAACTCTCACAATTAATACTCTACCATACACCTTACCTACAACACTCAACAGACTTATACCCCCAAAGCTAGTACATTCATACTTATCACCCTTGCCTTTATACAACGGGACCACACAAGCACTTGCCCAGTCAATTGGCACCATACCTTTATCAAAGCACACATTCAACAGTCTTACTAACCAGTCAACAATAGTCACTCCACCACCCTTCAGGCATTCAACAGCACACCCATCCATACCTGCAGCTTTTCCTGTTTTCATCTCTTTTACTGCCTTCTCCACTTCCTCCTTCGCGATCAAAGCATCATTCAACTCTCCCAACACATTTATTCCTTGCACCCTTCCATCCGCCACAATCTCAGCCACCCTTTCCTCCTCTACATTTAACAATCTTTCAAAATACTCTGCCCATCTCTTCCGTACTGCATCCATCTCAATTAACATCCTTCCATCCTCTGCTTTTACTCGTTCTTCTTTCCCAGACCCTCCTTTTCGCACCCTTTTCACCTCCTTCCAAAACATTTTCTTATTCTGTTGAAAATTCTATGTCAGCCGCCTACTCCACCTCTCATCTGCTGCCACTTTAGCATCACGCACAGCCCCTCTCGCTCTATTCCTCTTTTCCTTATACCTTTCATATAACATCTCATCCTTCCTCTGCAGCCACACTTCATATGCACGTCTCTTCTCAGCCACAGCCATATTTACTTCCTCGCACCACCATTCACTTCCTTTTCTTACACCACCACCCACACGTCTCACACCACACACCTCTTCTGCATGCCCCACCACAGCACTCTTAAACAACTGCCATTCCTCCTCCACGCTGCCATTTTCCCGATCTTTCACTGCGTTCCACTCATCTTTCAATTTCTCCTGATACTCTATCTTTTTCTCTCTTTTATCCAACTCACTCACTTTCAAAACCTCCCTGCCACACCTAACCCTCTTAGCTCTCACCCATCTCTTACCTACTCTTAACTTTCCCTTCACCAGGTAGTGGTCAGACATACCTCCACCCTCCCCTCTCAGAACTCTCACATCCAACAATCTTCCTATTACATTCCTAGACACAACCACATAGTCCATCAAAGCTCTATCAACAACCCTTCCACCCTCTTGTCTCACCCATATATACTTATATCTTTCTTCTCAAACAGCGTATTCCCAATCACCATCTCTCGCTCAACACATCGCTATCATTCGTTCCCCATTTTCATTTCTTCCAGGCACACCATGCGTACCAACTATGCCTTCAACTGCTACATTTCCCACTCTAGCATTCAGATCTCCCATCATTACCACATTCACATTCGCTCCAAAACTCTGCAGACACTCATCAACATCATTCCAGAAGGACTCCCTCTCTCAATATTGGCGAATCTAAAAAAGAAAATCGAAATATTGGTATTCACTTAAGTCCTTCAGTAAGCCAATCAGACACAGTTTCATTTACACCACCAGATAAAGCTGACATCAAGTCCCCTACTCCCTCCAACATAACGGCTCAGTCGGGTGCTGTTAAGGCTCTCTGATAAGGTAAACATCCAATAAATTCCCTTTGGCTAGTCATCATCATCATCCGGACCTCCTTTCCCACCCAAGGGCAGGGTGAGGAGTAGCAATGTCCAGACAGCCCAAAATTGCCCAATCCAATGGACCACTTTTCCATTCACTCATCATTCAAGCCCCCGGAATCCTGGCTCTTACGGATACGCCAAAAATGTTCACCACGTTCTGTAGTTTCACATAATCATATCCGACAGAGTCAATCCAGACTCTGCCACGTTAAAAAGGGGTGCCAAAATCCCTGATCATGCACTTCTCCTCACAAAATTCATCCAGCCAGCTCTATCTCCTGTCAGTTCCTTAGCCTCGCCGACTTCAAACCTCTCTTCCTCACACATTCATCTACCATATCTCTCCACCTTCTCCTCGGCCTACCTCGCCTCCTCCCTCCCTCGAATTCGCTCAGATAGACCTTCTTCACCACTCTATTGTTATCCATTCTCTCCACATGACCATACCATCTCAGTACACTCTCTTCAATTCTGGTGTCCACCGACTTTCTCATTCCGCATCTTTCACGAATCACATTATTTCGTATCCTAACCACCTTCTGTACTCCACATACATTCCTCAGCAGTCCCATCTCCACTGCTTTTACTCTTGACTTTTCATTTGCATGCCACACCATAGTCTCACATCCATATGTTAAAGTTGGCACTAACACTCCTTCATGTAAGCCTTCTCCAGCTGCAACACTCAAGCCTCTGTTTCTTATCAAGGCCTTCATTGCACCAGCTACTTTTTTTCCTTGTGTCACTCTACTTTCAACTTCTTTTGCACATTTTCCTCTCTTTTCTATCACTGTACCCAGGTATTTGAACTCTCTCACCAATTCCAGTCTCTCTCCATTCACTGTTACATTGCACTGGGAGTCACCTTCTCTCTCAATAATCATCACTTTACTCTTTTCTACATTTACTCTCAAGGAACGACGCTTACAGACATCAGAAAAACTCTGCACTAGCCTACCAAGTTCTTGTCCGGTACTTGCAAGCAGTACTGCATCATCAGCATACAACAAATTTGAGATATTCCATCCATCACCATTCATTACCAATGCCATCCCTCTCTCCATTACTTGTGTTGTCACTCCTCTCATCACCCCATCCATATATATACATTGAACAACCATGGGGACATCACACAACCTTGTTGCACGCCCACACTGATCTTGAACCATTCACTTAGATCCCCATTAACCCTTACACATGCTTCACTACCATCATAAAAACTCTTGACGGCACCGAGCAACTTACCCTCTACACCGTACATGAGCAAAACTTTCCACAATCCTTCTCTGTCCACTTTGTCATATGCTTTTTCCAGATCCATGAATGCCATAAACACCTTATGGTCTTTCTCACAATCCATCTCTACTATCTCTCACTGCAAATATTTTGTCCACACATCGTCTGTCACTCCTAAAGCCACCCTGTTCATCACTCACTAGGACTTCTGATATCTCTCTTACCTTCTCTATAATTCTTCCATATACCTTCCCTACCACACTCAGTAAGCTTATGCCACAATAATTCTTGCACTCACTTCGTTCACCTTTATTCTTGTACAGGAGTACAATCACAA
Organism: Coenobita brevimanus; assembly: GCF_032717465.1. Classification (NCBI taxonomy): domain Eukaryota; kingdom Metazoa; phylum Arthropoda; class Malacostraca; order Decapoda; family Coenobitidae; genus Coenobita; species Coenobita brevimanus. Next base: position 9,132,382 of record NC_136961.1, read on the forward strand.
CCCTTTTCCACTCTGCTCTCAACAAATTCGGTTCTTATTTCAATTGAACCCTTTTCCTGTAACTAGCCACTTCTTCCTCTTTTTCCTCCACCGCTCTCCTTACCTCCTCATCCCACCATGCCGTACCTTTCTTCTTTGTTGTTACTCTTGCCACACCACACACCGCTTCAGCATTCCAAACTAAGCAATCCCTAAATACATTCCACAGTCTGTCCAGATCCATTTCATTCCGATTCAGTAATTCTAACTCGTCCTGTACTTTGGTCCTGTATTCATCTGCCATTTCTTTGATCTTCAGTTTCTCAACTTTCAGTCTTTCTCCCTGACTGCTCCTCTCTCTCCTGATCCACCTCACTCCTCTCAGCTTGATCTTGCATACCACAATCATATGATCTGACAGACCACCACATCGTCCTCTCACAGCCCTCGTATCAGCAACCATTCCCATCATCGACCTCTCTACGAGCACGTAATCAAGCAGGCTTCTTTCAAAACGATCCCCGTTTCCTAAATACCATGTATATTTATGTGCATCTCTGTGTTTGAAATAGGAGTTACAAATGCACAACCTCCTCTCCTGACACATATCCTTCATTCTCTTCCCATTATCATTTTCTCCTCTTGCTAGTAGTTATTAAAATATTATGTATTGATGATATTTCTGGATTCATGTTTTCCTCTGTGCTTGGCATTTTGGCGTACAATCCACTAAAATCGATAACTTCATCACGAGCTGTGTGTCTTTTAAAAGATTATAGCCTAAATAGGAGGGAAGAGAGAAGAAATGTGTACTATGCAAAAGAATCGCAGGGAAGAGACGTTACGAAGCTTTTTATGACATAGAATGAGACCACCAAAGGTTCGGGATCACATTAACGGTGAGGAAACCAATGATGTGTATTGTAGGAGGTGTATCAGGGTTTGCAGCCCGTCTTCTCTCTCTCTCTCTCTCTCTCTCTCTCTCTCTCTCTCTCTATACACACACACACACACACACACACACACACACACATATATATATATATATATATATATATATATATATATATATATATATATATATATATATATATATATATATACAGTATATATATATATATATATATATATATATATATATATATATATATATATATATATATATATATATATATATATATATATATATATATATACTTTCCAGCAGCAATATTAAAACAAACTACTAAATCTTGATGTGAGGAATAAACTACTGAGATGTTACGAAGTCTCCAAATCAACTTAGAATACAACCTCTACGTTGCAAATTCAGCATTAGAATCTGATTGGATATATATATATATATATATATATATATATATATATATATATATATATATATATATATTGTTACGGAACAGCGAAAGATAATGTACACTTTAAGTGAGAATACTAAAAATCACTATTGTCCCGTAAAGTTCCAGTTCAAAACAAAAGAGTTAGGTAAAATTACAAGTTAAAGTTTAATGCTCAAACTAACAACAAAACATTCAGAACTCATAAGGATAATGTAATGGCAAAAACAGGTTAAATATATGGTTAACTGCAATAGCCTCTATTAACACGAAATAAACAAGAGTAAATTTACCTAAGTCAGCATTGATAAAATGAAAATACACTGGGTAATGCTCAGTTAATGCAAGATAAATTATCACAGATACAAAATATTATTAATGATGGCTGACAATAAAAACCTCTACATTAATAACAAAAACCTTACTAGGTCTAAGAATTAACCTTATGCTACACAGTACAAGAAAAAATGCAACAACACTCATACCCAAATTACACAGCTGCTAGATGGTTGAAGACTTCCTGAGCACTCACAGTAATAACTGTACAGGGGAGGACAGAGATGTGAATAAAATGAGGAGCAGATCTAAGTGGCAATTAATGTAGAGACTGAGCTCATTATATAGGGGCCGGCAGAGCTTGATACAACTTGTAAGAAGGACGCGCAAATGAAGCCATGGGGACAAAGAGCTGACAATCCTATTCTGAACAACAGAAAGGACGACTTTACTATAACGGTAGAAGGGGGGGGGACTGAGGCAGAACACGCTCGTGATCAAACAGGCAGCATACTGTGCGTTAAAATTACACAAAGGATGATGAAATCATAGGCTATGTAACACCTCCCCACAAAGAAAAAGAAATTTACAAAGGAAATTTCTTATTACTCTAAAACAATCTGTGTAAAGTCTAGATAAGCAATCTGCAATAACATTTTCTTTCCCCTTGACATGTTGTATGTCTAATGAATACTCCTGAAGAAGTAGACTCCATCTTGTCAATCTCTGATTTTTATCTTTAAACTTACTAAGGAATTTCAGTGGGTTATGATCGGTATAAATGACTATGGGGTCAAAACCAGAACACAAATAAAATGAAAAATGCTGTAAACCCAAAATCAAGGCCAAAAGCTCTTTCTCAATAGTTGAGTAGTTCTTTTGAGGTGGAGTGAACTTCTTACCGTAATAAGATAAAGGATGTTCAATACCCTGATCATCCTCTTGCAGCAAAACAGCACCAGCTCCTGTATCACTTGCGTCAACAGCCATCTTAAAAGGCTTAGCAAAATTTGGAGTAGCGAGCACTGGCTGACTTAATAGGATAGCTTTAAGTTTGTTGAAAGAGGATTCACAGTTATCGGTCCAGACAAATTTAACTCCCTTTTTCAGTAGGTCTGTAAGTGGTGAGACAAGAATTGAAAAGTTAAGAACAAATCTCCTGTAATAACCTACCATTCCCAAAAATCTTTGTAGCTCTTTCCTACTTTTAGGTCTGGGAAGATCACTTATAACCTGAACCTTAGCTCCTGGTGGTGCAACATGTCCATCACCAATTACGTACCCAAGGTACTGAACTTTAGCTTGACCAAACTCACACTTTGATAAATTAGCTACAAGATTAGCCTGAACTAAACGCTCAAGAAATTTACTGACATGGCATAGGTGATCTTTCCAGTTGTCACTGAAGATTAATACATCATCAATATAAACAACACACCCTGCCAAACCCTCTGTTACAACATTCATGAGCTTCTGAAATGTGGCTGGTTCATTCTTCATACCATATGGCATTACAGAACATGCAAAAGTCTTTCCTAGTATTACAAAACATGAGATCTCCCTAGCACGTTCAGTCATAGGTACTTGCCAGTATCCCTTTAACAAATCAAGCTTACTTATGTACCTAGCCTTTCCGATCTTGTCTATGCAATCTTCCACGTGAGGGAGAGGGTAAGTGTCTGTTTTGGTTATCTGATTAACACGTCTGTAGTCGATGCAAAGCCGCTGTGACCCACCCGGCTTAGGGACCAGAATGACAGGAGAACTCCACTCGCTCTGATAGGGCTCAATCATCTTGTGGTCCAACAGGTAGCCAAGCTCCTTCTGGATGAGAGGAACTTTCACTGGGTTCACACGGTAAGGAGGCAGTTTAATTGGCTTTGCATCTCCAACATCGACATCATGCATCAACACAGTGGTTCTTCCTGGAGTGGCACGGAACACTTGTGGGTACTCCTGCAGTAATGCCGAAAACTCCTGCCTTTCCTCGGGAGGTAGATGAGAAAGCTTAGTCTGGAGATCATTCATGATATCAGGATTCTTCCCCAAACTATCACTCAGGCTCATACTGCATGGGAGAGCTTCACTTGCAGACTCGGTTGGAACAGCTACAGTGCAGACTGGATTATTTTCGTCCCGCCTGTGATATAACTTTAGCATGTTGATGCGACATAGTTGCTTGTTCTTTCTACGATCTGGTGTGGCGATGACATAGTTGACATCACTGAGTTTCTTCTCCACGAAATAAGGACCACTAAACTTGGCTTGAAGAGGTTGCCCATGAACTGGTAGCAGAATCAAAACCTGATCTGGCTGAAAGTGGCGTAACCTAGACTTCTTATCATACCAAGTCTTCATCTTCTCCTGAGCAGCTCCTAAATTCTCTCTCGCCAGCTGTAAAGCAGTGGACAGCCGTTCTTTGAACTTCATCACATACTCCAGCAGGTTGATGTCATCTTCCTCCGACAGCCAGCATTCCTTGAGTAACTTAAGGGGTCCTCTTATTTCATGGCCAAACAGTAGTTCAAAAGGTGAAAAGCCCAGTGAATCATTTGGAGATTCTCTTGCGGCAAATACAACAAACGGAAGACCTTTATCCCAGTCTTTCTGATGTTCCAAACAGTATTTCTTGAGCATCGATTTGAGTGTTTGATGATATCTCTCCAACGCTCCTTGGGTCTGGGGATGGTAAGCTGAAGACGTGATCTGCGTGATGCCCAACTCTTTCAGAGACTGCTTGAAAACGTTTGACATGAAATTACTTCCCCGGTCTGACTGTACCTCCTTGGGCAGACCAAACTTTGTGAAGAACCCTAGCATTTCCTTAACCACGTTCTTTGCTGAGATATTTCTAAGTGGAATGGCTTCAGGATAACGAGTAGCCATATCAATCATGGTCAACACATAAGAAAATCCTGAAGAAGTCTTAGGAAGAGGGCCCACAATATCCACCAACACACTGGTAAAAGGCGCCTCAAAAGGAGGAATGGGAACTAGAGGTGCAACCTTTTCGGTCTGATTACACTTCCCCACAATTTGACAGGTGTGACAAGACTTACAATACCAGGAAACATCCCTGAAGATACCTGGCCAGTAGAAGTGTTTCAAAATGCGTGCCACAGTCTTCCTTACTCCAAGGTGTCCTGCCAAACTGGAATCATGAGCCACTCTAATGATATCCTGCCTACAAACACGAGGGATGACAACTTGATGTACAACCTCCCATTCACAGTCGACTGATGCTGTTGGGGGTCTCCACTTCCTCATAAGTACTCCTGACTTTATATAATAACAAGTAGAAGCACCAGCTGACTCTTCCTCACTGCAAGCAGAGTTAGCTAGACCTTTCAACTCAGGGTCAGCAACCTGCAGCTCAACCAACTCTTGACGAGACAAATTATCAACACTACGGGGTACTGCCTCATCTGGTGAGTGGTCCAAATTAGCAAGAAAAGTGTCAGCTAGGATAACAACATCATCATCATTATCCTCTAAATCACCAGTAACTTTAGACTTAGCCCTAGTGACAGCACATGCAGGGAACACATCAGGGACATCACAATCCTGGGACGTAGCCACTGGCTCACTAGACAACTGAGGAGCTGGACACACTTGACTTCCACCAATATCATTTCCAAGTAAGAAAGTTACACCTGACATTGGGAGCGTCTCAGCCAACCCAACCATAACGGAACCATTAACAAAACCAGACTCTAAATTCACTCTGCACAGAGGGACGGAGAAGTAATTATTCCCTACGCCTTGTAAGATTACAGTTTCATCAGAGGAATTAACATTAGAGCCTAGAACACTGATCAACATAAGGGATTGGCAAGCACCTGTATCACGATATATTTGAACTGATTTCCTGTCATTACTGTCCAGAGGACTGACAAAACCATCAGACAGGAAATTAGCACATGAACTCTTGAGAGTGTCACCCACGTTACTGCTCAAAAGAGGAGCTCCAACATGAGAATTTAAATTACCCCTCAAAGCAGGTTCAGTTAACTCAGTTAAAGAAATCTGGGAACTCTCAAGGGTGGACACTAGACCAATTGACTGAATATTTAAAGACTCCTTTTTGTTCACATCACGCTGTCTCCTGAAACATTTCTCCGTAGTATGACCAAGCTTACTACAATAAGTACATTTACATTTCTGAAATCTAGAGGTGAAGCTGGTATTTACTTCCTGAGAAACATCATCTTTATTCTCTTTCCTGTTACCTGTACTCTGAGTAGAGGCAACGTACTTACTCTCAGCTTTCCCTTTTTCTCTAGAATATCTCTTGTGAGTGAGAACATATTCATCTGCTAAAACTGCAGCATCAGCCAGATTATCTATTCTTCTCTCATCAAGATATAGGCTTACATCTTTATTAACACACCTTTTGAAGTCCTCCAGCAAAATCATCTGCTTAAATTTGTCAAAATCAGAATCCACATTCTTAGAATTTAACCACTGCTCTAACAGATCTTCTTTGATTTTTGCATACTCAACATGGGATTGTTTATCTTGCTTGTAAGTTGTCCTAAATTTTACTCTATAGGCTTCAGGAACTAGCTCATAGGCCTTCAGAATCAAGCTCTTAACCACATCATAATTATCAGATTGATCCTGAGGCAAAGATGCATAAGTTACTTGAGCTTTACCGGTGAGAACAGTTTGAAGGAGTACTGGCCAATACTTTTTGGGCCAGTTAAAACCTGTAGCTACCCTCTCAAACAACTGAAAATACTTCGTTAAATCAGATTCATTAAAAGGAGGGACAAGTTTAACATTTTTAGCCACATCAAAATCATCAGAGCTAGATGATCCAGTTCCACATTGGTTCATCCGATACTCATGGTCTGCCTGAATCCTAGCAAGTTCAACTTGTGCCTCAGCCTCCTTAGAACGGGCCTGAAATTCAGCCTCCTTAGCACGAGACTCCGCCTCCTTAGCCTGAGCCTCCTGCAGGGCCAGCTGTAACTTAGCTAATTCAATCTGCGTTTGCTCATTTGGAGGAGTTACATTAAACAAGCTTTCATTAATCATGTCAACAATTTGATCTTTAGAATGATGAGAGCGAACAGCAATTCCCAATTGTTGAGCAACAAGCTTAAGTTCATTCTTTGTTCTGTTTTCTACATCACACACTGTTTGCACATTTGACAAAAAATCTTTGGCTTCATCAAGTGTAGTAATAGTAGACATCATGAATATATCACAGTCACAAAATATCAAGCAATATCCTTATGATAATATCCTGAATATCCTGATAAGAGGTCGCCAAATTTATGTTACGGAACAGAGAAAGATAATGTACACTTTAAGTGAGAATACTAAAAATCACTACTGTCCCGTAAAGTTCCAGGTTCAAAACAAAAGAGTTAGGTAAAATTACAAGTTAAAGTTTAATGCTCAAACTAACAACAAAACATTCAGGACTCATAAGGATAATGTAATGGCAAAAACAGGTTAAATATATGGTTAACTGCAATAGCCTCTATTAACACGAAATTAGCAAGAGTAAATTTACCTAAGTAAGCCCTGATAAAATGAAAATACACTGGGTAATGCTCAGTTAATGCAAAATAAATTAGTACAGATACAAAATATTATTAATGATGGCTGACAATAAAAACCTTTACATAAATTACAAAAACCTTACTAGGCCTAAGAATTAACCTTATGCTACACAGTACAAGAAAAAATGCAACAACACTCATACTCAAATTACACAGCTGCTAGATGGTTGGAGACTTCCTGAGCACTCACAATAATAACTGTACAGGGGAGGACAGAGATGTGAACAAAATGAGGAGCAGATCTAAGTGGCAATTAATGTAGAGACTGAGCTCATTATATAGGGGCCGGCAGAGCTTGATACAACTTGTAAGAAGGACGCGCAAATGAAGCCATGGGGACAAAGAGCTGACAATCCTATTCTGAACAACAGAAAGGACGACTTACTCTACTATAACGGTAGAAGGGGGGGGACTGAGGCAGAACACGCTCGTGATCAAACATGCAGCATACTGTGCGTTAAAATTACACAAAGGATGATGAAATCATAGGCTATGTAACAATATATATATATATATATATATATATATATATATATATATATATATATATTATTGGATATTGTTTATATCGTTTTAATGGGGATCTGCTTTCCAGCAGCAATATTAAAACAAATACTGAAGTTTGATGTGCAGAAATAACTGCTGAGATGTTATGAAATCTCCAAATCAACTTAGAATACAATCCTTATGTGGCAAATTCAGCGATAGAATCTGATTGGTGACCGGTAAAACTTGACCTTACTACCGCTGATGGCCACACCTATTTCGTCTTTTATACCAACTAACGCCTGGCGACTTTTCTCAGCTGAGAGTGACCCATAGCAGGCTGATGATAATGCTGGTAGCTTTGCCCCTCTCATGGTTGGAACAACTTTAGTTTATTCTATTCCAGCTAAAGCCAGACAGGTTAATTCAGGTGAGCCCCATGCGAGCCTGACTCTTAATTCTTGTATTGTACCATTAGGTCTCTAATGGTTAACAGATCTACTATTCTCGTATTCCTTTACAGCTAACACCGGACGCTATCGTTCAACTAAGAGTGAGTCATAAGAGCCTGATAGTAAT
>NC_136961.1:9145608-9165236 GCF_032717465.1 Coenobita brevimanus
ATAAAAGTAAGTATTAAAACGTACATACGTACATGACTACTTACGTACGTACGTGAATACTTGCGTACGTATGTACATACGTGTTTGAACACGTAAGTATGTACGTGAATACTTTCGTATGTATGCCCGTACTTACGTACGGGAGTACTTACTTAAGCACGTATTTACGTACGTGCGTGAATACTTACCTATGTATGTACTTACGTATATGAATATTTACGTAAGTACGTTCGTATTTACTTACATACGTACGTGAATTCTTAGGTTAGTACGTAATTACGTAAGTATGGGAAAACTTAAGTACTTGTGAATGTACAGTACTTACGTACCGGTATGTAAATACTTTAGTAAGTACGTATCTACGTACGTTCGTGAATATTCACGTACGTACTTACGTACGTGAATACTTACGTAAGATCATACGTTTGTACGTACTTCTGTAAGCACATATATACATACGTACGTAAGTACGTACATGAATGCATCAGTAGGCCTACATACATAGATAAGTATGCAAGTACGTACGCAAGTACGTACATCAGTGCATATGTAAGTACATACCTGGGAGCATATGTAGGCATGAACATACGTTCGTACATGAGTACATAATTATGTACGTGGATGTGTACATAAGTACGTACATAGATGCGTACATAAGTACATACACGGGTGCATACATAAGCACGTACAAGGTACGTACCTAGTGTACCTAAGGAAATACCCTCCAAGTCGCAGGTACGGTATCTCACCGCTCTTATGGTCGGGGTCATGTAATCGATAATATGTGCCTCTATTTCCAAGTCACGATCCTGTAAGGATGGTCTGGAGGTCCCATTGCGAGAGGGAGACTTTATGCCACAAAATGGCAGCCGACAACGTTTCTGCATGTAAGTGTAACACCGAAAGGGAGCGGCGCGGCCGGTAAAGGAGGCACCAAGAGCGTGTGACAGTTTGTGAATCCAGGGCCAGGTTCCACTACTATACACAATAACAGTCCTAACATAGGCAGCACAGAAGGGACCTTTAGCACTGAGGGAGAGCCCTTTCAGTGTTAGGAGAGGCAACATCTCCATGAATTTTCTCAATCACTCCTAACCCAATCACAGAGCAAGTTCCAGGCCCACTTTTAGAACTTAAGATGTCCCCCTCCAAAAAAAAAATCTTCTCACTCAAGAGACTCTCCAGCATGAGCAGTCCTTTCATGCCTGACAATCTCTACATGCCTTCCCCGACACACTATGTACAAGAAATCAGCATTATTGTGCAACCTAATTCTAATACCACAACATCTCTTATATCACCCACTTATCACAAACACCGCACTAAAAGGAGTTTGGCCATACTCACTCTGCTTTGACAGTACTGCCACCTGACACAGATATCTTCACTTTTGTTTTATTTGCATTTACTCTCAAACCTTTGTCCCCCATTCCATCTCTCCGTTTCCGAAATCTGCAATCAACACCAAGTCAGCAACACCTCTCATGGGAGTACATTTCTGAAGTCCCGTGACAAGGCTTCAGGCACCATGACAAAAAGTAAGGGGCTTAAGACTAACCCCCGCTGCACGCCAAGATTCACTGGAAATTTGTAACTCAAATCTCCATTCACTCTCACCTGAACGTGAGCAGCAACATCTCCATCTATCTGTTTACCTAGACTGCTTCCCCCAAGGAAAGGGAGGTAGCCGAGACAGGACGACACACTCCCAATTTACTCATCCACTTAAAGACATTCATTCGCATCTTAGCCCCAAAGGCAGAAGGGACAGATCCTCACCGCACCACGAGGGTCAACTGCGCAGTGGAATCAGTGACATCCGCAGCAGGGCCCAACAGAAGAGCTGGTTTACCTCTGCCACATCATAATGGACCCATGTCCCTACCTGCACCTGACCTGATCATCTGATTAGACCAAGTGCTGGAGAATATCCTCTCACGGTTGCATCATCATTTATTCATTCACAATTTCTCTCCAATCGTTTCTATCACTCACAACCACTCTTCCTTGCTCAAAAGACATTCCTCTCTCATCCTACGCTCTCTTCACACTGTCCATCCACCCATTCATGGTCTTCCTCTCAGCCTTATACCTCTCACATCAGATCTAATTATCTTTTTAACCAATCGCTCATTATCCATTCTCTCCATATGCCCAAACCATTGCGACACCCTCTTCTCAGCTCGATCAGCCATCTCCCTCACAATTCCAGTTCTTCTTCACACTTCATCAATTCTAACTCGATCCATAAGCATCACTCCACACATACTCCTCAGACACCTCATCTCCATTACATTCAAACTTTTCCTCTCTGCTACACCCATATTCCATGTTTCAGTCCCATATAACGCAGTTGGTACCACAACACTCTCATACAGCCTTCTCTTTACATCCATTCTAAGCAAACGACATCTAAACACTTTTTCCATTCCTCCCAGCACCTTTCCTACTTCATTCATTCTAAACTTCACTTCTGCATCTATTATTCCATCCACAGCAACACGTGACACTAAACACTTAAAACACTCTACCTCCTCAAACAACTCACCATTCAAAACTATTTTCATCCTCCTACCATCTACCAACCTCATACACTTTCATCACTTTACCCTTATTCTCATTTGCCTTCAATTTCCTCCTTTCACACACCCTTCCAAACTCCTCTGCCAACTGTCTCAACCTCTCCTCTGAATCAGCCACCAGTGCAGGATCATCCACAAACATCGGCTGCTTCAGATTCCACTCTACCATCAACATCCAGCAGACTCAGACCTCCACCTAACTCTTGCATTCACTTCCCTTACAACACCATCCACATAAACATTAAACACCCAAGGCAACATCACACATCCCTGCCGCAGCCCCACTCTCTCTCGGGAAACCAATCACTCACAGTATTTCTCATCCTTACACATGCTCTACTATTTACATAAAACCTTTCACTTCTTTTAGCAGTCTACCACCAAGTCCATACAATCTCAAAACAGTCCACAAAGCCTCCCTATCAGTTCTATCATAAGCTTTCTCTAAATCCATGAACGCCCATAAAACATCCTTACCTTTCGTTAAATACTTTTCACACACCTGTCTCACAAACAACTGATGCACGCATCCCCTCCCTCTCCTAAAGCCACAATGCTCATCACCAATCACTCCCTCTGTACCCTGTCTAACTTTCTTAATTAACACTTTACCATACACCTTACAACACTTATCAGACTTATACCCCTAAAACTAGTACATTCATAATTATCACCATTACCTTTATACAGTTGGACCACACAAGCACTTGCCCAGCCAACTGGCACCATACCTTTCACAAAGCACACATTCAACAATCTTACTAACCAGTCAAAAATAGTCATACCACCACCTTTCAGGCATTCCACAGCACACCCATCCATACCTGCAGCTTTCCCAGTTTTCATCTCCTTTACTGCCTCCTCCACTTCCTCCATAGTGATCAAAGAATCACTCATCTCTCCCAACACATTTATTCCTTGATCCCTTCCATCTGCCACAATCTCATCCTCCCTTTCCTCCTCTACATTTACCAATCTTTCAAAATACTGTACTCCACCCATCTCTTCCTTACTGCATCCACCTCACTGAACATGCTTCCATCCTCTGCTTTTACTCACTCTTCTTTCCCAGACTCTCCCTTTCGCACCCTTTTCACCTCCTTCTAAAACATTTTCTTATTCTGTTGAAAATTCTTTCAATCGCCTACCCCATCCTGTGGCGGGGAGGGGGGAACTAATCTGGCTGCACTATGGGGTGGTACTACTACTATGCGGCCGGATTGTGTTAGGAAGAATTCTGCCACCGTATTCCCTGCGTCTTGTAAAAGGCGACTAAAAGGGATGAGGTGAGGGGACTAGGCACCCCCTCGTCTGTATTTTAGTTCCTAAAAAGAGACAGGTCATAGAAAGGGATGGGTGATTGAGTTATCCCCATACCCTGAAGATTGGATCTATAAGTGTGCGTGGATGTAATACGATTGAGGCTAAACAGGAGGAGACTGGGAGAATGTTTGTGAGAAGAAAGTTGGAAGTGTTAGCTTTGAGTGGAATAAAGATGAAAGGGAAGGGTGAGTCTAAGTTTGGAAGTGTGAATGGAAGACTGTCAGGTTTGGATAAAGGAAGGGCAAGAGAAAGTGTGGCCTTGTTAGTGAGCCCGGAAGTGCAGCAGTGTGTGACTGAATGGAAGGTGTCATCGAGACTGATGTTGGTGAAGCGAAATTTGAACGTGAGTTGTGGGTATTTGTGAGTGCATATGGGCCTGGTAGTGAAAGGGATGAAGAAGAGAGGGAATCTTTCTGTAATGATGTTGATGAGTGTCTGCAGAGTTTTGGAGCAAATGTGAATGGTGTAATGATGGGAGATCTGAAGGCTAGAGTGGGAAATGTAGCAGTTGAAAGTGTAGTTGGTATGCATGGTATGCCTGGAAGAAATGAAAATGGGGAACGAATGATAGGAATGTGCGTTGAGCGAGAGATGGTGATTGGAAATACCCTGTCTGAGAAGAAAGATATTTATAAGTATACATAGGTGAGACAGGAGGGTGGAATGGTTGTTGATAGAGCATTGATGAACTATGTGGTTGTGTCCAGAAATGTAATAGGAAGATTGCTGGATGTGAGAGTTCTGAGAGGGGAGGGTGGAGGTATGTCTGACCACTACCTGATGGAGGGAATGTTAAGAATAGGTAAGAGATGGGTGAGAGCTAGGTGGCTTAGGTGTGGCAGGGAGGTTTTGAAAGTGAGTGAGTTGGATAAAAGAGAGAAAATGATAGACTATCAGAAGAAATTGAAAGATGAGTGAAACGCAGTGAAAGATCAGGAGAATGGCAGTGTGGACGAGGAATGGCAATTGTTTAACCCTTAGACTGCCAGAAGCCAGTTTAGTGGCTTGACAGGATCACTGTCACAAACCACATTACTGGCTTTGTCGGTTCGCTGCCAGAGTAAGCCAGTTTTATGGCTTTAGATAAGCATCTTCATAAATCAATTCAGGAGTAATGTAAATCTTTCCAAACGTCCCGCAGTAATTATCAGAATTTTCACAGAGGTATCTGACATCATGTGGGAAAAAATTAAGTGGTAGTTATTACTTCAGTATTAATGTTTCAGACATTATCCCACCGATACCAAATGAAGCTAAAGTAAGGTAGCAGTTTATGTGCTTTTCAACGCAACACCTGATGTTTCTGTGGTGTGTCCCGACACTACCGTAGATGCTCGGTGTGTATAAAATCAAAACCCGATGTCTGTTTCAACATTGCATATTTATATTTTTATTACCTTCAGATCTTATGTTATGTGAAATTATTACATGACGAAGTAATAAAGATTGTTTTTTTCACTTTCTGCGAGTATTTTTCTAGGGAAAAAAGGCATGCAAATGAACTTTATCATCTTGCTAACTAAAGTATGACAACAGTCATAGTGACACTGCATTATAGATACTCACAAAAGCAAAGACAAAAACTATTTTCTTTCTGGCACCGTATGTCATACCATAAGTAGTCATAAATATAATTCCGATATATTTATGGATGAGAACTATTTTATTGATGAGTGTTCGAGTCCATTTCATGTTTGCCCGTTATACCTTTTTTTCGTTAACTCCTTATTCATTATCACTAAGCTTACTTCTCTCCTTGCATCCCCGTTCCAACTTTCTGTTTACTTCAAATTTATTGCTTCCAGATTATCATAATATTCTTTCGACTCTTTTTCTCATCCTTACTTGCTTACCTCACTTTTCGTCTTCCCTTCCACCTTTTTTTCTGTTACCAGTTTCATCTATTTCTTCAGTCTTCCAACATTTTCCGCTAAGTAATGTACAGTGGATCATAAAAACAGGCAAAAATGTAATATAAATAATTTTATTGCTTATCTATATTATAAGAGATAGTAATCCAGATTCATTACCCTACAGGAAAAAACTCTATTACCATCTCTGAAAACTATGATGATAAGGTTTCTACGCTAATAAAAGCCGCATGATAAAAAATAACGAACTTTACCTAAATCCATGTGACGTATTATTCTAGTAGGGTGTCACATACAGTATGTAAAGACAATAGAGTAAATTCTTTTTTTCTTTGAGTATAAGGAAAATTGTAACAAAATTACAATTCTTGCTCTATAACGTAACAATCGTGTAACCGTTTTTGTTGAATAAACATTAGTCCTATTCACAGAAATAACTCGAATTATATAATTGTGTGGATTGCGGAGTTCCACAATATCAAATAATCCAATGGTAATATATTTTGTGGCTGAAGCAATACACAATGGGTGTGGTGAGAGTGATATTCACGACAGTGATACATGTGATGACTTACTGTTGGTATTGATGATATCTATGGAAACTGGTGACACAGCCCCACATCACACTCTTTACATTTATAACTAGACCTTACACGCCGGTCATGGTCTGCCACATAATCTCTGAATTTTCCTAATGCCAGTTTCTCTAACTGATGAACTGAAGCTGTGGACGCCATGTCATCTGTGTCTGGGGAATCTAGTGAGCGTCTTTTCTCCGGTCTTTTTCTCTTTGAGTTTCTCTTGTTTGGTTTGTAAGGAGAGACCAGGTCTTCAATCACTGCCCCCATGTATTCCAGTCTGAACATAATTCGCCCGCTGGTGTATTTTCTATGCTGTATGTAGCTGTTCAGCATAGGCGTGTCAAAGAAGTAAAAGGCAACGTTGTTCGTCCATTTCACTGAATGTCGTTCACTTAGGTGGGAGTAGAGCTTGCTGTCTTTGTTGTCCACACTACCCATTATTCTGTTGTACTCCTTCACAGTTTTTGGCTTCCTTGTAATAACTCCTCTTCTGTTTGCGTATTCAGTGAACCCTCCTCTGCATGTTGTTGACAACAGAACTGGTTCCTTGCAGTCATCTTTGTATTTCACACAGAGTAGGTTACCTTGCCGCCGTACAGTAGTCTGATTGTTCTGAAGCCGGGCTACCTTCAAACCTTTTAGTAGTTCAACTCTGTTTCACCTCATTCTTCCAGTCGCCATTGTGTCTGGTTGATAGGGGTGTCTGAGAAGGTTCGACGAAGTGAAAGTTTTCGAGACAAGCATTATAGCCCTAATCTAACCCCCCTCCTTGATCTAGGAGTCTGAATGTCGTGACATACGTCACATTCCTGTTATGCTGAGCTGGCAAATTAGCTTCATATTCATATACTTCAAAAGTATGGGTGTAGCTAGAGGCAGTATAACATAGACACCAAAGCTCAATTCCAAACCAAGCGTGATGTTTATTTGGCCTGTATATACTGTCGCAGATGAAGGGTTCTCCCTTTCAAGCCAATCACGTTCTTCTCCAGTGAAATGTCCTTTCTTGGCTGAAAATAAGGAGCAAAAAGATGGGCAAAGTGGTCAATAAGTGGCTGTATTTTTTGAAGAATAGTTCTTCCTTGGGTTGGTATGGTGTTATTACTGAATTGGAGAAATTTTTATAGAAGTTGTTATCTATTGCGGTTGAAATGTTGAGAAAACCAAGTGGTAGCTAAACTGGGTTTTGTGGTCATCCAGTAACTTTCAGTGCTTGGTTTTCTAATTAGTCCCATATTGATAACAACACCAAGGAAAGCCCTTATTTCTTGTGGGTTGATAAGTCCTTCTTGGATCTACTGATGCACTCGGGAATTGGGATTGTTGTCCAGGTAATCCTTTGTGTTAGTGATGTACTGATCATTGTATCTGTTGGTTTCTTGGTGGACCACATTGTTTATTACCGCGTCCATGAAGAAGAGATTGAAGAAATCTATTGGCTTTTTGGTGGTAGGTGGAATGTTTTGTGGTCCTGGTGTAGATGTGAACACGACGGCTCTGAGTCCGACGTCAGTTCCTCTTGTATGCTGGCATTCTCCTTCGTCTGGAGTGCCAGTGCTGGAGTCGTCGTCTGACCTCGTCTGTAATGTTTCCCAGTTGACGAAAGATTGAATTGACGTTTGGTGCCCGCCAATATGGTGATGGGTTTTTCTCACAACATCTTGTCGTGAAAATGGCAGATAATATATATCCGTTTTTGTTACAGAAGCTACAGGAAATAGTGAAATTCATCATACATATTTTCATGCAATACATATTGACATTAAACCATCATACGTGTGATAGTAAAAAATATTTACTAATACAAGACTTTGACAAGCAATTGGAGGCATCATGATCAGCTGCCTGCGTCCGAAGGTGCATTCTAACCATCATTGTTCGCATGATCGCGCAGCGGTAGTGTTTGAACTCTGACTGAGAGAGAGAGAGAGAGAGAGAGAGAGAGAGAGAGAGAGAGAGAGAGAGAGACTAGGAATAAGAAAAAGAACAAAAGCAATAAAATGAGGAAGAGGAGGGGATCGTATTGTAGTAATAGTAATAGTAGTAGGACTAGTGGCAGTAGTAGTACTACTACAACCAGCAGCAGCAATATCAGTTGTAGCAGTAATAGAGGTGCTCGTACTAATACTGCAAGTACTAATACTGCTAGTACTCCTAGTACTAGTAGGTACTACTACCTGCTTCTAGTACTAGTACTACTAGTACTAGTATTACTAGTACTAGTACTGCTAGTACTCCTAGTACTAGCACTACTAGTACTCCTAGTACTAGTACTCCTAGTACTAGTATTACTAGTACTAGTACTGCTAGTACTAGTACTCCTAGTACTAGTATTACTAGTACTAGTACTGCTAGTACTCCTAGTACTAGTACTACTAGTACTAGTACTGCTAGTACTAGTACTGCTAGTACTGCTAGTACTTCTAGTACTAGTACTACTAGTACTAGTACTGCTAGTACTCCTAGTACTAGTACTCCTAGTACTAGTACTCCTAGTACTAGCACTACTAGTACTAGCACTCCTAGTACTAGTACTCCTAGTACTAGTACTCCTAGTACTAGTACTGCTAGTACTCCTAGTACTAGTTCTGCTAGTACTCCTAGTACTAGTACTACTAGTACTCCTAGTACTAGTACTATTTGCATTAGTGCTAGTACAAATACTAGTAAAAGTACTATTAATACTAGTACTAGTATTACTTGTACTAGTATTAGTACTAGTACTAGGCCTAGTCTATTACTACTACTAGTCTAGTACTAGTATTAGTTCTAATACAGTTATTAGTATATACTAATGGTAGTACTAGTAGAACTTGTACTAATACTAGTTCTATTTTTAGTACTAGTTTGGTACTAGTGTTAGTATTAGTACAGCTGGTAAAACTAGTTCTAGTAGTAATAGTACTAATGCTAGTACTAGTACTACTATTACTAATAGCACTGGTACTGGTACTGATACTTGTACAAGTAGTACTTGTACTAGTAGTACTTGTTTTATTACTAGTATAGTAGTACTTGTACTAGTGCTAGTACAAATATTACTAGTACTATTACTGGTACTAACACTAGTAGTACTAACAGTACTTATCCTGGTAGTAGTTACAGTACTGGTGCTATAGCTAGGCTAGTGCAAAACTACTATTAACATTAATACTAGTAGTAGCGTTAGTACTAGTACTAGTTTAGTAGTCATGTTAGTACTTTTACAGTACCAACAGTAGTTCTAGTCTAATACTAGTAATTGTAGTAATAGCACTATTCTTGTACTAGTACTGGTGCTAGTCTAGCTCTATTCTAGTACTAATACTAATACTAGTACTAGTACTAGACTAGAACTGGAACTGTACTGGTACTACCTGAGGTAGTTGTAGAAGTAATCAACTTTCGAGGAGGAAGAGGAGGAGGGGACGGAAGAGGAGGAGGAGGAGGAAGAGGAGGAGGGAGAAGAAGAGGAAGAAGGAGTAAGAGAAGAAGAGGGAGGAGGAGGAGGAGCAGGAGGAGGAGGGGGAAGGAAGAGGAGAAGGGGGAGGTAAGAGGTGGAGGGGGAGGTAGAGGGGGAGGGGGAGGTAGAGGTGGAGGGGGAGGAAGAGGAGGAGGGGAAGGAAAAGGAGAAAGAGGAAGAATAGGAGGAGGGAGGAGGCAGAGGACGAGGGAGGAGAAAAAGTAGGAGAGAGAAGAACAAGAGGAGGGGGAAGAAGAGAAGAAGAGGAAGAGGGATTAGGAAAAGGAGAAGAGGAAAGAAGAGGAGGAGGAAGAAGAAGAAAGGAGGGGGAGGAAGAGGAAGAGGGAGGAGGAAAAGAAGAAGGATGAAGAGGAGGATTAGGAAGAGGAAGGGAAAGAGGAGAATGAGGAGAACAAGGAAGAGAAGGAAAAGAAGGAGAAGGAAGAGGAAGAGGAGTAGAAAAAGAATAAGTAAGATTAAGAGGAGTAGGAAAAGGAGGAGTAGGAAGAGGAAGAGAAAATGCAGAAGGAAAGGAAGAAGGAGGAGGAGGAAAAGGAAGAGGAAATGCAGAAGGAAACGGAAAGGGAGAAGGAGGAAAAGGAAGAGGAAATGCAGAAGGAAAGGGAGAAGGAGGAGAAGGAAGGCGAAGAAGAGGAGAAAATGGAGGAGAAGGAAGAGAAAGAGAGGGAGAAAATGGAGGAGAAGGAAGAGAAAGAGAGGGAGAAGAAGGAAGAGGAAGAGGAGAAGGAAGAGGAAGAGGAGGAGGGGATGGACGAGGATGAAGAGGAGTGGAGGGAAAAGAAAAACAAAGATGAGGAGGAGGAGGAAGAGGATGAGGAGAGGAAGGAAGAGGAAGAAGAGAAGGGAAAAGTCATAGTACGCTATGTAATATAATAGGTTTGGTGTGGCGTTGGGAGGTATGTGGGCGTCCACACCTGCGGCGTATGGCAATGCCTGGTATGAGAGGTAGCGGCAGCACCATCATTGTCAGCAGAAAGAGGCTCAGGTGAGCCAGAATGATAATTTTGGCCGAGAAATGCCCGATAACGGAAGGAGGGCAGACTTTCATACAGCAGCGATAGCAAAATCGCTCTAACAATGTATGGGTGATAACCAAGGGATCACTGAAGCTCAAGACTTACCTGTTATTTGCTGGCTGACATGAAATAAGGGCTTTCCTTAGTCCTAGACTTACCTCTGATTTCCCTGTTGGCATAAAATAACCGGCTACTGCAGTTCCAGACTTATCTGCTATTTGCCGCAGTAATAGACTTTCCTATTATGTACTGAAGTACAAGACTTACTTATTATTACTGTATTGTTAGACTTACGTGTTACTTACTGTTGGCAAATATTTTACTGCTGTCCTCATGTTGACGAAAAGAACAGAATCTGTTGCCCTTGACTTATCTGTTCTGTTCCGATCGACACAAACCTTTTTTTATAGTCTTACACATAACCATTATATCCTAGTTGACATAAAATATAAGCCTACAGCAGCTTACTGTAGTTCCAGACATACCTAGTATTTACTGTAGTTTCTTTCTGGCTGACGTAAAGTAAAATCATGCTGTAGTTCTAGATGTGCATATTATTTACTGCAGTCCTTGACTTACCTTGTATGCCATAAGTATTCATGTGTTAATACCTGGCTGACATAGCCTAACTACCTAAACTTATCTTTTATATAATTTATTCTTAGACTTAACTCTTTTTACATGGTTGCCATAAAGTTAGAACCTAATGCAATCCTTAACCTATCCGTTATTTTCTGTTTGACATAATTAACCGCCTCCCGCAATCCTAGACTTACCTGACCGCGGTCCCAGGCATACCTAGTATTTCCTGATGAACAGACACTGGCAGCTTACTGTAGTTTATTTTTTTAATCCAAGGAAGAAGGAACCAAAGCCCAGGAGCCCGGAAACCGTTCACCCCAAAGAAAAAAAAAAAAAAAACAATAAAAAACAGAGCCAAATTCAAGATCCGTTCATTTCAAGATGTCTGGACACTGCGTTTGGATGACTGGAGATCATAGAAAGTAGGGAGACAGTTCCAGAGTTGACCTGCTGCATAAATAATGGGGTGGAAGTAACGGTCGACTCTTGCATTAGAGAATTGGACAGAAAAAGGATGAGAGTATGTTGCTAGACGGGTGCTATGCGCTCGTCGTAGAGGTGGAGGGAAGTAAGTAGACAGTTCAGTAGCGCTAAACGTATCTGGTATTTGCTGGTGGACGAGAACTAACAGTCTACTGTATTCCATGACTTACCTCCTGTACCTTTTATGGCATGAACTGGAACATAATTTAGTCATAGACTTGCCTGCTATTTGAATGTTGCCTAATTTAAGAGCCCACTATAAACCAAGACTAAGCTATTTTTTACTGCAGTGTTTTACTTCCCTATAAAATCATGGGTGACATAAATTACAGCTTGCTGTTGTTCTAGACATACCTGTTATTTCCTGGCTGATATAAATTAACAGCATACTGCTGTTCTAGGTGTGACTGTCCTAGACTTACCTGCTGTTTACTTTCTGTACTGCCTGACTTGTCTTGATGTTCTCTGATGTTCCTGACTTAACTCTTAGTAACTGTCGTCCTTCCTTGCTTCCCAACTATTTTAAACCTGGGCTTCTTTGGAATTTTCTGGTTGATACGAAACTGACAGTCTGTCGTAATCCCAGTTTTACCAGTTATATTCTGGTTGGCATAATCTTAATCCAAGATTTATCAGTTTTATTCTAGTTGGCTTATACTAACAGTCTTCTTTAGTCCTAGGCTTACTTATTATTTTCTGGTAAGCATAAAATAGGCTTAACATCATACTGTAGTTCCTAACTTCCCTGCTACATAGTGTAGTTCATGACTTTGCTTGTTAATGACTGTAGTATCAGACTACAGTAAATGCTGTTTCCTAGATGACCAAAGATCCTCGTGGTCCTGTCAGGGCACAACCATCACAGCCACCACCACAACCACCACCACAGCTTCTCCGTCACAGCTACCACCACCATAAGAGTTACCATTACCACATCGATCTCCATTTTCTGAATGAAATCGTCTGTTCATAGTATCAACGAAGTAATTGAAATCAGAATGCAGATGTACACCCGAAAGCACTAATAGCCGGAGTCGCGGCCAGTGACGACCGGAAGATCGAACACCCCTCACCCACTGCCCCTACCCCAACCCCAGTATAAACGTTGTTGGACAGATGTGAAACGGCCAAAGCTGGTGACCTAACAAAGTGTCAAAATTGTTTTAACAGTCAAAACCAGTAGAGGTAAGTATACAGTATAAAGGCATTTAATGTGTAATATTGCTCTGTTATCCACAACATAATTGTATGGATATGAGTTGGCATCGAAGTGAAATAAGACTTATAATGTATTATGTGTTAATTAAACTTATGTCCTATATTGTAATGTTACGAATAATTATAGCTTAAAAAACAACATGAACTGAAAGATGTCTTTTCACAGCAATTCCCGCTCACACCTCCACGTCCTTCTCTCTGATTTCCTGTCTCCACCACACGCCTCAGTTACCCTCTCGTCCTCCACTCCCGCCCCTTGTTAACCAACATAAACTAATATAATGATGAAATGATTCATCAGGTATTGATCATAGTCAGTTATCCTACACCTCCGTATTAAGCACCACCAATTCGATAACATACACTACTTCGGTACACCTGCTAACTGCTTCATCCTGTTGTAAGCTGTTACATGACATACACACTGCACGTTGGACCTTGTGTTAGAAAGACATGCGGTTGTTTATCGTTAACACAAGTTATGTGTGGTTTTGGACGTCCATTAACTCATACTAATGTGGCAATTTCAGCTTAACAATATAAACATGTAAGGGTTATGTTCCTGTTATTATTGCATTAACCAGACGAATCAGGGATCAGCTATGACGAACCACAAACTGCTTTAACGAAAATATTCCGACCTTTTGTCACAACAGTGATACAATGTCATTATGTGCACAATTGAATGTGGGTCAGTACCTGGTATATCCTGGTTGATATAAACCACCAGTTTATTGTAGTCATAGACTTACCGGGTACTTCCTGTTTGACACAAACTAATAGTCAACTGCAGTGCTGAGCTTACAGGTGCGTCCTGTTTGACATAATCTGACAGCCTATTAATGTGCAATACTTAGCAGGTATATCCTGGTTGACACAAACTAATATTCTACTATACTTATTACGAGCGAATGAGCACAGCGATGCTTTCTTTATGTTCAAATGAAAAATAAGCGGCCAGACACAACCCCGCCTGCCCCGACATGACATGGCCCGATTGCAATGGTTTTCAAAGGCTAATAAATTTTCTACAGTGTGAGACAGATGAGAGAGTCTTTCAACATGTAGGAGTAAAAACTAATAAATTTTGTTTTTAGTACCCATGAGACCAAAGAAGTCCCTTAGAATCCCAGCTTTCCAAGGGAATGTACCGAGGACTTCAATTGACGTGCTCCACTACGAAATCGATTTAAAGCACTATGAAAGTGACATTTTTTATTTTTTATGCTAGGAAAAAGGAACCAAAGGCAACGAGCCCGCAAACTGTTCCTTCCAAGAGAAAAACAAGATACAAGAGAGAGCCAAATTCAAGACCACACGAGGAATGAATTGTATTTCACTTTCATATGTTGGTTGCATGCGCCGGCGCGTGGGTGCATGTGTGTGTGTGTGTGTGTGTGTGTGTGTGTGTGTGTGTGTGTGTGTGTGTGTGTGTGTGTGTGTGATAAATAACACGTGAGAAAGTAAATATTTTTGTTTTATTCTTCTGTTATTGTTCTCTCACACTAGAAATGTTGAAAGTTTACACCAAGATGAAAATTATGATGATAGGCATACGCACAAACGCTGGCTCGCTCGTCTCGCGCTCACAAAGCGCACATTACTGGTCTAGTATTTCCTGGATAACATCAGCAACCTACTGCAGTGTTAAACTTACCGGTATGTCCTCGTTGATGGGCACCAATCACCTCTGGTGAGCCAGTGATGTATTTGTGAGCATCAGTCCAGCTGGTCCAGCTGGAAGTGCAGGTTTCTTGCTTCTCTTGTAATGATGTGAAGTTACATTATGTTACAGACTTACCAGATCTGTTTGACACAAATATTGTTTATATTTCATTTTGAAACAGTTTTCTCCACTCACATTGAAGAGTTGAAGGTTTAATAGCGAGATCTTAGTTGTGAATTGTATTGTTGCTGTCCTGAGAGTGGACTAATTCTGTACTTAATACTTCTGTACTTTATAGAAAACAAGGAACTGAGAGGCAATGCATGTCATTTTCTTTGAGGCATAGAAAACGCCTCCTCGTTTTCTCTGATGCGTAGAGAACAAGCAGCTGAGATGTAATCATGGAGGTAGGATTAAGGAGGAGGAGGCGCGCGGTCCAGAAAGTGAAGTCAGATCAGCCATCTTGGGATTGGCAAGAAGCAGCAGGTGTCCACCGCACCCTAGTTTGATAGGAATTGTAACCTTGTGAAGTGGGAGTACATTGAGCAGTTGCACAGACTTCAACAACACGAAGAGCTGAATTTAGGGAATAAACTGAGAGTTGCACATATAAGATGGCACAAGAAGAAAATGAATGTTAAATTAGCTGCACAGTTACTCAGTGAATCAGTAGCACAGTCTCTTAGATTATGTATTGATGAACAAATCAGTGAATTTGGTGGTTGTGAAGCCACGATTGATTTCATTATGGTTTTCAACACGAGAAAGTAAATATTTTTGATATAATGAATTCTAGAAATCTCACACTAGAAACTGGATACAAGTGCCCTATGCAACATAAAAATGCAGATAAAATCAAGGATTATCTAATATCAGCAGAAACATATATTAGAACGCTAGCGCTCCCTGATGGGCAGCTCGTCATATCTTCAAATAGAAAGACAGGCTTTCTTGGTTTTCTTTTTTGCATAAGAAGCCAACAGTACCTCTATGGAACCTTAATTGCAACTCCAGTACCCACCCTTAAGTTATTAAGTTATTATATTATAATTGAATATCAATATGCAAGGTACTTGAAATAAAAAAAAATGTGTTAGTATAAAAGGAAAAAAATGGTTGTAGTACGTTAACATATAACGAAACAATTGATACTACGGGTTGGCGCGGCGCGGCCTTTCTGCCAGTCCTGGGCGTTGGCCAGAGCGGGGTAGACTGGCTTCACTTTCCCTAGACACCTCGCCCCGCGCGCGCCGCCTCCCCTTTATCCTACCTCAATGGATGTAATGTATCTCCTCGTTTTCTATGAGCAGGTAACAATTAGTCAAGCAAAGGAAGAGCAAGTTAATGCAAAAGTGTTGCAGGAACACTGGAACACAAGAGGCTGAGGAATTTAGAGAAGAATTGTCTAACACCTCCAGTTTCGAAAAGTCTATCAGAATGCAAATACAATCGGCTGTAGAGAGAAACGGAAAAATGTGTTATTGGGTTGAAGAGATAAAGTAAATATTTCCTTCATTAAACCTTTCAGTACTTGAGTATTTTATTTTTTTCCCTTATTTGTACAAAGCCAATACGTGGTAACAAGATTATTAAAATACGTCACTGGGCTGAATGTGTTTTATATATTTGGAAACATGGCAATAACATGGTCACAGCGTTATTATTTTTATTTGACTGCTGTAGAGGGATGCCTTCCTGTGGTGGCATCGATATATAACGGAAAGACTTCGCTGCCTAGTTATCCTTCATCCCTTCCTTAACGCTCGAAAGGAGGATGGCAGACGGCAGAAGAAGGGTAATTTATGTCTGCAGTCAACTGGGCTTTGGTCCACATGAATCTTGTGCCACAAGGACGAAACCATTCCTTATAATTATGTTTTGAATCCGACGACGTGATAATTAGTGTATTCTTGCTTCCTCCAAACCGTTTCATCAGCTGAACAAAGATCTCACCTACTGAAGGGATTAATGGTGCTGTATGTAAACCCTCTTGTTCGATAAATCTCACTTATCCATTATAATGTCTAAAGGCAGCAAGAATGAAATGGAACACACGTGCTTGGTGTGGATGGGTATAATCCAGTATAGTCCTTTTTGAAACTTTTTAATGTGGCTTGTGATAATGGTGGAATTCCAGAAGAGTGGAAAAATGGAGTAATTATAAAAATACCAAAAAAGGGAAATTTAAGTGTGTGTGGCAATTGGAGGGGGATAACTTTGACACATGTAGTTGCAAAAGTCTTTTCCAAAATCATGTTGAACAGAATAGAGCCAGTAATTGATAAAATTTTAAGAGAAGAACAAGCGGGATTTAGAAAGGGTCGAGGTTGTAATGATCAGATTTTTATTGCAAGGCATCTAATGCAACAAGCTAATGACATGAAAATGCCACTTAGTATGTGTTTTGTGGATTTTGAAAAGGCGTTTGATAGTGTTTCACGTGGAGCTATGTTGAAAATTATGAGATTCTATGGTATACCAGAAAAGTTTGTAAATATTATTAGAAGCCTGCGTGAAGGTACTTTTTGTAAAGTAATGGTGGGTGGTTCTTTGAGTGATCCATTTCAAGTTAGGTCAGGAGTTATTCAAGGAGGAGTTCTTTCCCCATTGCTGTTTGTTTTGGTTATGGATTATGTTATGAAAAAGGTTGTAAGGAGAACAGGTGCAGGAATTAACTGGAAAGAAAATAAGAAGCTGATGGATTTGGACTATGCTGATGATATTGTACTGATTTGCGGAAGTATTTCCGAAATGCAGAGGGTGGTTGATTGTCTGGTTGAGGAAGGAGAAAAACTGGGATTGGTAATAAATTGTGGAAGGACTGAAATTATTAATATGAACGTGCAAAACCAAATCGATTGTGTAATTGGGAATAATGTGGTGAAGAATGTAGAAAACTTTAAATATCTGGGAACGATTGTATCATCTAATGGATCATTAAACAATGAAATTGAGGAGAGGATTAGACAGGCTTGTCGAGCTGTTGGAATGTTGAAATTTGTTTGGAATAATAATATGCTTTCGATACATACAAAGTGAAAATTTACAAGTCCATGGTTAGACCAATTTTAATTTACGGGCATGAGTCATGGTACAGTACAGGTGCAACAGATCAGAAAGTATTAGGATTTGAGAATAAAATACTGAGAAGGATTCTTGGGGTAAAGTGGCAAGACAGAGTTACAAATGCAAGAGTAAAGGATATTACGAGAGTGGAACCAGTTAATGAATATGTGAGACTGTCTCGCTGGAAGTGGCTGGGGCACATATACAGAAAAGAAGGTAGTTTAATACAGGATGTACCAGAGTGGACTGCTAGAGGAAGAAGACGTAGAGGTAGGCCGAGGGAAACCTGGTTGAGGACAATGAAAAAAGAAGCAGGAGAGGAGTGTTGGTGGGACCTGAAGGAGATGGCAAGAGACAAATATTGGTGGAGAGAGTTCACTGAGGCCCTATGCATCCTGTGGGGTGCCACAGGAAATGATTGATAGTCCTTTTATTATACAGGGTGGTTCGTAAATTGCTCTGAACCACAAACTCACATGGCCGTGTCTAATGTGTTGCGGAGACGGCTCAGTCTGCTGGTGTGGAAATGGATGTAAGATAAGTGGATCATGTAAGATAGACACTGGTAACGTTGACTGAACCGTCCCCGCAGCACAAGAGAAAACGCCCATAGGAGTGGCAGATGAATGCTATATATGGACCCCTTGTATCTGTGCTGTCCCCAGGCGATGTTGACAAGCTTAAACATAACTCCAGCCGTCATTTCACCATCACTACCAGGGGTCCGTATAAACTGAATAAAACAGATGCCAGGCAGCAGCAATAATAGACTACAACAAGTGCTCGTGGGCCCTTCAGGCCCCTCTCACTTGCTCCTGTGGAGGACTCCCCCGTTTATGTGCTGTTCTGGTGTAACGTTGTCACTTGGATTTTTTGCAGCCAATAAAATGATCGTGTTATCTGCAGCTTCGGGAATGGAACCCAAGTTGTCCAAACGCAAGTCCGAAATACTTTAGTTGTACCTGTGGGCAAAAAAATTCTATGGAGATCCTATGCCGGGCGCCAGGAGCGGCGTTTTTTGGTCAAAATGTGATCGCTAATTAAATATAGTAAAAGTTGTCAATCGTGATGGGACCAAGTTTTTTTTCACATCAGCGTTTTTTTAGCGACTTCTGTGCCAATTTTAGTGCGATTTGAATGAGTAGTTTCGGCTGCCCAAAATACACACACACACACACACACACACACACACACACACACACACACACACACACGGCTATTGCTATAGTATATTAGATGATCTTCACAGTTGTGTAGCGCTTCAAGTAATTTGCCATGATTAACCTGGTGTTATAACCTAGGAAGTGTTGTAAGGAAAACCAGAATCTAGATTTACTATAATTGGCTACTATTCCACCTGACGGAACTGGACCACTCCCACAAACTGAATACTACGTTGTAAAGTTGCATGATATTCAGTGAGCCTCAGTTATGAGTGAGAATTAATTTATTTGATCACTGGCTGTAGTCTGTTTACCTGACGAAGCTGTCACTCACACAGTTTGACTACTACGTTGTGGTTGCATGAAACTTGAAGAGCCATAGTTATGAAGTTGTACTCGTAATGATTGTCCTTGTTGTCAGTCAAAGCAATCTTTCAAGTGACAACAACTGGCCATCAATCACGCAGCAAAAACTGGTAATAAAATCTACCACATTAGACAAACTCGCAATAACAAACATACGATCGTTTCCAGCTCGTAGCTCTGTTTTATTTTTGGAAGATGAACAAGAGACACGGAAAGATTCTACTCTCTCTTTGTTCTTCTTAGAATAA
>NC_136961.1:9165336-9292836 GCF_032717465.1 Coenobita brevimanus
AATTATATTTAAGACTGGGATGTGATGTACTCTTTTCCCCTAACTTGGGCTAAAATTGCCATCTTCCCATCTTCAATGCTGAACTGTAACAATAGATTAAGAGTAGAAAATGAGGCTAGCCATTAATAAGTGCAACGCAAAGAATGTAGAGCCATAAGCATTATCTTAATCTCTCACTGAACTACATAAAATAATCTGCAGAAGGACGAATATCTGGGCCAAGATAAAATGAAAAGACTATATCCATTTTAATTGTGATGCAAAGTCCTGGTTGTTATGGTTTGGGTGTAAATTTTCCATTATCCCCCCTGGAAAATAAATCACAATTACCACAGTGGGGCTGATCATAAATTTGCCAGTGAATTTAACTCCAGACAGGCCGATGGTGCAATGGTAGTATTTTCAATTCACATACGGAAGAACTTGAATTCGATTCCATGGCTGTCTGCATTCATTATGTCCGCTTTCACACAACAGAACAAATTATTGAGGACCTCTAGCTCATTCATTTTGATTAGGCGGAGATTTTTCCACCTCTGCAATTCGTTCTCCGTTGATCGATGGCAGAGTAAAGTAGTACTACAGTTCTGTATCCTTTGCATGCACGTTTTCATGAGTAGCATCATAATTCAGTGTTAATGTTTTGACATGGCGTTGCATTTAATGTTTAGAAATGGCATTTTGGGGGGCTTAGTTTAAGTGCATTGAGTTTAGTTGGAAATATAGTTGTTGCATTCCTTTTCGACACACTACCATCAGTCGTCATCCATCAAGCTTCTCTTCTCCCGTGACACTCCAGTACGACTAGTTACATACACTGCCGTTATAAACATTCCATTTTCAGATCCTCAGTCACAAATATTTCATAGCTTCAGGCTGTTTGTCCGAACACTTACTTGGTCTCAGAACCTATATATCTCTCTCTTTCTCTCTCATGTCATTACACGGAGTATATGCAACGACCAGCTTCACTTTCACTATCTCACAGTATTTGTCCAACAGGGTGGTCCATGCATAACTTTCCATTAGAAACTCACCTTGCAGCACCTTATGAGTTGTGGAAAAAGCTCATTTTGCTGGTGTGAAAGTGTGTAGGAGAATGAGAGTAGAAAATAAATAAATGATGCAGAGCAGACATTGACAAAGCTGAATGAGCCGTCCCACAACACTAAACAAATCACCTAGCGGACTGGAAGAGGAATTGTACATGGACCATCCTGCACTGATAAACTTCAGTTCTCTTACGTAGTTAATCGCTCATCAATAAAGTAATGCCATTATTACTCAAGCAAAATTCTTCAGGAAAAAAAACAATTGTGACGAGTGTGCCAGAGAATTTATTATGATTTTAATTTTTATTACTAATGAGCTTAACAAACAAAGAAGTAGAAAAGATACAACAGAGTACTGTAAATGTTGAAGAGAAAATATAACGCAGATATAATTGCATAATTGCATGATGACAAAGAAAATGAATAAAAAATAATAAAAATAGTATACCAGTGGTACATTGCACTCACATGTCTAAAGGAAACACAGGCATTTAGTTAATATGTATTGCGATTCAGTACACGTAATCCAAGCTGTTTCATAATACAGAATAAACACAGATAGCAGTGAAAAAGATAATCAGTAGAGTTTTTAGCCATAGTTTGTAGTCGCCCTTTCACTCTAAAAGCAAACTGTAGCCAGGGTTTGGCATCGACCGACGACCTACTGTTATACCCGCCATCAGGCAACTTGTAAGACCCACCCCCTTCCTTAAGTCGTGGCCCCGCTCATCCTCACTCATTCTCTTCACGACAGATAAGGAAGGGTGCATGGGTGGGGGATGGGGGGGACTTAAGAGACAAGTTGCCTGGCAGGAGTATAGCGGTTCTAAGGTTGTCTTGACTGAAGGCGTAACACTGCTATCTGTTCGTTGTGTGCACTACCAAAGCGTGACACTGGACAACAAGTCTTCGGTCGGGGTTGAACGGCTCACAATTTTACCAAATTTGCTACAAGAAACTTAGGTATAACATGCCTCTCAGTATCGCTGCTCCCTGAATAATTCATATGAGAGAAATGAAGTAAGGGAAATCTTCCTTATTTTGACAGTGATGTGCTCTAAGGAGATGCAGTTTATTCCATACAACTGGTATTTTACTTTGGGAGAAACTGGCAAATGAGCACTATAGGTAATAATGGAACTATCATAAGCATTTTTCTTGTAATTACTGTGGATTATTAAAAAAAAAGAAAGAAAGTAGCATATAAGGAGGTGATTCTGTACTTTAGCAATAAATAGTGTTTTTAGATAAAAGCATAATTCTTCGAAAAGCATTAAATGTCCGTTTGCGCCGACCACCGGGAGAATCAGAACTAAACTCCTTCAGTCCCGAACCGTGTTGTTATATTTCATTCTTGCTTCTGACAGATTGTTGTAAACAGCTTGTGGCAGACTTTTCAAATTTGAGGTGTCTGATATAGACTTCATTAACGTTTATTGTGATATATTCTGAACTGAAGAAAAATGGGTGTAAGTAGCAAGTATTGAATGAATAATGCGTCGTAACAAGCTTTGTATTTAACTGTTGTTACCACCAGACGATGTTATTCATGTTAAGGGTGATGTCATGCAGTGAAGGGGTTAATGAAGACTATTATCTAACCTCTCCAAGTCGAAAAGTCTGTCTTAAGATAATGGAAATCATCTGGTGGCTGCAAGAATAAAATACATCATCGGCCTGGAGGAAGTACCAAAGAATCCCCTTCCACCTTAGTGGCTGTTGAAGATCCAGTCGGGTAAGCAGCTCCTGAAAGAGTAGGAGAGTGTTAAGATATATTTTATAATTAAATTCTTGACATTTCCTGACAAATTTATACAGCCTAGGACACACTTTTAGAACTGGAGGGGTTAGCTGTAACTTCCAATCACCCCATAAGTGCGAAAGACCTTTGTATAGTTGTACAAAGTCGTCTAGAACGAGAAAGAATATACTAAAACGTAAGTCATCGGCTGCCAGTATTAACATATCGACCTTGCTATCGATTTGTTTTTACAGGAGGGATGCAAAACATGGAAGATTATGCACTCGTATTTCGTCGTCTTTCTTGCAGAAACAAATATTACCCACGATGTTTAACCTCCAGTTACTAATATGTGTTTTTATAAGAGAAACATAAAACCTAGGAGTGTTCTGTACTCTCCTGTCGGTTCTTCCTATAAAAACAAATACAACCTAACTTACATTTGTTTATGTAGGATAAACAAGAAATGTGGGAAGGTTATGCACTTTCCTACCTTGTCCTCTCTGCAAAAACAAATCATATTGTGTGGCGGCAAGATGTAAATTGCTGGCATCTTAACTTATTCAAAACAAAGGACGCCATCACTGTAATCCTCACGCTACTTCCATATTATTTAAATTTCAGGTAATGTAGTATTTCAGGAATTAATGAAAGCCTTACCCAAAGACGAATCTCCCCTTAGCTTAAACAATATCCGTCTGAAGTCAGGAAAATATGGCAAAAAGGACATCTTTGCGGCAAAGGAGCTAACCACTCAGATCGAGGACGCGTTTTATATATAATTTCTGTTGCCTTCAAATCATTTAGTTTAATTTAAGAGGTGCACTGCACACTGGAGGGCAAGATATTGCCTTTACTTATCCCTTTGGTGTTAAGGAACTGTCCTAGATTGGATATAATCGTTTGTGGTAAGGAAAGGATAGAATATAAAAAGAAATAATAATAGTAGCGCTCAGCCACTGCAGTGTGATTTTCTTCTTCTTATTATTCTTGTTCCATCCAGACAATTGCACTAGTTCAGAGGAGAAATTCTGAAGTCTAAATACCAATGAAGGCTTCGTCTAAACTCTCCTATGCTGAATATAATCGTTTAGCAGCAACAAGAAGATACAAAGAAACATAATCTCGATGAAGGTGTGTATTTTAGGTGTGTATTTTCTCAACAAACAATCAGGGATTAGATATAACCTTATATAACTTCTTAGTGCAAGATGTGTCCTATACGCTGTGTAAAATTAATTAGCGGAAACAAAACCAAAACAATAAGAGATGCTTTCGAATTCAGTGGGATACAAAATATAATAACGATAAATAACACAAAAATACCAAATGGTACCGAGTACTGATAGGCTACTCACACTAAGCACCCACAAACATCTTTTTCGTATGGAAGGAAGTCGGTGTTGTTCGGCGCTGAGGTTGGGCAGGTGGGTTTGGGGCCACACTGGACGATGCCGCTCACACACCTGTATCACACACGTGAATTATTTTATTTAGAATATCTGATTATTACAAACAGCTGCTAAGCACAGGAGTTTATATGTACAGCCATGAACAAAAATTTGTAATCGATGCACTACTGTGTCCTGCTCTCCATGGTCCTCTTTCCTCCGCAGACACACTCCGTTGCCACAGCGGAGTGACACAGAGAAGTGTCACCAAACATATGCTCATGGTGTTACCTGACTTATTACACACACACACTTTCACAAATACACATTATCATATATGTAAATTACACACATACGCAGGTGCAGGAGAGGGACACTTTCACGCTGTCGTACCAACAAAGCCAGTGACATTAGTGTTTTAAATTCTCTAGACGATCTGCCAATGATATATACAGACCCTGCAACACAAACATAGCCAGTATGATGTGTCAACATCCACATGCATCATATTTCTTACAGATACTCCCTCCTGCTACGTACTTCGATAGCATGGGGATGTTTAATCTTCGCTATCACTCACCTTCAAAGGAGAAGATACGGTTCTCAAGTAAATAAGGATTGCCATAAACTACGAATAAAAACACAAACATGCCAAATAAATGTATAATTTTATGCATGACTTACCCCATATTTAACTTACACACACACCTCTTTCATTCATGTACTATTATATAGCTGAATTATACACACACCTAACCCAAAACCTGCAGAACACACGAATTATTATTATATAACTGACACAAACCTAACTTAATCAATACTTGCACACACAGCTAACACACACACACACACACACACACACACACACACACACACACACACACACACACACTCAATTTTATTATTAACATTGTCGAGCATTTTTTAAACTGACCTACTCACACACCTGACATTCACATACCTGCACACACTTGGCTTATACACACGCCTGCAGCACACCGAGCTTAATATATACCCTGTAAATATATAACCTATAAAAAACCTAACTTAATACATACATCTGAATTATATATTTACCTTCAGCCACCCAGCTTAATACATATACCTGCCTTATATATATACCTGAAATACACCTGGGTTATTACACACACTTGACTTACACATAAACCTGCAGCCCACCTAGCTTAAAACATTCACCTGGTTTATACACAGATCTGCAAAACACCTGGATGAATACGTATATTAAACCTGTGTGTGTGTGTGTGTGTGTGTGTGTGTGTGTGTGTGTGTAATGGAATAAGCTATATGTACAAATGACAGTGTAAAGTACTAAATGTGCGTGTGTCTGAAGGGAAGATAAGATATCTGTCCTTACCTGCAACACTCTTTTGCACTAGTTGCATTGGCGACGAGCCAGTTTCCATCCCCACAGCAGGCTTCTCCCTCCTTCGGATTCTCTGATGGAAAAAAAACAATAGTTATTATATAACACACCATTAGATTAAGAATATCCCTTCTTACTGCAGTAAAATCAGCACTTAGAAAAAAATAAAAATAGGAAGCACACAGAGACCGCAAACCTTCGGTGATACCAATATAATCTGTGATTTACTATTGCAATTTTTCTCCCATAACAGACGAAATCTTTGCTGTTTCGCGGTGTCAGTCAAATCTACGACATTAGCCTACCATGTCACACAATTTCACAGTGCGCATGCCGACGCCAGGGCTAGTAAGATGTATGATTCCATGCATCAGGATCCGGATCCACCTCAAACTCTAATCCACTCACCCTTAACCAACTGCCCACCAGATTTCAGTGAAATACGATCAGTTTTACAAGTAGCTAGTGCACAGAAAGACAGACAAAGAGAAACCGACGAATACATAACCTCCAGTTTTGTTAGCAGAGGTTAAAAAAAAAAAAAAAAAAAAAAACTTGACTTTGTTACAGTAATACATGATACTGATGAAGGATGCTTGCTCGCAGACTCGCAGGGGCATAGAAATAACCAGTTGCTTCCGCTGCTCGGCTATACAGTCTTGTCTGAACTCCCTTTCTGTAACCCTGAAAGTAGGAGGGAGAGCTGCAGGAAACAGGTAATTTCAACAGCAGTCCACGTCCAGATGAGCTTGGGGTTGCAGCTAAGCTACTAACTGCTACTACTAGTATTGCATGCTAGGCTGATTAATACTACTACTACTACTATTACTGATGCTGCTATTGTATGCTAGGCTACTAACTACTACTATATAGTACTGTACGCTAGGCCACTAACTACTACTGCTATTGCTACTACTATTACTATTTCTACTATTGCTACTGCTGCTGCTGCTGCTGAAAACAAAGCTACAGACTTTCATACAACTGTGTGCATTACCCCTCTTGGGAGAGGGGACGAGGGAGAGAATATTTTCCCAATTATCTTTGTCATAAGAGGCGATTAAAGGGGCCTTCTTTGTCTCCAGTTTTTCTCTCCTTGCTGTCCTCTTCTTCTTTTCTGCCATACCTCTTTGAGATATTTCCGTGTCTCATCCGACCACTGTTTTCCCTCTGCTCCAGTCAGGTTACATATCTGATATCATGGCATGAACAGTGGAGGGACCTGCCACTGATGTCGACCCTTCCTCCTTTTCCGGATCAAGTCTTTCAGTCAAATGAACAGTCAAGGCACTTTATCGCCAAGCCACTTGATCGCCAAGACCTTCAACGGCAAGACCACTCCAACACCAAAATCACTTCTACGCCAAGATCACTTCAACGCCAAGAGAAACCCCTTCAACGCAAGACCACTGTTCTTGTGTCGTATATCATTGCTTTGAATTAGCTCCAGATGGTGTTTGATACCTGAGGTTAGGAACCCATTATTCAATTGAACTCTATGCACAGTCCCCAGTAAAGTTCACGAAATTTACTTTAGATCAGTCCATTGCAATTTTTGTAATAATATTTATCTTTAATGAAATTATTTGGAAAGAAGAAGAAGAATGCTTAGAGTAATGTCTGTTGACTACACGAGGGTCAGTAAGGAAGAATAACATCTTTTGCAAAAGCTTCAGTCTTCCCATAACATATGAACAATGATTAGTAGTCAAGAGACGTCCAGTGACATCACTTATGTTATATAGAAGGGAAGGACACTTTCGCGTGGTGGTACCAATAGCAGTGGGCGGCTTCACTGTCCGGTTATACATATACAAACGTCCCTCAACCCTCCCTCTCCCCTCAAAGAAAGATGGTGGACGGTAAGGAACGCGCATCTTTACCCTGCACTCCTCTAGGTTCACATCCAGAGGAACTT
Organism: Coenobita brevimanus; assembly: GCF_032717465.1. Taxonomy (NCBI): domain Eukaryota; kingdom Metazoa; phylum Arthropoda; class Malacostraca; order Decapoda; family Coenobitidae; genus Coenobita; species Coenobita brevimanus. The sequence continues at coordinate 9,172,823 of NC_136961.1, forward strand.
GGGGTTGAAACTACCACTACTAATATTACAAAGGCGTTTAATCAACTTAAACTTTCCGAGCTTCAGGTGTTAGATATAGCTTTATTATTCACATCAATACACGGCGCCTTCCACTGAATATAGGGTCCTAACAGCAGCAAGATAAACATTACTAGCATCATAATCAAGTACTAATCCCTTGGTACAACTCAGTATTTGTAATGGAGATAGGTTATTCTGGGCCAAGTTAATGTGCATAGAGATCAGAAACATCCTTTGAGCTTGCGTTAAGTGAAAAACAAAGAGTAATTAGAAAATGTTTGTTGACCGGCAGTAGCTTGCATCATAGAAGAAAAGAAGGAAATAGGGGAGGAGTGGATAAATGAACGAATGAATAAATGAGAAAATGATAGAAGAAAAAGAAGGAAGGATGGAGTATATGTGAATGAAAGAGCAAAGGCTGAATAAAGAAAAAGGAAGGAAAGAACTGATAAATAAATAACTGCTTAATAAATCAGGGAATGATGGAAGAAAAAGAAGGAAGGACTGGAGATCAAAGAATGAAAAAAAAAAAAAAAAAAAATAGCGGACGTAAGGACGGAAAGATTGAGTAGATAAATAAATGATGAAGAAGGAAAGGGAAGAAGAAGGATGAAAAGAGGCAAGGAAGGAAAGAGAAATTGGAGAGAAGGGGAAAGGGAGACAGCAGTGGACAAGGCAGGGGCAGAGAGGGAAGATGGAGGTATTCAGAGAAGGAAGGAAAGGAAGACAAGGAGACATGAAGAGGGAGGGGTGGTATGGTGATGTGACTACAATGGTTATAGCTTAGGCAAGGTGGTAAGACGGGCATATGCGAATGAATTTGAAGGTAGAAGGAGGAGCTTTAGTAAGGGTAGAAGGTGGGCTGATATGGTGAGTGTGTAGGAGAGCTAGATATGGGAGCTGATGGAGTTAAGGAACTGACCGAAGAGGGAATAGTTGGACTGCGTATGAACGTAGAAGTACCCCCCTGGTCAAAACGACAGGCCATCACAATGTTCGGGGAAGAATGGGGGAGGGAGGTATTGCCCCACTTGTGAATTAAAAGTTTCTTTTCCTTCTCTACTAAGAGATACAGATCAGGCAGGAAATAAAGAGGAAGAGGACGGATGAAGTGGATGAGGAGGCTGGTGAGGTGAATATTTCACTGAAAGTCAGGCGCTGATGAGGGACACCTTCCCATTGCAGCACCGATATTACCAGCTGGCTCCGTTGGAAGGTTATGTAAACGCTACTAAGCTCTTGCTCCCTGTCCATCGAAAGGAGGATAATGCAGTGCAGGAGAGAGGCAACTTCAGTCTGCAATGCGTCAGGTCCCTTAGGCAGTATTAGGTGCCGACTGCATCACTGTCTCGTGGCATTCACGCGATCACGATCCATGTTTTCGCTGTGAGTGACCAATTCCTCCTGCGACGGGGGTGGGGTCAGGTTGAGGGGGTACGCTCATGTAAAACTGCACGTGGTCTCATACAAGCCGGAGTGAGACCAGCGTTTAACGGGGATCTCTGACTGGTAAGGGGCAATTGAGAGGTGGCTTAGTTTCTTTGATAGCCCTGCTTATATTTTGAATGTCCCAGATCATACCTCAAAGTGCATCTTCCTTGCAGGTGATTTTATTAACGTGGCTCAAACCAAATTAGTCAGAAGAGTAATGCTTGCACGATTCAAGCCACATCGCCTGAACAGACCTGAACTACGTTCATTGAGAATATCTTTTCTTTTGCAAGAGTACCTAGACTGATGTCGGGGAAATTGTTGTTGTTCTGCGGTGGCACCCATGTTTACTCCTATGATCAAATCACAGTTCCTGTCCTATGTGGGAGGCGATTTTAGCTATGACTCAAGCTGTGAAGACTCATAAGAAGATATGAATTGCTCCAAAAAATATAGTGCAGATATCCGCCAATTTAATGACATAGGACAAACTGTTATCGTTATGGATGAGTCTTAATGTTTATAAACTGGGCCCTGGCTTCCATCACCAAGTCGCTATGTCCCTCCCGTAGTCACCTCACACATGTCGAGCTGCCACCACCTGCCACTGGCTCCCCGAACCTCTGTTCTCACTCCACACTCTGGTAGCGACTTTCTCGTCATATACCGAAGTACTCAGTTTTGGGCTGTTGATTAGTCGGTTTTCAAGAATAAACCGAAAGTGTGCAGCTGTGCTTGGAACCATTCGCAGGTGGCGACAAAACCGTACCATCATGAATGTTCAGTGTTAACAAGAGAGTAACACTATACCATGATGCTAGCCACGAGGCGGTATGGAAAGGACGTAGACTCGTATCATAATATTACTCTGTCACTGATCTACTTGACATACTCGTAAGCCACAAAAGGCTGAAAATCTGGGTCAATATAAGGTGGACGACCTCCCAACAAATGACGGAAAGCTGACCGTGAAAGATGGGAATAATGCACACCACCATGCAATGAACTGACGGAGAGAGAGAGAGAGAGAGAGAGAGAGAGAGAGAGAGGAGGTGCTCGGAAAAGGTATAGTGTGATGCCACTGTGAAATGAATATTAGAAGGAGTGAAGTGAATGAACGGGAATGTGTGACAATGTTCATCATCATTGTAACCTTATTCTCACTTTATGATGGAGTGAAGTACAGTAGAGAAAGCACGAAAGAAGTAAAATTATCAACGAAATGCTAATTTTAATGGAACATACATAGTCATTCACTCTTTAAGGCCCTTGATTCCTTGCTTTTATTCCTAGCCATAGCCATCTGCACTGCTATGTGAGTCTGTTTTTTCCCTATAGATGAACCTCCACGTTACCTACCAAATATACTCATCCCTTCTACAGTCAAGCTAGATAAGTGTGTCAAAATCTTGTCAGGCGCTCCACCATACACAATTCATTCATTCTGCTTGATCCCTTGTCATTTCCCACCTTCATCAGTTCATCTATTCTGCTTGATTCCTTGTCATTTTCCACCTTCATCAACTTCCTTGCCTCATTTTTCTTAACCTTTAGGTGGCGAATTAATATCCATTCTCTCACTGCGCTGCAATGTATAAGTGACCCTACATGGAATGAGAAGACAATCTGTTTCCTGTAATACCATATACTATTTTGGATGGCAAGAGTGATGAGGGATGGGGTGGAGAGGTATATGAGAGAGGGGGGTGTGAGTTGGGAGCAGGGCAGTGAAATGGCGGGGGACAGGGCGACTTGGAGGCAATTTGTTTGTGGCCACCCCAAACGGGATTGAGGCGTCTGGCAATAGATAGATAGATAGAAGTTTATTACGGCGTTCGAACCGAATGGCAGAGATAAAGGTATCAATCTGTGGGGTGATTGGGGTTTATTGCTTACATAGTGCCATTCAGAGGCGAGCGAGGCTGTGCATTCAAGTGTTTCAGAGCTCGTCAGCCTGTGTTTTAAAATGAAAAGCACAGAGGGAGTCCAAGCAATTGTTTGTACAAGTGTTCCTCTCTGTCTATCTGTCTGTCTCTCTCTCTCTCTCTCTCTCTCTCTCTCTCTCTTTCCTACCTGGATCATCAAATACACCAGGATCTTGGCCAAACACTCCTGTAAAATAGAAACAATAGATATTCATTACACATCATAATAATTATTGCTGCAATAACAAGAATAAATAAATAACTAAACAACAACAACAACAACAACACCTACTATTACTACTACTACTACTACTACTATGCTTTCAGATGACATGCGTAAGATGTGATATATATGATGCGTGACAGTCATTATGAATAATATGACATGTATAAAGTGACATGTATATAGTGTGACATTGATAAAGGGTGGCATAAAGTGTGACATGTATAAGATGATATATATAAAATGACATGTATAAACTGTGACATGTATGTGACATGTATACATGATGTGACATGTATATTGTGACGTGTAACAAGTATGATATGTGTAAGGTAACAGGTACAAAATATAACATGTATATTGAGTAACATTATAAGGGCTGGAGGAAAAAGGTTGTTAGTTTGCTAATGAGTGATGCATGGAGGACGGTAATGAGTAGTAGTAGTAGTAGTAGTAGTAGTAACACCCAGAATATAAGTATCGCCACCCTCACTTACAAAATAAGTACCTCTCTGAAGCCTATTTTTCAATTATTAACTTTGTCCACAAATAACAATGAGACGTGGGATGCCTGTCACACACCTCTTGCTCACACCATTATCCTTGGAGCATTAACTCACTTTCCGTAACACATCAGCTGTTACCACACACTGAATATCACCCACTGATCACTAGCATACACAAAACCTAATAATACGATTTATAAACACTGTATCAAACACTAAATATAACAACAACTACCACAAACTATACAACAATCACCTACATATACACCACCAGCATAGCCAGATGGTATACAGTAGAAGTGTGGCATACAAAGACATTTAGGTAGGGAATCTTACACACACCTTAGACGACATTGTAATTTAAACACATCATAGATACAGACACACACACAATGTAATAAATATAAAACATATTATACACAGAATCTCTTCATATAAATATATAACCAATCACAGTAGATAAGTCAATAATATAATAATAAATAGCACAGTAATATTTAAAACTTTAATTTTAATATATAAAATTAATAAATATAACTTAAATTAAATAACAAATTTAAACATAGTACCCTAGTTTTAAATACACTATTATTAATAAATACGATAGTAAGAAGGGTGCTTTTAATATAATATCTATATAATAGGATTAATGTAAACTCCATAAAATTACAAAGTAGAACTACTTACTCAGCCCTCTCAAAATTCTCTCTTGTATTCAAAAGAAATACTAAACAAACCTTGTTAATACCAATGTGCCTTAGTAAACCAAGGTACCTCTATCTTACCCCCACAACACACCACAACCACACATCACACATCACATGTCATAACACCAACACACACACTGTCCCAGCACCACACACCACACCACACTCACCCCTATACCATAGCGACTGAAGACCCAATATCACTAAACTACACACACACACACACACACACACACACACACACACACACACACACACACACACACACTGCCGCTACGCCACACACCACCCTCACCCCTGCACCTTAACGCCTGAAGACCCATTACCAATAAACAAGGCTCCACAGTATTGCACCACACCCATTGGCCACCTATTTAACTCTTAAACAAAGAAGCGTTGTTTTACTTCATATCAAACTTTAAATACATAACAGTATCAGTTCAGTCGATTATTAGTATAAGACAGAACAATTAGATATTAACTGATATGCAAAACTAGAGAAAAACGAGCAAACTGTTTCATAACTTAATCATATTATCTACAATAATAGAAGTAAAACAAGAACAATCTTCATTTATATCAAATCTACATTTAAAATTCGTATAGTAAAACAGTAGTATTAGATTATATTTAAGTCTCATTTATATGTACTACAAAAAGTAGCCATTTATTATTATTAATACTGTACCACAGTATATAAACTTTAACACCATGGCCACGCCACAGTATTGTTGTCAATGCTCCAGTAGGCAGCAAAAGTGTATCAGGTGCTCATGTGCAACAAATAGGTCACCGTGTACATACTGTAGGATGGGACCTTTCTGTATGAATGTGTTAGGGAATCACAGCCCACCACAAGCGGCACTTGACCGCTTCCAACATGGAAGGCGACAGATTGGTGACATGGAAATTGACGAGGTGGTCACTGACAATATGCACGATCACACGGACATGCGTAGTGGTGAAAGACCCCGTGGTGAAGCGAGGGATAGGGATGGACGCAATGCTACAACTGACATGATCAAGGAAATCAGTCGCCTGATAGCCAGTTACAATATTAACTCACCCATTGCCTCATTCTCTCTTAAGGTCCTTGCACTAATATCACACGTCTTCCTCAACAAGACCCGCCCAAGAGCTAGCAGTGCAGAAAATAAGGCCATCCAAAGGCGGGTTGAAACATGGAAAAGAGGTGAAATCGACAACCTACTTGAGGAAGCAAGGGCCTTGCAGATGAGAATAAACAACCGAGGCAGAAGAAATCAGAATACCAACGATGTGGCAAGGATTTTTGGCAGCAAAATGAGACAGGAGAAGGTCTCGATGGCAACAAGACCCCTGTCAGCTGAATCACCAAACGGAGTACTTGACCTGACAGATGAAACAATTCAACAACTAAAAGAAAAACACCCGAGTGCACGACAAGCAAGTGCCCAGTCAAAGCTTAATGGCAACTACACTCCTTCCAATCCCATCATATATGACAGGATAACTGGAGATATGGTGTGCCGGAAGGCAATGCACACACAGGGAGGGGCAGGACCGTCAGGCCTGGATGCAAAATCTTGGCGAGTAATCCTCAGTAACATCAAGATTGGGGAGGCAGCAACAGACCTATGTAACACCATTGCCTTACTGGCGAGGAAGCTGGCCTCAAGTCAGTGCAGTAACATCGAAGCACTGACGGCTTGCAGACTAATCCCCCTTGATAAGAATCCTGGATGCAGGCCCATCGGGGTGGGTGAAGTCTTAAGACGGATTATAGGAAAATGTATCATGGAGGTGGTGAAAGATGATGTGAAGCAGGCAGTTGGCAACCTCCAAGTGTGTGCAGGCCAGCAGGCAAGAGGTTAGGCAGCAGTTCACTCCATGAGGAAAATATTTGGGGAAGAGGACTGTCAGGCAGTATTATTAGTTGATGCCTCAAATGCATTTAATTCCATCAACTGGGAGGCAATGCTGCACAATATCAAGGTTAAATGCCCAGCATTTGCCCAGTATGTGGAAAACACTTACAAAGAACCAGCTGACCTCTACATTGTGGGTAAGACAGCGGCTTACGATGTCGGTGTAATCCAGTCCACAGAAGCAACTACCCAGGGGGACCCCGTTGCAATAGCTATGTAAGCCCTGGCGATGACAGTGCTGCAACAACAGATCAAATACAAGGCCACCAATGTAAAACAGGTAGCCTATGCAAATGATCTCACGGACGCTGGCTGAGGATGTGAGGAAATGGTGGGACCTTGTAAAATCTCATGGCCCTAAAATAGGTTACTACCCTAATGCATGTAAGGCCATCTTGATCGTGAAACCAGCTTACTATCAAGATGCACAAGAAGCATTTAGAGGCACAAACGTGATAGTGACCAAGGAAGGTCAGAGGCATCTAGAGGAATTCAAAGACAAATATGTGAGTGATAAGGTAAAGACATGGGTAGAAGAAATTCATACACTATCCAGCCACGTAAAAACAGAACCCCATGCAGCATCCAGTGCATTTACCTATGGTGTAAAGCACAAGTGGACCTTCGTGATGAGGGCCATACCAGCCATCGAGTTGCTGCTACAACCACTGGAGGATGCAATCAGGGATTCATTCCTCCCATCTCTAACCAATGACCACATCCCCACACAAAAAGAGAGGGACCTTCTAGCACTACCACCCAGGATGGGAGGCCTTGGCATTATACATCCAGTAGCCGTGGCAAGCTATGAACACAGAAATTCACTCAGGCTCACCGAATTCTTGTCATAGAAGATCTGAGCCCAGGTTGAGACGAGTGAAATCGACCACCAAAGGCAGAAAGACATAAAGACACAGACAAGCAAGGAGCATGAAGGGAGACAAAAAGACCAGCTGCAGCACTTAATTGAACATCTGACACCAGACCAGTGCAGAAGAGTTGAAATTGCACAGGAGGTTGGGGCATCGAACTGTCTCACAACCCTGCCTCTCAAGGGAAAAGCTTCCACTTCAACAAACAAGAATTTATTGACGCCATAGCCTTGAGATATGGGTGGCCAATAGAGAACCTACCTCAACACTGCCTGTGGCACTGCCTTTGATGGAAACCATGCAATGGTATGCAAGAAGGGAGGCTTTTTTTGCATCCGACACGATGAAGTACGCGACCTCACTGCCAAAATGCTGCAGGAAATATGCCATGTTGTCACGATTGAGCCAGCTCTGCTACCCCTGGGCGGCGAGCACTTCACCCACAGAACAGCAAACACATCACATGATGCAGGAGTGGATGTCAGTGCTCGAGGCTTCTGGACACGTGGGCAGAGAGCATTCTTCGACATCAGGATATTCGATCCCATGGCAGCATGTCATCCCGAACTGTCTCTCGAAGTTGCACACAAGAGGAATGAACAAGAAAAAAATAGAAATTATCAAGAAAGGATCCAGCATGTGGACCACGGTCGATTCACGACATCAGGTGGGATAGGTCCAGAGGCAGTGAGATTCTATTCGAAACTGGCAGAGGATCTTTCTGAGAAGAAACGTCAACCGCAGAGTTCTTTTATGGCCTGGATGAGATGTCGACTCTCATTCTCCCTTGTGAGGTCTGCTCTGCTATGTCTCAGGGGCACAAGATCATCAGCCCTCAGGCCTGTCTCTCTGGCGGGTATGGATTACGAAGCTACAGTGGTCAAGAGTCGCATAGACCAGCGACTCCAATAGTTTAATGTCTTTATTTTCACTGTAATATCAATAAATAAAAAAATAAAATAATAATAATAGATGGTTGGTAACCACAGCCATTGGAGTGCTTGGGGTCAACGGATTGTAATATGAGGGTTAGTGTTAACCTTCACATTACAACTCCAAATGGTGAACTGTATTAGGATGGTTGGTTTTGATCTTCACAATATAATTCAACAATGGATGGAGGTGATAAAAAAAAAAAAAAGTAATAGTAGTAGTAGTAGTACTAGTAGTAGTAGTAGAGCAATACTAGCATAGTAGTGGTAGTAGTAGTAGCAGTAGCAGTAGTAGCATAGTAATAGTAGTACTAGAAGTAGCAGTAGTAGTAGTAGTTGCAACCCCAGTCTCATCTGAACCTCCTGGACTGCAGGTTTACACTGCCCTTTTCTTGCAGCCCACCGTCCTCCTTTCGGAGGACCGGAAAGTTGTTGAAAGACATTTGAGTATCCAGGTAACTGAGCTGCATGGCGATATCGGTATCACCACATGAAGGCGTCCATCTCCAGCACTGGGAATGAGTGATTATCAGTATGTCATTTCAAGCTGCCTGTCTGCTTGAGTCCCGCAGCATATTTCTAAATTTTAATCAGCCCACCATTGCATGATTTTATGGAACCTAGAAAGAATGGCTATAGTCCCTTCAGCTAAACTTGGCCAAGATATTCGTTCTTTTGCTGTTTGTATTACGTTGCTCTAAGGCAGAAAATACTCCGCCTGTACGTCCTCTCCATTGCATTTTGCCGTGACCAGTATCACATTCTATAGGGAATTTGAACCGCCTGTGCAGCTGAGAACCGGGGATCTCTACGCAGTATCGAGTTTCGCGGCTCCTGATTGGCTAGCAATGACGTAATCTCATATTGCCACATGATCGATATTTGTGAATAAACATTTTACTCTCGTGTTCCTGGGGAAAAATACTCAACTGTATATCAAGAACATGAAGAATATCTTTAATCCGCTCGTTTGATGCACATACGACGTTATAAATGTTTTATAACAGAAGTAAACAAGGTACTTCTCTGTTCACTCAACTCTGATAGATGGAGACAAGAAACGTTTGAATTAAGGCTAATCTTTGGTTAATGCAACACTGAGGGGCGTGGTAAATCTACAGCATTTCTTACATTAACACACACACACACACACACACACACACACACACATATATATATATATATATATATATATATATATATATATATATATATATATATCATAGCACCCACAGCAGATAATAGGTCTCTCCGAAACGTTTTCACTTATTCGGGGCTTGTATTATTTTTTCCAGTCCAGAACCCTGAGATATCTTACGAATTTTCTGTCTTCATCAATATTTTTTTTTTTCTTTATTGTTAGAACCCTGTATCTCCTGACGTTTTTTATACGTCATCACACAATCTAGCTGCCGGTCTAGCAGCTGATCTTTTTTAACCAATTATTACCCAATATGTTTCTTTCCTTGCGTATCTGCTGCCGTGTATTCTACAAATAGGGTCCGGCTCAATGCCATTCCTTCCTTTATATTTATTTTATTATGGCTTCTATTCCAGTCCGTTTTTAGTCAAAGCAGATTCTTTCCTGTCTCTTAAAGTGATTACCGACGTTAATCTTTTTATACCTTTATGGGCATCTCTCAACTTTATCTGCAGTGGTTCGGTCACTGTCCATGTGATAGAGCTATAAGTCATTACGGGGAGAACGCACTGATTTAGCACTTTTCGCTTTTAACACAATGGTTGTTACATACCCTATGATTTCATCATCCTTTGTGTAATTCTAACGTACAGTATGATGCATGTTTGATCACGAGCGTGTTCTACCTCAGTCCCCCCTTCTACCGTTATAGTAGAGTAAGTCGTTCTTTCTTTTGTTCAGAGCAGGACTGTCAACTCTTTGTCCCCTCTGGCTTCATTTGAGCGTCCTTCTTACAAGTTGTATGAAGCTCTGCCGGCCCCTATATAATGAGCTCAGTCTCTACATTAATTGCCACTTAGATCTACTCCTCATTTTGCTCACATCTCTGTCCTCCCCCGTACAGTTGTTATTATTGTGAGTGCTCAGGTAGTCTCCAACCATCTAGCAGCTGTGTAATTTGAGTATAAGTGTTATTACATTTTGTTCTTGCACTGTATAGCATAAGGTGTTAATTTGTAGGCCTAGTGAGGTTTTTGTGATTAATGTAAAGTTTGGATGTCAGTCATTATAAGTAATATTTTGTATCTGTAATAATATATCTTGCATTCACTGAGTATTAGCTGGTATTTTCATTTTATCAGGGCTGACTTAGATAAATTTACTCTTGCTAATTTCGTGTTAATAGAGGCTATTGCAGTTAACCATATATTTAAGCTGTTTTTTGCCATTACATTATCCTTATGAGTCCTGAATGTTTTGTTGTTAGTTTGAGCATGAAACTTTAACTTGTAATTTTACCTAACTCTTTGTTTTGAACCTGGAACTTTGCAGGACAATTTTCTCTGTTCCGTAACATAAATTTGGCGACCTCTTATCAGGATATTCAGGATATTATCATAAGGATATTGCTTGATATTTTGTGACTGTGATTTCTTCATGATGTCTACTATTACTACGCTTGATGAAGCCAAAGATTTTTTGTCAAATGTGCAAACAGTGTGTGATGTAGAAAACAGAACAAAGAATGAACTTAAGCTTATTGCTCAACAATTGGGAATTGCTGTTCGCTCTCATCATTCTAAAGATCAAATTGTTGACATAATTAATGAAAGCTTGTTTAATGTAACTCCTCCAAATGAGCCAACGCAGATTGAATTAGCTAAGTTACAGCTAGCCCTGCAGGAGGCTCGTGAATTTCAGGCAAATGCTAAGGAGGCTGAGTTTCAGGCAAGTGCTAAGGAGGCTGAGTCTCAGGCTCGTATTCAGGAGGCACAAATTGAAATTGCTAGAATTCAGGCAGACCATGAGTATCGCATGAAACAAGGTGGAACTGGATCATCTAGCTCTCATGATTTTGATGTGGCTAAAAATGTTAAACTTGTCCCTCCTTTTAATGAATCTGATTTAACAAAGTATTTTCAGTTGTTTGAGAGGGTAGCTACAGGTTTTAATTGGCCAAAAGAGTATTGGCCAGTACTCCTTCAAACTGTTCTTACCGGTAAAGCTCAAGTAACTTATGCATCTTTGCCTCAGGATCAATGTGATAATTATGATGTAGTTAAGAGCTTGATTCTTAAGGCCTATGAGCTTGTTCCTGAAGCCTATAGAGTAAAATTTAGGACAACTTATAAGCAAGATAAGCAATCCCATGTTGAGTATGCAAAAATCAAAGAAGATCTGTTAGAGCAGTGGTTAAATTCTAAGAATGTGGATTCTGATTTTGGTAAATTTAAGCAGATGATTTTGCTGGAGGACTTCAAAAGGTGTGTTAATAAAGATGTAAGCCAATATCTTGATGAGAAAAGAATAGATAATTTGTCTGATGCTGCAGTTTTAGCTCATGAATATGTTCTCACTCACAAGAGATATTCTAGAGAAAAAAGGAAAGCTGAGAGTAAGTACGTTGCCTCTACTCAGAGTACAGGTAACAGGAAAGAGAATAAAGATGATGTTTCTCAGGAAGTAAATACCAGCTTCACCTCTAGATTCCAGAAAAGTAAATGTACTTATTGTAGTAAGCTTGGTCATACTACGGAGAAATGTTTCAGGAGACAGCGTGATGTGAACAAAAAGGAGTCTTCAAATATTCAGTCAATTGGTCTAGTGTCCACCCTTGAGAGTTCCCAGAATTCTTTAACTGAGTTAACTGAACCTGCTTTGAGGGGTAAATTAAATTCTCATGATGGAGCTCCTCTTTTGAGCAGTAACGTGGGTGACACTCTCAAGAGTTCATGTGCTAATTTCCTGTCTGATGGTTTTGTCAGTCCTCTGGACAGTAATGACAGGAAATCAGTTAAAATGTATCGTGATACAGGTGCTTGCCAATCCCTTATGCTGACCAGTGTTCTAGGCTCTAATGTTAATTCCTCTGATGAAACTGTAATCTTACAAGGTGTAGGGAATAATTACTTCTCTGTCCCTCTGTGCAGAGTGAATTTAGAGTCTGGTTTTGTTAATGGTTCCGTTATGGTTGGGTTGGTTGAGACACTCCCAATGTCAGGTGTAACTTTCTTGCTTGGAAATGATATTGGTGGAGGTCAAGTGTGTCCAGCTCCTCAGTTGTCTAGTGAACCAGTGACTGCGACCCAGGATTGTGATGTCCCTGATGTGTTCCCTGCATGTGCTGTCACTAGGGCTAAGTCTAAAGTTACTGGTGACTTAGAGGATAATGATGATGATGATGTTATCCTAGCTGACACTTTTCTTGCTAATTTGGACCACTCACCAGATGAGGCAGTACCCCGTAGTGTTGATAATGTGTCTCGTCAAGAGTTGGTTGAGTTGCAGGTTGCTGACCCTGAGTTGAAAGGTCTAGCTAACTCTGCTTGCAGTGAGGAAGAGTCAGCCGGTGCTTCTACTTGTTATTATATAAAGTCAGGAGTACTTATGAGGAAGTGGAGACCCCCAACAGCATCAGCCGACTGTGAATGGAAGGTTGTACATCAAGTTGTCATCCCTCGTGTTTGTAGGCAGGATATCATTAGAGTGGCTCATGATTCCAGTTTGGCAGGACACCTTGGAGTGAGGAAGACTGTGGCACGCATTTTGAAACACTTCTACTGGCCAGGTATCTTCAGGGATGTTTCCTGGTATTGTAAGTCTTGTCACACCTGTCAAGTTGTGGGGAAGTGTAATCAGACCGAAAAGGTTGCACCTCTAGTTCCCATTCCTCCTTTTGAGGCGCCTTTCACCCGTGTGTTGGTGGATATTGTGGGCCCTCTTCCTAAGACTTCTTCAGGATTTTCTTATGTGTTGACCCTGATTGATATGGCTACTCGTTATCCTGAAGCCATTCCACTTAGAAATATCTCAGCAAAGAACGTGGTTAAGGAAATGCTAGGGTTCTTCACAAAGTTTGGTCTGCCCAAGGAGGTACAGTCAGATCGGGGAAGTAATTTCATGTCAAACGTTTTCAAGCAGTCTCTGAAAGAGTTGGGCATCACCCAGATCACGTCTTCAGCTTACCATCCCCAGACCCAAGGAGCGTTGGAGAGATATCATCAAACACTCAAATCGATGCTCAAGAAATACTGTTTGGAACATCAGAAAGACTGGGATAAAGGTCTTCCATTCGTTGTGTTTGCCGCAAGAGAATCTCCAAATGAATCACTGGGCTTCTCACCCTTTGAACTACTGTTTGGCCATGAAGTAAGAGGACCCCTTAAGTTACTCAAGCAATGCTGGCTGTCGGAGGAAGATGACGTCAACCTGCTGGAGTATGTGATGAAGTTCAAAGAACGGCTGTCCACTGCTTTACAGCTGGCAAGAGGGAATTTAGGAGCTGCTCAGGAGAAGATGAAGACTTGGTATGATAAGAAGTCCAGGTTACGCCACTTTCAGCCAGGAGATCAGGTTTTGATTCTGCTACCAGTGCATGGGCAACCTCTTCAAGCCAAGTTTAGTGGTCCTTATTTCGTGGAGAAGAAACTCAGTGATGTCAAATATGTCATCGCCACACCAGATAGTAGAAAGAACAAGCAACTATGTCACATCAACGTGCTAAAGTTATATCACAGGCGGGATGAAAATAACCCAGTCTGCACTGTAGCTGTTCCACCCGAGTCTGCAAGTGAAGTTCTCCCATGCAGCATGAGCCTGAGTGATAGTTTGGAGAAGAATCCTGATATCATGAATGATCTCCAGACTAAGCTTTCTCATCTACCTCCCGAGGAAAGGCAGGAGTTTTCGGCATTACTGCAGGAGTACCCGCAAGTGTTCCGTGCCACTCCAGGAAGAACCACTGTGTTGATGCATGATGTCGATGTTGGAGACGCAAAGCCAATTAAACTGCCTCCTTACCTTGTGAACCCAGTGAAAGTTCCTCTCATCCAGAAGGAGCTTGGCTACCTGTTGGACCACAAGATGGTTGAGCCCTGTCAGAGCGAGTGGAGTTCTCCTGTCACTCTAGTCCCTAAGCCAGGTGGGTCACAGCGGCTTTGCATCGACTACAGACGTGTTAATCAGATAACCAAAACAGACACTTACCCTCTCCCTTGTGTGGAAGATTGCATAGACAAGATCGGAAAGGCTAGGTACATAAGTAAGTTTGATTTGTTAAAGGGATACTGGCAAGTACCTATGACTGAACGTGCTAGGGAGATCTCATGTTTTGTAACACTAGGAAAGACTTTTGCATGTTCTGTAATGCCATATGGTATGAAGAATGCACCAGCCACATTTCAGAAGCTCATGAATGTTGTAACAGAGGGTTTGGCAGGGTGTGTTGTTTATAATGATGATGTATTAATCTTCAGTGACAACTGGAAAGATCACCTATGCCATGTCAGTAAATTTCTTGAGCGTTTGGTTCAGGCTAATCTTGTAGCTAATTTATCAAAGTGTGAGTTTGGTCAAGCTAAAGTTCAGTACCTTGGGTACGTAATTGCTGATGGACATGTTGCACCACCAGGAGCTAAGGTTCAGGTTATAAGTGATCTTCCCAGACCTAAAAGTAGGAAAGTGCTACAAAGATTTTTGGGAATGGTAGGTTATTACAGGAGATTTGTTCTTAACTTTTCAATTCTTGTATCACCACTTACAGACCTACTGAAAAAGGGAGTTAAATTTGTCTGGACCGATAACTGTGAATCCTCTTTCAACAAACTTAAAGCTATCCTATTAAGTCAGCCAGTACTCGCTACTGCAAATTTTGCTAAGCCTTTTAAGATGGCTGTTGATGCAAGTGATACAGGATCTGGGGCTCTTTTGCTGCAAGAGGATGATTAGGGTATTGAACACCCTGTATCTTATTACAGTAAGAAGTTCACTCCACCTCAAAAGAACTACTCAACTATTGACAAAGAGCTTTTGGCCTTGATTTTGGGTTTACAGCATTTTTCATTTTATTTGTGTTCTGGTTTTGACCCCATAGTCATTTATACCGATCATAACCCACTGAAATTCCTTAGTAAGCTTAAAGATAAAATCAGAGATTGACAAGATCGAGTCTAGTTCTTCAGGAGTATTCATTAGACATACAACATGTCAAGGGGAAAGAAAATGTTATTGCAGATTTCTTACCTAGACTTTAGACAGATTGTTTTAGAGTAATAAGAAATTTCCTTTGTAAATTTCTTTTTTCTTTGTGGGGAGGTGTTACATACCCTATGATTTCATCATCCTTTGTGTAATTCTAACGTACAGTATGCTGCATGTTTGATCACGAGCGTGTTCTACCTCAGTCCCCCCTTCTATCGTTATAGTAGAGTAAGTCGTTCTTTCTGTTGTTCAGAGCAGGATTGTCAACTCTTTGTCCCCTGTGGCTTCATTTGCGCGTCCTTCTTACAAGCTGTATCAAGCTCTGCCGGCCCCTATATAATGAGCTCAGTCTCTACATTAATTGCCACTTAGATCTACTCCTCATTTTGCTCACATCTCTCTCCTCCCCTGTACAGTTGTTATTATTGTGAGTGCTCAGGAAGTCTCCAACCATCTAGCAGCTGTGTAATTTGAGTATAAGTGTTATTACATTTTGTTCTTGCACTGTATAGCATAAGGTGTTAATTTGTAGGCCTAGTGAGGTTTTTGTGATTAATGTAAAGTTTGGATGTCAGTCATTATAAGTAATATTTTGTATCTGTAATAATATATCTTGCATTCACTGAGTATTAGCTGGTATTTTCTTTTTATCAGGGCTGACTTAGATAAATTTACTCTTGCTAATTTCGTGTTAATAGAGGCTATTGCAGTTAACCATATTTTTAAGCTGTTTTTTGCCATTACATTATCCTTATGAGTCCTAAATGTTTTGTTGTTAGTTTGAACATGAAACTTTAACTTGTAATTTTACCTAACTCTTTGTTTTGAACCTGGAACTTTGCAGGACAGTTTTCTCTGTTCCGTAACATGGTAAAGAGCCTTTAAAATTGCTTCTTTGCTTATCAAAAGCCCTGTAAAAAAAAAAAAAAAAAAAAAAAGCTTTTTACGTCTACTTATTTCAGGTTCGAATGGCAGGTTAGTCTGTACCAGTTGCCCGGGGTATTCAAATTCATCGAACTGTTCAAAAACTCTATTTTTGATTCCTTTTTCCTCATTTAGAGCTTGGGTATGTAACATGACTTTTTTCTTTTTCTAATTCATCTTCAGTCCTACGCAGAAGCATTCTCTGTTTAAGACACTTATCAATTGTTGCCTTTTTCCAACCGACTTACTAAAGAGGAGGATGTCTTCTGTGAAACTGAGGCGACTCTGATATTCCTCTTCTATTTAATCCCATTGTTCTTTCCAGTGAAGATTTCTATATATTTCTTAACATGCTGTAAACAATTCTGGCGAGACAGTACCGCCCTATCTTACCTCCCCTCCCCCCGCCTCTTTTTTTCATGAACTTTTGCGGTATCTTTATGGAGTTGAATGGTTGCTGTTCCATCTCCGTATATGGTATGTCTTCCAGTATTCTGCGGTAGATTTCATCTACATCTCCTCTGCAAAATGCACTCAGTACAGCTGTTGTTTCTACTGTGTCGAAGGCTTTTTGGTAATTAACGAACTCCATTAACAGACCTCATGTGGTTAATCAAGCACGTTTGAAATTCTATTGGTGATGATCTTTGTGAATAATTTGTATATAACTGACAACCGGCTAACTGGTCGGTAATTTTTATCTTTTTAGTCTACTTTCTTATGTATTAAAATTTATATTACATTATTACTATTGCGACTTTTCCATTCTGTGACACATTTCGTAAGGAGTTTTAATAATTTTACCAAGACAATCTTTTCTGCATCTTTCAATAATTTTGCCGTGATACAGTCTGCTCTTGATGCTGTACCTCTTTTCGTAATTTTCAGAGCTGTTTTTGTCTTTTTTTATAGTTATGGGAGGAATTTCTGTAGACACTGCATTTCCTTCGACACCTCGTTTTCCGTCTGGGTTCAATAGATGTCACAGAATTCTTCAACCACTTTGATAGTTCTTCCCTGTTTTTGTTTAACCATTTGGTTTCTTTAGAACATACGTCTGGCTTTTCCCAGTCCCTGCTTTCCTCTTTGCTGTCTTTACGTTAGTTCCTAAGTTTAAGGCTTCGTTTGTTTTTTTGGATATTAAATTTCAACATCTTGATTTTTCTTATTTATGCTCTTTGCTTATTTTATTTCATCTATTTCACTTCTAGTGAATATATATATATATATATATATATATATATATATATATATATATATATATATATATATATATATAAGCTATCATTCAAATTGATAAAAACATTTTCAGGTAGGTAACTGGACCAACGGATGATGGGAAATATCTGAAATTCAGGATTGGAATACAGTTACAACTGCAACTCTTCATCTCGTCGTCTTTTGTCCTGTCTCTGCACCAGTCTTCACTATATGCAACTGAAGTACAATTTACTGAGCCTTCAGTCTGTCTGTCTGTCTGTCTGTCTGTCTGTCTGTCTGTCTGTCTGTCTCTCTCTCTCTCTCTCTCTCTCTCTCTCTCTCTCTCTCTCTCTCATACCTGCAGCAGCCAGTGACAGCAGCAGCAGGCTGAAGCCGAGGACTGCCTTTGACCACATCATACGGTGTCAGGAGACTCCCAGGTCACCAAATCTGCAAGTCAAATAAGGACACAGTGGTGACGCAATTCTTACTCACAGCTGCATTGTCTGTCACATATTTTCCTAGCAGTTCATTTTGTATACTGTATTTTATTAACATTCTCTTGCCAGCAGGCTATGTGGGTGCATATCTTTTCAATATCAGTGATACTTGAGTCAGTGGCATGCGTGGCTATAACGAGCTATAAAAAGCAAATTTATTCGCTAAAGAAGGGGTGTTTCGAAACCTCCATACTTAGTTTAAAATACTGACATTAGAGAAACATTATCAAATGTATGTTTATAACGTGGAAAATTATTTACTTCAAAGTGTTGATTTGTTATCATTTTTCAGTGTTGAACAACACACACGTTGGTACCAAAGACAGTGAGAAACACCATCATAGGGAGTGTAGTAGTAGTGGTCTTCTATTGCAGAAGGACAACACTGAATTTAAATGTGTGTGTGTGTGTGTGTGTGTGTGTGTGTGTGTGTGTGTGTGTGTGTGTGTGTGTGTGTATTTATTCAAGAAAGAAGGAACCAAGGGCCAACCAAGAAAAAAACAAAAACAAGTTAACTGAGTGCCAAATTCAAGATCCAATCAGTTCGAAATGTCTGGACATACAGCGTTTATAAGACTGGAGATCATAGGCAGTAGGAAATACAGGCAGAGGGAGGTAATTCCAGAGTTGACCTGTTGGATTCATGAATGACTAGGAGTAACGGTTAACTCTTTGTATTAGAGAGTTCGACAGAAATGGGATGAGAATTTGTTGCTAGTCGAATGCTACGTGCCTGTAGTAGTGGTGGAAGGATACAAGCAAAGATTTCAGAGGATCAGCGACCATTGAAGTAGCGATAGAAAAGATATAAAGCTGCCACAGTACGTCAAAGAGACAGAGGTTGAAGGGAGCCAGTAGGAGGAGAGTCAATGAAGCGGAAATCCTTTTACTTTACCTTGTTGAAAAGAGCTGTGTGTACGTGCATAATATCAACAAGTGTGTTGAGATAATGAAGGCACAGAGTCGGCTTCGCATACCTAATGTCTAGGAAGCAGATTTTATGAGAGGTAATATTATTTTTCCAAGATAAATCCCGCGAGAATGAAACTCAGGTATGTTTAAAGATGGTTCAGGATTGAGATGGATATTGTTGAAAGTTAGATGATATACCTGCGGAAGATTTTGTCGGGTTGAAAGATGTATGAACTGAGTTTTTCATGCATTAAAAACAACAAGATTATTTTACCCCAATCAGAGATATGAGCCAAGTCAGACATCATGTTTGCCATAACCTCATCCCTTGTTTGTTAAGTAACTGTTGAGATGGGCACTGCGGGAAGCGGATGGAAAGGTGAGAGGTGAAGTCATCAGCATATGAGTGGATAGGGTTAGATGTACAGCTTAAGCCACGTCCACACAGTGCCTAAAACATTGTCCAAAACAATACTAGGAAGATCGGGAACATGCTAGACAGATGCTTCCAAACATGCCACAAACATGTTCATATACTTGCCGGACTGATTATCCCCGACCTGTTCCAGGCATGAAATGTCCCCACCAGTGATGATAGCATGTCTCGAAACAAGATTATGGGTCTGAATGTCCAAACGAGATACTTCGAACATGTATGGAAACATGTCTGAAGCAATGTTTTGAACATGCATCAAATCTTGTTGCAGGCTCATGTGGATGGGCCTTAGAAAGTCATTAATGGATAGAAGAGAGTGACTGACAGGACAGAGCCCTGAGGAACATATCAATCGTTAGCTTTCGGAGAAGAACGATGGTTGTCTACAACAGCAGCTATAGAACGACCAGAGGGGAAGCTAGAGATGAAGGCACAGATAGTAGGATGGAACTGCAAGAGGACAGTTTGGAAATAAATGATTTATGCCAGACTCGATCGAAAGCATTTGAGATGTCAAGTGCGATGGCAAAGCTTTCGACAGAGTCCCAAAAGGAGGATGATCAGGAGTCTGAAAGGTAGGTGAGAAGATCGCCAATGGAGTGTCCCTGGAGGAACCCGTACTAACGATATGAAAGACCGATGTGATAGAAAAGATGTTTATTATTATTATTATTATTATTTTTTTTTTAAAGAACAAACTCAAAAACTCTTGAGATACAGGATGTTCAAGGAATTGGGTGATGGTTAGAGGGCTGCAAATGGTCACCATTCTTTGGGACTGGCTGAATGAGAGGAAGCTTCCAGCAAGAAGGAAAGGTACAGTACAAGTTGACAGGCAAAGGCGAAAGAGTTTACCTAGGGAGGGTGTAAGCAAAGAAGCACAGTTCTTGAGGACAACAGGTGGAACCCCATCAGGCCCATATGCTTTGTTAGCACTGAGGCCAGTATATTCAGCCGTGAGGAAGTAAGAGGAGGGAAGTGATGGAGGTACAGCACCGGAATCGTCTAAGGTGAAATTGGAGGAGAAAGTTTGAGCGATGAATTCTGCATTATCAATAGAAAAAATAGCTACAGACCCATCAGAGTGGAATGGAGGAGGGAAGGATGATGAAGAAATGTTGTTAAAAATGTTTTTGGTCAGAGTCAGAAGGAGTGCAAAGAATTTGAGCTTGAGAGTTCAGAGCAATTAGTACAAGCGAAATTAGTTTTAACAGAATGAAGAGGAAGTGATTTAACATGAGTCCAGGCAGAGACATAAAGGAGATGAGACTCAGGGGTGGGTTGGCTCGGGTACCTTTAGAGGCCTTCTCCTTGCTGTGGACAGCATTAGAACAAGCATGATTAAACCAATTTTTGTTTGCACTAGTCACAGGCTGTGGGAAAGGAATGTATGCTTCCATGCCAGGGAGAAAAACCTCTGTAATGTGCGTGGCACACTTAGATTACTCTCGGCCATATAAGCAATAACCATTCCAGTGAAAATCATAGAAGTACTGCCTGAAGACCTCCCAGTCAGCAGCTCCAAAGTGCCACAGCCGCCGATTCTTGCGAGCATCTACAACCTTACTAGCGTGATAGGACAGGTTAAGGTGATAAGGCTGTGCAGCCCAATGAAGAGAAAGGATTAACAGCATAAGAAGAAGAATTAGATGTAAGGAAGAGGTCAGGTATGCTGGAAATCTCTCCAAGGCAGTCAGGGATGCAGGGTAGGCTCTGTACAAGTGTTCTAAGTCATTAAGGATAGAAAAGATGTAGGCTTGTTCACTAGGTGGAGAACTGGAACAAGAGGAGAGCCAGAGGTGTTGGTGAGCAGTGAAATCTCCTAGAATGGAGATTTCAAAGAAAGGAGACATTGAGAGGATGTGTTCCAACTTAGAAGTAAGAGAGTCGAAGGATTTTTTATAGTAAGTAGAATGTGGGGAGAAAACAGCTAGAATATATTTAGTCACAGGATGACGTGATAGCCGAAGCCAGAGAGTAGAGAATTCTGAAGATTCAAGTTCAGGAACACAAGAGCAAGATGTGTCGCTGCATACATATACGCAACAGTCACCTTTGTCTTTAAAATGAGTATTGGGAAAGTAGGCAGATACAGATAAGGATTTGCTGTCAGTCGCGTCAGACAGCAGAGTCTCAGTGAGGAAGAGAAGGTGAGGTTTAGAAAAGGAGAGGTGGTGTTTAACAAAGAGAACATTAGAGGAAAGGCAGCTAATGCTGCAGAAATGAAGTGTGTCAAACAGTGGTTCCAGGCATCTCGCTTGGTCGTCACCAGGAAAGTGACGGATGGTGGGGGCTTTGATGTCCCCCCCCCCCGCCTCCCCAGGGACACCGGGGCTTGGAGAATGGAGGTCATTTATGTTGAATTTTGATTAGGAAGTTTAGTATGTAGTGTACATGTAGTTTGATACTGATAGTTAGAGAAACTTCTACTGGAGAGTATGCTGGCCTACTCTCTGTGTTACCCAAACACTGAATAAGTTTTGCAAAAGGGGATGGTCAGGAGCTAGTCCCGAGGGCTGATGAAGCGGGAGCTCTAGCTCTCCCTGTCATCAGCTTTCCATCCACCTTGGAAGTACAGTACCTCTCTGCTCGACTGGTGCTACAGTGTGTGTGTGTGTGTGTGTGTGTGTGTGTGTGTGTGTGTGTGTGTGTGTGTGTTATGTGTGTGTGTGTGTGTGTGTGTGTGTGTGTGTGTGTATGTGTGTGTTTGTGTGTGTGTGTGTGTGTGTGTGTGTGTGTGTGTGTGTGTGTGTAATTGTAATTAGTGTATGACCATGGCTCGGGTTGGTACCGTATGTGTTTTTAGATATACGATTTTGGAACATTTGCCATCAACACATAATTATGATTTCTTATATACTATAATCATCATCCTTATTCCATTTATCTGAAAATATATTAATGGGTCCGACTCCAAAGGTCATTCATCAGAAATCTGTCATGGCGGCAGGGGGGTGTCGGCTGTCTTCTCACTAACGACAAACTGCCCCCGGGTGATGATACAGGCCCACTTTGAAGATTTTCATGGACGCAACCGTCTTATGTATCAAATGATAAAATACAGTGCCTTTCATATACTGAGAGAGAGAGAGAGAGAGACAGACAGACAGACAGACAGACAAACAGAGAGAGAGAGAGAGAGAGAGAGAGAGAGAGGAGGGGAGTGAGGGGGGACGTAACTAGTGCCACGGCAAGCAACCGGCTCTGGTATGACTACGGTTATCACCAAGTGGTAAAATGACGACGATTCAGTTAATAATCTGCAATTATTTTGCTGAAGATAACCCAGAATTCTTGCAAATTCCATTGAATGATTTTATCCTGAAAAATTAAAAAAAAAATGCTCTTAGATATTCTGTTACACTTTAACTTACATAATAGTGAAAAGGCTTCATACTGTAGGATATGAGATAAATTCCACTCATCAGTATGGTGATAGTCTTCATTTTTATCAGTATACCTGCATATATTTTTGAAACTTCGGAAATATCCTTTCCAGGCAGAGGAGAAATAAATGCTACAAATCAGCCTTTTTCGTTCGAATTTCCTCTCTTAAGCTTAATATAGGACTCTGGAGATGGTAAGAATAAAATAACAAGTATGTCACTGAACTGAAATAATTAATCATATTATGTCTTCATTTAGTTAAAACTTTCAAGTGCCCTAAAATTGAGGAGGCATTTGAAAATCAGGAAACGCATGATAAATGGGAAGAGTGAAGGAAACCCACACATCAGAAAATATAAGAGGGCCTTTCGACCAGTGCCGAGGAATGCCCAGGTAAGGACTTAAGACTTCCAAGATTAGAACTGAAGACTGTCAGTGTTATGACTGAAGAAAGCCGTGGTTATGGCCAAAGGGTGCCAAGGTTAGGACAAAAGAATGCCAAAGTTAGGACCAAATAATGGCAATATTAATACCGAATAATGCCAAGGTTAAGACTGAAGAATGCCTAGGTTAGAGCCGATGAATGCCAAGGCTACGGCCGTTGGATACGCCTAGGTTATGACCGAAGCTGGCCGTAGTCAGAACCGAAGCATTCCAAGGTTTGCGCCAGGCGGATGTGGCTTTTCGGACTGATAAGGTTCCTCTTAGATTTGGCTGTGTAAACGTACTAACTGCTTCCAGTTTGTTACAGTAGGTAAAACTTGGCTCGGTACTTCAGCTTTCTTACGTGTACTGATTTTCATGATTCCGAGACCGGGCTCAGATTTTCAATGTTGCTTTCACTTTTTGAGAGGTTGCAGGATGGTATAGCGGGATGAGGCACTCCAGCATGATGTGGCCGATTTGAGTTTGCATCCGAGGGGTAATTTGAATTTATTGTTTAAATTACTGAGCGTAAGCGACTGATCGTCCTGTAGTAAGTGAAATAAAACTTAACGAATTAATTCACTATCATACCTAGGATTCGAACTCGGGCCCTGCCAGATGGTAGAATGTGACGGCACCACTGCGCCAAGAGAGGTAACCAACTTGTCTTTCAGCAAAGCAGGAGCTCATACAATCCTTTACGACCCTTGCTTTAGATGTCGGGATAAGTTGTTTAGCACGTGAGCCAGTACGCTTCTTATGGACCAGTAAAATATTGTGTGATGGACGGATGGATAGCAAAACTGTTGCGAAATTTCAGATTCACTTATTCAGATTCACTGCCGCAGTCCAGTGCACTGGACTGCGGCAGCCTAGCCTAACAGCTATTCAGTTCAAAGTAGGTAATAAACGACTGGTTTTATATATTCTATTAACTTGTAGTTAGCCTGCAACTCAAATGAAACAAAAAGTTGAAGGCAAAATCAGTTTTCTGGCCTCCGGCATAGGATTTGATAATATATATATATATATATATATATATATATATATATATATATATATATATATATATATATATATATATATATATATATATATATATATATATATATATATATATATATATTTGGTGCCGGAGTGGTGAGATGTATATAATTTAATCACGGGGTCGTAATTATAACTGGCATTACAAGATCTGTAGCAACTCTTCCTAAGTGATTTATTCAGTATAATAAACCTCAGTATCCTCATGTATACTGTCATGACTTATGGTAACCCTTCTCTCAGGAGGCACGTCTCGACAGGATAGTCTTTCATACTGAATTCATACAACATTACACCTCTTAGATATAAATAAATTTTAGGTTTCCACACTTGAAAGTGTAGAACGTGTCTGTGGGAGCAAGTATGCTATTGCTGTTACATTAGTGAAGAGAAGAATGGCTCCAAGCCACTTGCCTGATGATAATGCAAAGTGAAGTTATATATCCTGCAGTACCATAATATGCATACTGTACTATCATTCAAGTGACTTTGGACCTTCAAGCCAGTCTGGTGGGTCACATTTAACTTTGTATATAGTTTGGTGCATTTTGGTACTTTGGAGCATTGTGTAGGTGAATAGTGAGAAAAGCCCCTTTTGTAACATCCATTGCTCTTAAAAAAGCTTTTCATCGACGCACATAGGTCTGCTGTGGCTTTAATAATCTCTGAGGTAAGCCAGTTTTCGTGTTTAGTTTGTCGACTTAGAACTTTTTCAGCACAAACGTGAATTTTGAGAAAAGGTAGTTAATTTAAGCAGCATAAATAATTACCCCGTAAATTTTCCGACGATGTCCACAGATTCACTAGAGATTCAGTAGTCCCAGCGAAACCGTTTCGGTACTGTTTGGTGTTCAGTTTGGCAATTATTATCCCCCCACCGGCAGTATGTACTGGGAGGTCTTGACGAGTAGCAGTTGAGAAGGCAACACGTCTGTTTGGGACTGCACCTTGGCTCGTACCAAGGAGAACATAAAGTTAGCCGAGGATGCGGAATATGAAGGCATGGGGAGTAAGGTGGTTGGGCAAGTACGGTGGTACCACGTCAGGAAGGGGTATGGCTTCCTGACTCGTCGGGACACAGGCGCCGACATTTTTATCCACTGCTCTTCCATTGTGGCCCCTAACCCAGCCCATCCTATACCTTCAGTTGCTGCTGGCGAGGTGGTGGAGTTCGTGGTGAAGGAGAGCGCCAAGGGTCATGCAGCTGCCTTTGTTACTGCCCTGCAGGCCAGGTGGTGCGGGGCTCTCCCCACGCCCTTTCCCGTCGTCGGCGCCAGCGCCAGCCTCCAGCTGCGGCTTCTGCCTCCTTCCTTGCCTCCTCTGCCTCCACCATCGTTACTATGTGTGTGGAGGTTGCCAAGGCCTTCTCGGGGGGAGATTTGGCAGTTTTTGCCCAGCGCTTGCCTGCCATCTTCAAGGCCAATGGGCTCCCTGCCACCATAATTCCCGAGTCATTTTCCTCCACACCCATAGTGCAGAGGAGGCCTGGGAGGAGGGCCACGTGTCGTCGTTCTGGGCCCCCTGCGACCCCCACTTCTTTGGTCCCGAGGGTGCTGCAGCTGCAACCCTCAACTCCCCCAACGAGGATTCGACTGTCAGGGCGTGCTGTCTCCCGCCAGTCTACCTCGCAGTTCCTCCCTGCTGTGCCCATGGAAGTTGGGGACGATGAGCCCTCATCATCACCTGAGGTAGGAATTCCCACCCCTTCTGTGTCTCCCGTGGTGCCTTCGGATGTGCCTACCCCTTCACCTGAGGCTCGAGCACCAGCGAGTCCCACACCCTCTACTTCAGCTCAGCGACTCTCTTGGGGCAACTTTGCCTCCCTCACCCGGTTTGGCCTCAAGAGCATGAAGCAGCAGTTGCGGTACTACGAGGACAAGGCACCTGAGGAGTGTGGGCAGGAGGAGTTCAGTAAGAGGGACTACCAGCGGGCCTTGCTTTCTTTCAAAGAGTTGCGCCGGGGATCCCTTCAGGATGTCACCGACCCCGAGGAAGTTCGAATCCTGTCCTACACCCTCAGGATTGTATTTTCGCACCTCAATGGCACAGACTCTGCTTCTGACTCGGGCTCCAGTTCTGATTCATCTGAGGTTTAACCACCCTTCAGCCATTAGCCTCATATCACTGCCTCCCGTGTGACTAAGACATCCATAGCCTGTCTTTTGAGCTGAATATGTGTCCTTTTGTGTAACTTTCTTTATCTATTCGGGCATCTTTGTTTATTTGCACCTTTTGTTTATTTCAATGTCTTTTGTGTATATATTTGTTTTGTGCATTTATCTTATACATAGACTCTATGGCTTAATGGCCACAATATGGCCGATAGCCATCAAAAAAAAAAAAAAAATGTATTGGAATGGTGTTGAAGAAAGTTGTTTATGTAACAGCTACTACTTTTTCCATAATTATAAAAAAAAAATGTGTATACCCTGTATAGATTGAATAGTGTCCGAATAATAGTGTTGGTGCAGTTTGTTGTTCAGTATGGTGGATTTTACCTTTTTTAAAGCAGTATGGTGCCGAA
This sequence comes from Coenobita brevimanus, assembly GCF_032717465.1. Lineage (NCBI taxonomy): Eukaryota > Metazoa > Arthropoda > Malacostraca > Decapoda > Coenobitidae > Coenobita > Coenobita brevimanus. The sequence continues at coordinate 9,199,820 of NC_136961.1, forward strand.
AATCAAGAAAAGTCACCTAAGTACTACTTTTCCATAAGCTATCCATCGACGTGCCAGAACCACTGTTGCTTTGATATTATCCTAATTAGCACAGTTTTGGAGCTGTGCGTGGGATGATAAACTCCTAACATCAGCATTCTCGCTCGCATCGCTCACTCAAACAGTAAATGCTATTAGTTGTATTAATAAAATTTCCACAATACTAATATGGCCACAATCAATATTGGCGAATCTAAAAAAAAATCGAAATATTGGTATTCACTTAAGTCCTTCAGTAAGCCAATCAGACACAGTCTCATTTACACCACCAGATAAAGCTGACATCAAGTCCCCTACTCCCTCCAACATAACGGCTCAGTCGGGTGCTGTTAAGGCTCTCTGATAACGTAAACATCCAATAAATTCCCTTGGGCTACTCATCATCATCATCATCATCCGGACCTCCTTTCCCACCCAAGGGCAGGGTGAGGAGTAGCAATGTCCAGACAGCCCAAAATTGCCCAATCCAATGGACCACGTTTCCATTCACTCATCATTCAAGCCCCCGGAATCCTGGCTCTTTCGGATACGCCAAAAATGTTCACCACGTTCTGTAGTTTCACATAATCGTATCCGACAGAGTCAATCCAGACGCTGCCACGTTAAAAAGGGGTGCCAAAATCCCTGATCATGCACTTCTCCTCACAAAATTCATCCACCCAGCTCGATCTCCTGTCAGTTCCCTAGCTTCGCTGACTTCCAAACCTCTCTTCCTCACACATTCATCTACCATATCTCTCCACCTTCTCCTTGGCCTACCTCGCCTCCTCCCTCCCTCGAATTCGCTCGGATAGACCTTCTTCACCACTCTATTGTTATCCATTCTCTCCACATGACCATACCACCTCAGTACACTCTCTTCAGTTCTGGTGTCCACCGACTTCCTCACTCCGCATCTTTCACGAATTACATTATTTCATATCCTAACCACCTTCTGTACTCCACATACATTCCTAAGCAGTCCCATCTCCACTGCTGTTACTCTTGACTTTTCATTTGCATGCCACACCATAGTCTCACATCCATATGTTAATGTTGGCACTAACACCCCTTCATGTAAGCCTTGTGCAGCTGCAACACTCAAGCCTCTGTTTCTTATCAAGGCCTTCATTGCACCAGCTACTTTTTTTCTTTGTGTCACTCGACTTTCAACTTCTTTTGCACATTTTCCTCCCTTTTCTATCACTGTACCCAGGTATTTGAACTCTCTCACCAATTCCAGTCTCTCTCCATTTACTGTTACATTGCACTGGGAGTCACCTTCTCACTCAATAATCATCACTTTACTCTTCTCTACATTTACTCTCAAGGAACGACGCTTACAGACATCAGAAAAACTCTGCACTAGCCTACCAAGTTCTTGTCCGGTACTTGCAAGCAGTACTGCATCATCAGCATACAACAAATTTGAGATATTCCATCCATCACCATTCATTACCAATGCCATCCCTCTCTCCATTACTCGTGTTTTCACTCCTCTCATCACCCCATCCATATATACATTGAACAACCATGGGGACATCACACAACCTTGTCGCACGCCCACACTGATCTTGAACCATTCACTTAGATCCCCATTAACCCTTACACATGCTTCACTACCATCATAAAAACTCTTGACGGCACCTAGCAACTTACCCTCTACACCGTACATGAGCAAAACTTTCCACAATCCTTCTCTGTCCACTTTGTCATATGCTTTTTCCAGATCCATGAATGCCATAAACACCTTATGGGCTTTCTCACAATCCTTCTCTACTATCTGCCTTACTGCAAATACTTTGTCCACACATCGTCTGTCACTCCTAAAGTAACCCTGTTCATCACTCACTAGGACTTCTGATATCTCTCTTACCTTCTCTATAATAATTCTTAAATATACCTTCTCTACCACACTCAGTAAGCTTATGCCACAATAATTCTTGCACTCACTTCGTTCACCTTTATTCTTGTACAGGAGTACAATCACAACCCTTTTCCACTCTGCTCTCAACAAATTCAGTTCTTATTTCAATTGAACCCTTTTCCTGTAACTAGCCACTTCTTCCTCTTTTCCTCCACCGCTCTCCTTACCTCCTCATCCCACCATGCCGTACCTTTCTTCTTTGTTGTTACTCTTGCCACACCACACACCGCTTCAGCATTCCAAACTAAGCAATCCCTATATACATTCCACAGTCTGTCCAGATCCATTTCATTCCAATTCAGTAATTCTAACTCGTCCTCAACTTTGGTCCTGTGTTCATCTGCCATTTCTTTGATCTTCAGCTTCTCAACTTTCAGTCTTTCTCCCTGACTGCTCCTCTCTCTCCTGATCCACCTCACTCCTCTCAGCTTGATCTTGCATACCACAATCATATGATCTGACTGACCTCCACATCGTCCTCTCACAGCTCTCGTATCAGCAACCATTCCCATCATCGACCTCTCTACGAGCACGTAATCAAGCAGGCTTCTTTCAAAACGATCCCCGTTTCCTCAATACCATGTATATTTATGTGCATCTTTGTGTTTGAAATACGAGTTACAAATGCACAACCTCCTCTCCTGACACATATCCTTCATTCTCTTCCCATTATCATTTTCTCCTCTTGCTAGTAGTTATTAAAATATTATGTATTGATGATATTTCTGGATTCATGTTTTCCTCTGTGCTTGGCATTTTGGCGTACAATCCACTAAAATCGATAACGTCATCACGAGCTGTGTGTCTTTTAAATGATTATAGCCTAAATAGGAAGGAAGAGAGAAGAAACGTGTACTATGCAAAAGAATCGCCAGGGAAGAGACGTTACGAAGCTTTTTATGACAGAATGAGGCCACCAAAGGTTCGGGGATCACATTAACGGTGAGGAAATCAATGATGTGTATTGTAGGAGGTGTATCAGGCTTTGCAGCCCGTATTCTCTCTCTCTCTCTCTCTCTCTGCTATTATATATATATATATATATATATATATATATATATATATATATATATATATATATATATATATACTTTCCAGCAGCAATATTAAAACAAACTACTGAACTTTGATGTGAGGAATAAACTACTGAGATGTTACGAAGTCTCCAAATCAACTTAGAATACAACCTCTACGTGGCAAATTCAGCATTAGAATCTGATTGGATATATATATATATATATATATATATATATATATATATATATATATATATATATATATATATATATATATATATATATATATATATATATATTTATATATTATAAATAACAGAACGGAGTAAGGAAAAACAAATGGGTAAAAAAAAATAATCCATACACCAGATTACTGGCGTCCTCTGTTCATAAAATATCTGTAACAGTTAGACTTGAACAGCTGTGGGTTGAAATTTGGAGGAAAACAACTCTGGGGAAGCGAGTTCCAGAGAGATGCAGTTCGGGGAATGAAAGAATTCTGATAGGCAGAAGTTCTGCAATATGGTTGAGTGACATTCCAGTCATGAGCGCTACCAGATGCCCGTGTTGCACGAGGGAAGGCATGGAGAGGTGGCACCATGGACGCAACTTCGTCTGAGCATTTGCCAAAAAAATATCTGTAAAATAATGCAAGGGAGGTAACATTCCTTCTTACTTGCAGGGGAGGTAGTTTATTTGTAATGGCAGGGTTGTTAATGATTCTAACACCTTTATTCTGAATTTTGTCTAGTTGTCTTAATGCAACCTCTCCACAACCATTCCACAAGGGTGAGCAATATTCAAGCTGAGAGCGCACATGACTCTCATAAATTATAGCCAATTGCTCATCGGCGAAGAAGTTACGGACTCTGTACAATAATCCAAGTTTCTTTGAGGCGGTTTTAGCAAGTGATCTGACATGAGAGGTCCAGCTGAGGGCACTGTTAAGTGAGACACCAAGAATTTCAATACTTTTGGAGATGGGAATATTAGTAGCACTGAATGAAGGTAATGTACGAATCTGGCAATATCTGTCTATTAATAAACTGTATATATTTAGTTTTACTAGCATTAATAGAGACAAGGTTGTTTTGTCCCCATTCACTGATTGTAGATAGATCTTGATTTATGGAGATGGCTGTACTGAGTTGAGAGGTAGAGATACTAGACTTTGTAAATGGATGTCTGTGTGTGAATGAACTATGTAGTGTTGAGTCATCTGCATATGAGTGAATGGGATTGTGAGTGACAGGTAAGAGATCATTAATATGAACCAGAAATAGAGTTGGCGCCAGAACTGATCCCTGCGGCACGCCGGCGTTAATTGAGTGGAAATTCGAATATACATCATATACTTTTACTCTTATTTTCCTGTCACTAAGATGAGAAGAAATCAAAGGAACATAAGACGTTAGTCCATAGCAAGGGAGTTTGTACAGCAGGGAACGGTGCCATACTCTGTCGAAAGCTTTATAGATATCAAGAGCTACTGCATGAGTTTCTGCAAAAAGATCAATTGATCGATGGATGGTATGAGTTAAGAGATTGAGTATGTCAATGGTGGATCTTTCGTGGCGAAAACCGTATTGTCTATCACTAATTAAGTTGTTGGATTCAAGATGTTTAACAATGTGCTTATTAATTAAAGTTTCAAATACCTTACCAAGAGAAGATGTGACAGCTATTGGTCTGTAGTTGGAGGGGTCAGATGAACTCCCTTTCTTCGGAAATGGGTGGATATTGGCTTCTTTCCATAAATTTGGGAATAAAGAAGTACGTATGCATAGTCTGAATAATTGAGCTAGGACAGAGGCAAGTTCAGGGGAACACTTTTTCAAAAAGTGTATATATATATATATATATATATATATATATATATATATATATATATATATATATATATATATATATATATATATATATATATCATTGGATATAGTTTATGTCGTTTTAATAAGGATCTACTTTCCAGCAACAATATTAAAACAAACTGCTGAAGTTTGATGTCTAGAAATAACTGCTGAGATGTTATGAAATCTCCAAATCAACTTAGAATACAATCTCTATGTGGCAAATTCAGCGATAGAATCTGATTGGTGACCGGTAAACTTGACCTTACTACCGCTGATGGCCGCACCTATTTCGTCTTTTATACCAGCTAACGCCTGGCGACTTTACGCAGCTGAGAGTGACCCATAGCAGGCTGATGATAATGCTGGTAGCTTTGCCCCTCTCATGGTTGGAACAACTTTAGTTTATTCTATTCCAGCTAAAGCCAGACAGGTTTATTCAGGTGAGCCCCATGCGAGCCTGACTCTTAATTCTGGTATTGTACCATTAGGTCTCTAATGGTTCACAGATCTACTATTCTCGTATTCCTTTACAGCTAACGCCGGACGCTATCGTTCAACTAAGGGTGAGTCATAAGAGCCTGATAGTAATCCGTTGATCTGTGTATAGCTTACCACTATTTTTTGGTTAATACTATCTCCTGATTTTATTCAACTTATTGTAGATTTGGGTCTTCGAAACAAGGGACTGTAATAAAGCTTTAATGGCCATTATCGTTGCGAGAGGCCTTTGCTTAGCTGAAAATTTTTCTGGCAAGAGTGAGAACTGACATAAAGGAATGTCAACCCTGGAAGTAATCACTCCAAAGCAATATTATCAGTAGAACAAAATATTGTCCGTTTGTACAAAGTAACTAATGTACACAGTTTCTTACCGTCTGTGTGTGTGTGTGTGTGTGTGTGTGTGTGTGTGTGTGTGTGTGTGTGTGTGTGTGTGTGTGTGTGTGTGTGTGTCACCTCTTGTAGCAACGGTGTGGTGAGGTCTTTACCTGGCCGGAGCTAAAATGATAGTCAGATTGTGTCGTGTCTGTCCTTGGGTTATATATGAGTGGATGATCATTGTTATCCTCACTGCACAGAAGGATTTTAACGCCACAATAGATCTTTGTACAATGAGGATATTACGGTATAACGGGGAATGTCAAGGATAGTCAGTAGGAACTGTCGGAACGAAAATTGCGCTGCAATTGTGGAAAGCATCCTGAAAATTAGAATACAAAGAGAAGATTAATTTTTAAAAAATGTAAAACGCAGACGATTGAAAGTGAAGGTTAGCTGGGGTATGAAAGTCAGATGACAAAAACACCCATAACATGACTTCTGCACAGCTATGTCGATAAAAAAAAAAACAAAAAAATTGTCGTAATAAAATGGTAGAGATATAAGGTACATGACAATGAATAGGCTGTTTGGTTATACACACCAGTGCATATTTGTCAGTCATTGTTCATCCTATTTAGTAATACACAAGGCACTTCTGTCCACACGCCCTCAGTCTAACTCCATCACCAGTAACAATATCCTATTCAACATTAAAGTTATACTTAAAGGTGATGGAATTGGAATGAGGGAGAACGGGCAGGTGTGGAACGGGTGTGAGTTGTGCCCGGGTGTAACTGTAATTTAGAAAGGACTTTACGCGACCCGAAGTCCTGTGTACTTGATATGGTAATATGTAAGAATATGATGATACCTAGACCAAAACAATTAATTAGTTGATAGGTCGCTGCTGTTCTAGCAGTCTCTTTTCATTTTTCTAGTAATTTCGTAAATAAGCGACCAGGTTTCTCTTCCGAGAAGTAATTACTATTTGATTAATAACTGGTAACCTAACGTAAGGCAACTTTCCCTAATCTAAACTAACCTAACTTTCCCTAATTCAACCTAACTTAACTCAGACTAACTTAACGAAACTTAACCAAACCTAACGTAACCTAACCCTGACAGACTAACCATACTTTCTTAATCCTTATGTGAGAGAGGGGCAACATGGCTGACAGAACGTAATATAAAAAACGCATTGAAGACAAGACTTTATTAAGCTGAAAACGTTTCAAGTCAATGAACAATATTCCAAGTGGACACCTTATATATCCTACTTTTGGTGGTGGGGGACTTAAAATGCGGGCGGCATTCCTGACATTAAAGAATTATCTGAACAAATCATGACCCATGAAGGATAATTAGAAGAATAGGCTGTGAGGTCCCGTGAGGCAATGTTTGGGATCAAGGGAAGTGAATGGCGAATACCCACCAATATTATGTATACATGCACACATATACACATACATATACATACACATATAGGTCTACCTATATAAACATTCATATCTATATATTTGCATGCATACATACAGAAATACACACGTTGTATGTCAACATATACATCGTTTATATATATATATATATATATATATATATATATATATATATATATATATATATATATATATATATATATATATATATATATATATATATATATATATATATATATATATATATATATATATATATATATATATATATATATATATATATATATATATATATATATATATGTCTATATACTATATATATACATATACATACATTCATATATATATATATATATATATATATATATATAAAATATATGTGTATATAATATATATATATATATATACAGTATATATATTGAGCCTCTGTGCTACAGTCGTAAAGTGTGCTTTTTCGTACACTAGGGTTCGCACCCCGCCAGGGTAATAAACTAGCATTGGCGGAAACAAGGGGTGCTGTGGTTGAACCAGTGTCGCAAACTATAAAGTATGCTTGCACCTAGTTGGCTTGCGCGGGCCGATTACACTTGGTTTACAGACTACACACACATCCAAAGCCACTCCAACACAACAATTGCACTTACAACCACTTCTCACCCTACATACAATCTCTACTAGACAGCCTAAGCCACTTGGTAGAGATACATTGGCTGTATCGTCCCCACTTCGGTAGGGATAGGCCGGTCCTGCAGTGGACACCCAAATGGCTGATGAGATATACAGTATATATATATATATATGCACGCACAAAGAACATATACTAATGCTGACAATATTAACAACAGCAATTAACTGAAAACAATAACAGTTGTTATAATGAATAATAATAATAATAATAATAATAATAATAATCTATTCTATCTATCTATTGCCAGACGCCTCAATCCCGTTTGGGGTGGCCACAAACAAATCGCCTCCAAGTCGCCCTGTCCCCCGCCATTCCACTGCCCTGCTCCCAACTCACACCCCCCTCTCTCATATACCTCTCCACCCCATCCCTCCATCTCATCCTCGGCCTCCCCCTCCCTCTTCCCCCCTCCACGTCACTCACATACACTCTCTTCGTCAGTCCTCCACCCTCCATCCTCTCCACATGGCCAAACCACCTCAGTGTATTCCTCATAACGCTTCCTATCACATCCACATCCACACCACAACGCTCCTTTATATCCTCATTCGTCAGCCTGTCTCTCCACGTGACTCCACAGGCTCCTCTTAAATAATTCATTCCCACTGCTCTCACTCTTGACTTGTGTCCTTCCAACAATGTCCAAGTTTCACTTCCATACGTTAGAGTTGGTATCACAATACTGTCATGTAGTAACTTTTTCACTTCCATGCTCACTTCCCTGTTTCTTATCACTGCTTTCAAGGAACCAGCAACCTTTCTTCCCTGCTGTACCCTTTCAAGCACTTCACCCTCCAAACCTCCATCCTTACTCATCACACTACCCAAATACTTAAACGTACTCACATTTTCCAATTCCTCACCATCCAACCTCGCTGTACATTCACTAACTTCACCTCTCTCAAAGACCATCACTTTACTCTTCCCTACATTCACCTTTAGGTTCCGTTTCTTACACACTCTCTCAAACTCATCCACCAAGCCTTGCAACTCCCCTTCGTCTTCACTCAACAACACAGTATCATCTGCAAACAACAGTACAGGGAGTTTCCAAACACTATCCTCTCTCACCAGGGCCACTCCAACATCCACTACCCTACCTTGTACCTCTTTTATTACCCCATCCATGTACAGATTGAACAACCATGGAGACATGACATATCCCTGTTTCAAACCAACTTTCAAAGGGAAAAATTCACTTAGTTCACCATCCACACGCACTGCAGCCTTCGCACCATCGTACATACTCCTCACAGCATTCAACAACTTCTCATCTACTCCATATATTCTTAACACTTTCCACAATCCTTGTCTATCCACCCTGTCATATGCTTTCTCCAAATCCATGAAAGCCGCATACAACTTCTTTCCCTTCTCTAGAAACTTTTCCACTAAAGATCTATGAATGAATATCTGATCTACACAACCTCTTCCCTTCCTAAAGCCTCCCTGTTCTTCTCCAACTAATTTCTCTGTTCTTTCTCTAACTCTGTCTATAAGTATCCTACCATACACTTTTCCTATTATACTAAGAAGACAAATGCCCCTATGATTACCACACACTTCTTTTTCCCCTTTTCCTTTGTACAAGGGAATAATTATACCTGACTTCCAATCCTCCGGGACTCTACCTTCCTCCCAGGCCAATCTGCACATCTTCCACATCCATTCTACTACTATCTCTCCCCCATGCTTCAGCATTTCACCACACACTCCATCAATTCCTGGGGCTTTCCCCGATTTAACTTTCTTCATTGCTTCCACAACTTCTATCCTACTGATTTCTTCCTGTCTTCTCACCTCCCTCCTTCTCCCAGCCATTCCCCAACCACTTATACTCGCATTACTTCCATCCTCTACGTTCAACAATTCCTTAAAGTGTTCTCTCCATCTGCTCACCTTTTCTCCCTTCTCCACTAGTAATCTACCATTTTTATCTTTCACTCCCCTGCTAACTTCACTTCCACCCTGTCTTACTCTTTTCACTTCTCTCCAGAACATTTTCTTACAGTCCCTCCACTTTACACTCAAATTCCTTCCAAATTCCTCATCCACTCTCTTCTTACTCTCTCTTACTAATCTTTTCACCTGTCTCCTCCTTTCCACAAATAACTCTCTCTTCCGCCTCTCAACTTTTTCCACGCCCCTATTTCTCATCCATTCATTGTATGCTTTCTTCTTTTGTGCCACAGCCTTTTTCACCTCTTCAGTCCACCACGCTGTTCCTTGCACCCCCCTCCGTCTTCTCTTCCTTCCACACACCACATCACATGCTGCTCATATTTCTTCAGTAAATATCTTACACATACCTTCCACGTCTCCCATCTGCTCCAATTCATATTTGCCCAATCGTTCCTCCACTTCTCTCTTATACTCTGCCTTTTTCTCATCCTCTTGTAACCTTTCCACTCTCCTTGCAACTACTCCTTCCTCTCGTCTTTCCCTTCTTCTATTCCTCCATCTTACTTGCATCCTAATTCTGGCCACCACCAAGTAGTGGTCAGAAAGTCCACTCCCCCAACCTCTATACACTCTTGCATCCTTTACACATCTTCGCATCCTTTCATCCACACACACATAATCAATCATTGCCTTCCTTTCATTCAGTTCACCACCCACCCTTCTCATCACTCGCCATGTATACCTGTGGATCATTTTATGCCTGAAGAGGGTATTGGCTATCACCAACCACCTCCCAGCACAAATGTCCACTAACGCACTCCCATTCTCATCTATCTCAGCAGGCACACCCCACTCACCAACTATTCCATCCACCTTCACATTACCAACTTTACCATTCATATCACCAATCAAAAACACTCTCTCATAATAATAATAATAATGAACAGAATAATGACAATGATTTTCATAAACCAACAACAACAAATACTACTACTGCTGTTACAATTACTACAAGTACTAAATAATTACATCGTTACCACCACAATTATCATTAATATCATAGGTCATATATCATGAGGATTAAGTATAATACACATGTCCAGTGTGTGTGTGTGTGTGGGGGGGGGTGATCCAATGTGATTCAACACACACACACACACACACACACACACACACACACACACACACACACACACACACACACACACACACACACACACATTGGACATGATGTGTATTATACCTAATCCTAAAGATATATGAACTATGATATTATGATAATTGTGTTCGTAACGACGTCATTATTATTATTATTATTATTATTATTATCATTATTGTTATGATTATGATGTTGATTATTGTTATTATTATTATCAATTAATTCCTGTTGTTGTCAATATTGTCAGCATTAGTATAAAATGTGTCGTTGTGTGCGTGTGTATATACAGTACACTATATGTATAGTATATATGTTGGCATACAACGTGTGTATTTCTGTATGTATACATGTAGGTAGGCCTATATGTGTATATATATGTAGCAGCCGTGGCTCAGTTGCTTAAAGCGCTCCGCTCTGACCGAAGGGTCGGAGAATCGAATCCACCCAAGAGTCATTAGTAGACATCAGGAAGGGCATCCGGTCATAAAATGCTACACGCTCCAAACCAAAGTCCTCTACCCAGGGGCAACGCCTTAGCCCGTATCCAAAAAAGGGGGACTTGGCGTAAAACTCAAAAAAAAAAAAAAAAAAATGTGTATATGTGTGTATGTATACATATATTGGTGGGTATTGCCATCCACTCCCCTTGATCCCAAACATTCCCTCACGGGACCTCACAGCCTATTCTTCTAGCAATCTGTCATGGGTCATTATTTGTCCAGGTAATCCTTTAATGTCAGGAAATACCGCCCACATCTTCAGTCCTGCACCACCAACAGTAGAATATATAAGCTGTCCACTTGGAATATTGTTCATTGACTTGAAAAAGCTTGTATAAAGCGAAACGAGGTCAACTTACAGTAATAAAGGCTTGTCTTCAATATGGTGTTTATATAACCTAACTTACCCTGACCCACTACCCTAACCTTAAGTTTACAAAATCAGTCGTACCCTAGCCTGACGTTGCCATACCTAACCTAAACCATAGATATAGTGTAACATAACTCAGCTTTATCAGACTAAGTAATCAAACCTAACCTAACCCAACCCTGGACCTAGGCTGTCTGAAGAAGTAAATGTTCGGAAACTTGTCCCACCCAACTCTCCACCCCTAAACACACACACACACACACACACACACACACACACACACACACACACACACACACAAACACACATACACACACACACACACACACACACACACACACACACACACACACACACACACACACACACACAAACACACACAGAGAGAGAGAGAGAGAGAGAGAGAGAGAGAGAGAGAGAGAGAGAGAGAGATCATTTAACCTTTTCAGTGCCAAATATTTTCCCTTCACTTTGTGGACGTACTTGCTATAAAAAAAATTGCCACCCCCAGATAGTTTTATTCACGTAAGGATAGACTTTTTCAGCAAGAGCAATTATAAGTACAGTAGCCTGCATTAATATCTTCATCATAGTTGCAGTTCTTTCCGAAGCTGATGAATATGGTCAACAAACAGCAAGATTAAAATCATAGGCATTATGATTGAAAGGATGACTGTCTAGCGTAAGCAAGAGTATATCACAATTGGTCTTATGTATAAAGAAAATTAACACGTTCAGTCTATTGTCGAATATTTCAGTTAATTATATCTGTCTTCAGGCGATTCTACCCAGATAGAGATTTTTCTGACAGGATAGTTTACATTTATTCTTCGTTAATGCGTTGAGTACCACACCTTATTCCTAAGTTAATCATCAATAAAAGCAAGTAGTACTACTATTTGCAACCCCAGGCTCATCTGAAAGTGAACCCGGTTGACTGCAGGCTAAAGTCACCGATCTTCTTTGGCTCACCATTCTCCTGGAGAGTGTAGAGGGAGGGGTTTGAGGGACATTAGTACAGCCAAGCTTCCCCACCGCTCGGTCATATCGGTGTCACCACATGAAGATGACCCTCTGGATTCAAGGGGCCAATGGAATATTATTTCCAACTCATTTACTACGAGAATCCTCCCTAAGCCGGAGAAATCTTAGAGGCAAAATTTAAAAGAGTTAACAGCCAGTCTCATAATTATCCAATGCAAAGTTTACGAACACGAGGCAAGGTAACCGTAGCCCGGTACATTTATGAGTAGATGACCAGACTACTTACTCTGATGGCATTACATGATCGAAAAAATCTCTAGTGTCATCCTAAGGATCAAACTAAAAAAAGGCTGGTACTCCGACTGGGGCGTTCTAACCACTAGAACACAAGGCTGCAATATAATCAAACATTTTTACAGTACCCCGGTTGTTCTCGTTGTCTCTTGGCTGTCTGTTGACTTGTAAAGGAAGTACAGGTTTTTATACTGTTTTCACATTAACTTTGTAGAGATTTTCATTCTTTGGGAGCTTATATCTCGTAGCTCATCGTATCGTATCCTATCGTTTATAAAAGCTCCAAAATGCTTCCATGGTGACCTGATGGTGGCTCTCCACGTTGTTTGATCTCTGGCAGTCTCGTTATTCAATCATCTCGCTCTTGTGAGGTCAGCCACTCAGACGTGCTAGAGACCTGTGGTAGTGCTGTGCTAGTGTGTTTTAGTGATCTGTGATAGTGGCTGTGTTAGTGTGTTGTAGTGATCAGCGATAGTGCTGTGCTAGTGATCCGTGAAAGTGTTGTGCTAGTGTGTTGTAGTGACCCGTGATAGTGCTGTGCTACCTTGTGCGTATTTGTGCTTAATGGCTTCCTCGGCAGAGAGCTGTGTCCCCACTGCAGGTACTGAAAAGGACTACCTTGAATTAAAGGGGAAACTTCTCTAACTGAAGTGGGAGGTACAAATTCTCAGGCAGAAGTCACACATGAGGGAATTGTTGGAGGAGATGTTGGAGGAGAAAGAGAAAAAGGCTGAAGATTGGACACTAGTTAACAAGGGTGCAACGAAGTTCACTCTTAAGAAGCAAACGGAAGTTAAGACCACCAATGCCTTCGGCGCACTACGGGACGAATGTGAAGGGAAGGCAGAGAGGGAAGTAGAGGAGAAGGACAGTGAGAGACCTTCCGGTACAGGTAAGTATAATCAGAACAAGAAAGGTAAGAAAAATGTTGCTGTTGTTGGAGACTCCCAAGTGAGATATCTTAACAGAGCCATATATACTCCACTCGCTAAACATGTGTGTCTTCCAGGGGCCAGGGTGGCTAATGTGATAGAAAAAAGTTCAAATATCGTGAAGGATAGTGGTGACAAACCCACTGTGTGCCTCAGCATAGGAGGCAATAATATTAGTAGCCGTAAGAGTGAGGTACTGTGGCAAAGGTACAAGTTGATGTTAGAAAAGGTTAGGGAGAGGGGAGGAACCCCTGTAGTGCTTGGTGTTTTACCCAGGTGGCGAGTTGGAAGGGAGTAGTTGAGCAGGGCAATAGGGTTTAATTGCCGCCTTGAAAGGTATTGCAAAGATAATGCAATACCTTTCATAGACAGCTGGGACCGGTTTTATGGACGGAGTGCCTTGTATAGTTGGGATGGGACTCATCTTAGGAGGCAGGGAGTTACTGTTTTAGCTGGAATGATAGATAGGGAGTTAGAGGGATTTTTTCGGGGTTGAGAAGTAGGTGTACAGGAAGTTGCAGCAAATACACTGAGAAATCATTATTACCATGTTTGGATAGATGCATCAAGACTTGCAAAATTCAGAACAAAAGTTCAACCATTAGTGTAGATACATTCACTCAGGCACCTCAAATTGAGCAGACGATGATAGATGATAGAACAAGCGATGATAGAAGGGCGATAAGCGATAGTACAAAAAAATGTTATATTAGTAGAGTAAAGAGTTTCCCAGTTAGTAATAAAATAAATAAAACAGTAAATCCCAAGGTAGAGGCATAACTACTAGTAATAATCTGAAAGTGTACTACACAAACAGCCGGAGTTTACGTAATAAAATGGATGAACTGAGGGCTTTAATTTGTACAGAGAAAATAGACATTGCCGTTATTAGTGAAACTTGGATGAATACGGACACTCGAGAATTTTTAGCAGAATATCAGATAAAAGGCTATAATATTTTTGTCAAACCGTCAGGGAAGAAAGGGGGGCGGGAAGCTATTTATGTAAAGGATTCATTAAACTGTTACAATAAAGCAGACATTAAAGTAAATAGGGACACAGAAATTGTCTGGGTTGAAATTAGTAACAATAGGGAGTAACTGATCTTAGGATCAATTTATAGATCTCCGAAATTAAGTAGAGCTGATAGTAAATACCTCTGGGAGGAAATTAGGAAAGCATCACAGTCCAGCTTAGTAATAATTGTAGGGGACCTTAATCTGCCAAGGATAGATTGGAGAAATCAGACAGGAGATGCAGAGTCAGAGGAATTTCTAGAGGTAGTACAGGATAATTTCCTTTATCAGTATATCATGGAGCCCACCAGAGGTAATAATACACTAGATTTAGTTTTAGCTAATAAAGAAAATATCATTAGTGATATAGAGGTTGGTGGACGACTTGGTAATAGCGATCATGAAGAAATAAAGTTCAAATTTATCTGGGATGTCTGTTCCACTGAAAATACCTCCACCGTTCCTAATTTTCGTCTAGGAGATTTCTATGGCTTAAGAGCTTATTTTCGAACGGTATTCCACAGGGAGATTAGCCATTTGAGGGAATGCCAGGTCAGTGGGGAACCCAAGGTCATAGGTGAAGGGCAGGAAACACGTGGGAATGTCCGTCAGGTGTCTGTGAAGGGGGAGGTGGTAGATGGGAATGTAGTCCAGGTGACAGGAATTAAATCACCTCCAGTACCAAGCAGACGTTCGACCAGTGAGAAGTATAACGAGTTAATAAATATAATACACGGAGGCCAAGATAGGTATATCCCTTCAAAACCGTTTAGAACGCAGAAATCATAACCAAGATGGTTAAACAACAGATTAAAATTTCTCATAGGCCAAAGGAAAGGATTATATAGAAAAATAAAACGTGGAGAGGAACACTTACGTAACCGGTACACGATTTTAAACAGAGAAGTAAAGAGGGAGATAAGAAAAGCAAAGAGAAGTTATGAAATTAAAGTTGCTAGTGAATCGAAAGAAAACCCCAAGGGTTTTTATCAAATGTACCGTACGAAAAATAAAGATAGGATAGGACCACTCAGAACAGAATCAGGTGACATTACCAGTGAAGATAAAGAAATGTGCTCCATCCTAAATAATTATTTCATATCAGTATTCAAGAAGGAAAATCTAGACCTGGTCCCTCAAGCAGCAAATATTTACGATGAGAATAGGGAAAATATTCTTAGTAAAATAACCATTAGTAAGGAGGACGTATTGAAAGAAATTAATAAGTTAAAACCTCAAAAATCGCCAGGTCCGGATGATATATATGGAAAAATTATAAAAGAAACCAAAGAATAATTATGTCAGCCACTTTTAACATTATTTAATGACTCTTTAAGTTCAGGAGAAGTTCCAGAGGCGTGGAAGACCGCAAACGTAGTGCCCATCTTTAAAAAGGGTGACAAATCAGCTGCTTCGAATTATCGTCCGATAAGTCTAACGTCAATAGTAGGAAAAATGTTAGTCAATTTTGGGAAATAAGGTTAAAGAACACTTAGAAAGATTTAATCTTATAAACGAAAGTCAGCACGGATTCAGGCAATGACGATCCTGCCTCACAAACTTGTTGTCATTCTACTCGGAGGTCTGTGAGGCAATAGATAGCGATAAAGCTTATGATGTTATTTATCTGGACTTTAGTAAAGCTTTTGATAGGGTCCCACACGAAAGGTTAGTTAGAAAGGTTCGAGCACACGGTATAGACGGCGATATCTTAAAATGGATAAAATCCTGGCTGAAAGGACGAAAGCAGAGAGTATTAATAAATGGAACTAAGTCGGATTGCGGATCAGTAACTAGCGGTGTACCACAGGGTTCAGTACTCGATCCCTTATTATTTATTATATATATAAATGATCTAGACTTAGGAGTCAATAGCAGCATCAGCAAATTTGCCAACAATACAAAAATAGGGCTGATCATTAACTCGAATGACGATTGCCATAACTTACAAAAAGACTTCGATACATTGTCCAAATAGTCTAAAACTTGGCAAAAGGAATTTAATGTTGAAAAATGTAAAGTACTTAACGTAGGCAAGACTGGAGACACTATATACAGCTTAGATAACAAAAAAATTAGCAAATTGGAATGCGAGAGGGATCTATGGTCCTTCCATTTTATCCAGATCGTTTGGGCGTTGTCCCTCACGGGACTTCCCCTACGTGTGACGTTGCCACAGTTTCTACTGGGCCAATTATCGGATTAGAGACAAGGGTTAACCCTCACTCCCAGCTCTCTCTCTCTCTTTCTCTCTCTCTCTCTCTCTCTCTCTCTCTCTCTCTCTCCCTCTCTCTGCATATAAAATCAACATTTTATGGAGTTTTATTTCTATAAAAAGCCTATACGGTTTTATGAATTATTAGAATTTGAGGAAAAGCCTCCTGACTTCGTCTGTCTGTCTGTCTGTCTGTCTCTCTCTCTCTCTCTCTCTCTCTCTCTGTCTCTGTCTCTCTCTCTCTCTCTCTCTCTCTCTCTCTCTCTGCATATAAAATCTACAGTTTATGGTGATTTATTTTTATAAAAAGTCTATACGGTTTTATGAATTATTATAGTTTGAGGAAAAGCCTCCTGCCTCTGTCTGCCTCTCTCTCTCTCTCTCTCTCTCTCTCTCTCTCTCTGCATATAAAATCTACAGTTTATGGTGATTTATTTCTATAAAAAGTCTATACGGTTTTATGAATTATTAGAATTTGAGGAAAAGTCTCCTGACTTCGTCTGTCTGTCTGTCTTTGCATATAAAATCTACAGTTTATGGTAATTTATTTCTATAAAAAGTCTATACGGTTTTATGAATTATTATAGTGTGTTCTGGTGACTTCTGTGTAATGCAGGCTTGACTGAAGGAAGAGTAAATTCGTCTGACTGTTAATTCGCTCACGTTGGTGGCCTTTGCTGTTCGAGCAACAGCTTTTGAGGGATCAATTATAGGTCCCCTGTTTGCCTTCTCTTCTAAAAAATACTTATTTACGCTGTAAATTAGTTCTTTTTCTCGACTGTGGAGCAGACGAGGGCGAGTAGTAGGGGTAGGAGCTTATCTTTTAATGGCGGTCAGAGAAAGTGACCTGCGGATTGACACCTGACCTACCCTCACTGACTCACAAGCGCGACACCGTTGGAAAGCATCGTTGCCAAGTGTTGAGGTATTTATAAAAAGTCATTGTTATTAATAAAAACAATTGGCATTTTCTTACAGTATATAGCCATATTAGAGAATTTTATATATATATATATATATATATATATATATATATATATATATATATATATATATATATATATATATATATATAATTGTAAATAAATTTCATTTAGCAGTAGCAAATAGCTGACATGAGACAGAGAGGTGTGTTTTGGTACAGATTCGGCAGCGTCGCTCGAAGGGGAAGTCCCGTGAGGGACAACGCCCAAACGATCTGGATAAAATGGAAGGACCATAGGAGTTATGGTTAGTAACGACCTTAAACCAAGGCAACAGTGTATTAATGCGAGAAATTAAGCAAATAGGGTCCTTGGATTTATTTTGAGAAGCGTAAGCAATAGATCATCAAAAGTAATACTGAAACTTTATCTATCATTAGTAAGGCCACATTTAGACTACGCAGTACAATTTTGGTGTCCTTACTATAGAATGGATATTAATTCGTTAGAAAATGCACACAGAAGAATGACGAAAATAATACATGACGTCCGGAACTTGTCATATGAAGACAGACTGAAAAAAGTAAGTCTGCATTCGCTAGAGAGGCGTAGAGTAAGGGGAGACTTAATTGAGGTGTTTAAGTGGATGAAGGATATAAATAAGGGAGATATTAGCAAGGTACTTAAAGTGAGCATACAGGATAGAACTAGATGTAATGGTTTCAAACTAGAAAAATTCCGTTTCAGTAAGGAAATAGGTAGAAATTGGTTTGGTAACAGAGCAGTAGACGAATGGAAAAAGGTACCTAGTAAAGTAATTGCTGCCTCTTTCATTGAGAGTTTCAAGCATAGGCTAGATAAGCATATGACAAATAAGGGGTGTATATAGAAAAAAGAAAATCTTATAACCAATACTAATTCATAATTTTTCCTCTTCAGGGTACACTATGATAGTCTCTATTCTCCTTTCACACTTTCCTGTAAAAAGTCCACGCCAGTTTTTCTGTACTGCGTGGTGTTCTTTCTGACTTTTTCCTGCCGGCTTCGGATGGAGGGTTTGGAGGGCGGGGAAGAGCCTTCTTCTTTGCTATCCTTATCTCATTCTAATATAGTCTCACCAATCTAAAGCCAAGGTTTGGGTGGAGACCAGCCGGGGATTTCCCGGCGTACAGCTCTGCCTTGTTTCCTATACTCTGATTGGCTAGTGGCTGACCTGACACCGTTAGAGTTCGTCCGCTCACATCTCGCCACCTGGCCTGACATGACTTCACCCACTTCTGTGTGTGTGTGTGTTTGTGTATGTGTGTGTGTGTGTAAAGACAAACTAATTTAAGTTATAAATATAATTTAAGTTATATATATAACAAAGTGAACAGTGGAAGCACGTGACAGAAGCTTAAATCTCCCTCTAATGGGTCAATTCCCAGTATGGGCCTGGATGTTGCCGCTCGTGAGTGTTTTAACTTATTGATTTCTATTAAGAAAATAGCGTATGTTCTACTGATTCCTTCAAATTATATTATAAACGTAAATGTAACATTACTTACCCAACTTAGAACTACCGTGAAAGTCGGTAAAAGTAACTACATTTTTTTCAGCAACAGTGTAAAATATGTATGCCACGTTTCTTTATTGATGTACAAGAGCCATATGCATTACAAGTTTACCTTCCTTTGATATGCTAGAATACTTACGTTTATATTGTATTAGTATGTGTGTACCTATCTGTGATGCCTATTACATATATAACAGAATCTACTCATCGCTCGTTTAGGAAGTATGGCATGGCTGCACCCAGCGCCAGACCCCACCCAAACCTTGGTTTTAGATTGGTGAGACTATAGTTCAGTTACTCTTCTAGGAGCTGCCTAGCATGGGCCAACCGGCCTACTGCAGTTATCCTCTCTTCTTATGTTCTTATGTTCTTATCGCAGAGGTCACACTTTACGACCTCGTCCTAGGTCTTTTTTTGGTCTGCTTCTCGCAAACCTAACCCAGAGGTTGACACTCCTCACCTTGCACACCAAAATATCGTCCTCCATCCTCATAACTTGCCCCAGCCATCTCAATCTACCCCTCCTCATCACAATGCCAATACATTCAAGTCCCATCCTTCCCTTTAACTCTTTACTCGTAGTCCTAGCCCCCCTTCCCCCCGGGTCTTGCATTCAAGGACGCACAACACACCCAACTAATAACTGTCATTTCTGCACGCATCCGATTATGAATATTCTCTTCGTTTACTGTCCAGGGTCCTAAATCACTACCCGCCGCTGGGCGACACAGTCCCAAGACGTTGCAGAGAAGCCAACGACCACCCCTTAAGGCCTATTCACGAACTCTGTGACTGGCTCCCTTCCAAGTCTCCCTCGTAGCGAGCAGGGAATTTATTGGGGTAATTGTGTTTAACCAATCAATAGCCACCGATCTATCACACGAATGACTTTAAACAGACCACACCCTCCCCCTTTATCCTCCCTTCCCCTTCCTCCTCCTCCTCCTCCTCCTCTCTCTCTCTCTCTCTCTCTCTCTCTCTCTCTCTCTCCACGAACATATGCATGTACGCACGTAATCACGTACGTACTTAAGGACAAATGCATCCCTCGGCGGACTAAAGTACTTATGTATATAAGTAAGTATTAAAACGTACGTACGTACATGACTACTTACGTACGTACGTGAATACTTACGTACGTATGTACATAAGTATTTGAACACGTAATTATGTACGTGAATACTTACGTATGTATGCCGTACTTACGTACGGGAATACTTACTTAAGCACGTATTTACGTACGTACGTGAATACATACGTACATGAATACTTATGTAAGTACGTTAGTATTTACTTACATACGTACGTGAATTCTTAGGTTAGTATGGTACGTAATTACGTACGTATGGGAAAACTTAGGTACTTATGAATGTACAGTACTTACGTACTGGTATGTAAATACTTAAGTAAGTACGTATCTACGTACGTTCGTGAATACTCACGAACGTACTTATGTATGTGAATACTTACGTAAGTTCATACCTTTGTACGTACTTCTGTAAGCACATACATACGTACGTACGTAAGTACGTACATGAATGCATCAGTAGGCCTACATACATAGATAAGCATGCAAGTACGTACGCAAGTACGTACATCAGTGCGTATGTAAGTACATACCTGGGTGCATATGTAGGCATGTACATACGTTCGTACATGAGTACATAATTATGTACGTGGATGTGTACATAAGTACGTACGTAGATGCGTACATAAGTACATACACGGGTGCATACATAAGTACGTACAAGGTACGTACCTAGTGTACCTAAGGAAATACCCTCCAAGTCGCAGGTAACTCACCGCTCTTATGGTCGGGGTCATGTAATCAATAATATGTGCCTCTATTTCCAAGTCACGATCCTGTAAGGGTGGTCTGGATGTCCCTTTGCGAGAGGGAGACTTTATGCCACAAAATGGCAGCCGACACAGTTTCTGCATGTAAGTGTAACACCAAAGGGAAGTGGCGCGGCCGGTAAGGGAGGCACCAAAAGCGTGGGACAGTTTGTGAATCCAGGGCCAGGTTCCACTACTATACAGAATAACAGTCCTAATACATGCAGCACAGAAGGGACCTTTAGCACTAAGGGAGACCCCTCTCAGTGTTAGGAGAGGCAACATCTCCATGAATTTTCTCAATCACTCCTTACCCAACCACAGAGCTAGTTCCAGGACCACTTTCACAACGTAACATATCCCCCAAATAAAAAGGAGAAAAAAAAAAAAAATCTTTTCACTCAAGAGACTCTACAGCATGAGCAGTCTTTTCATGCTTGACAATCTCTACATGTTTTCCCCGACACACCATGTACACGAAATCAGCATTATTGTGCAACCTAATTATAATACCACAACATCTCTTATATCACCCACTTATCACAAACACCGTACTAAAAGGAGCTACTTCCTACACCCTCGTGGCAAACTGCCCATGGCCACACTCACTCTGCTTTGACAGTACTGCCACCTGACACAGATATCTTCACTTTTGTTTTATTTGCATTTACTCTCAAACCTTTGTGCCCCATTCCATCTCTCCGTTTCCTAAATCTGCAATCAACATCAAGTCAGCGGCACACAACACCTCCCATGGGAGTACATTTCTGAAGTCTCGTGAGAGGGCTTCAAGCACCATGACAAAAAATAAGGGGCTTAAGACTGACCCCTGCTGCACACCAATATTCACCGAAAATTTGTAACTCAAATCACCATTCACTTTCACCTGAACGTGAGCAGCAGCATCTCTATCTATCTATTTACCTAGACTGCTTCCCCCAAGGAAAGGGAGGCAGCCGAGACAGGACGACACTCCCAATTTACTCATCCACTTAAACACATTCATTCGCATCTTAGCCCCAAAGGCAGAAGGGACAGATCCTCACCGCACCACGAGGGTCAACTGCGCAGTGCAATCAGTGACATCTGCAGCAGGGCCCAACAGAAGAGCTGGTTTACCCCTGCCACATCATAATGGATCCATGTCCTTACCAGCACCTGACCTGATCAGCTGATCAGACAAAATGCGGTAGAATATCCTCTCACGGTTGCGTCATCATTAATTCATTCACAATTTCTCTCCAATCATTTCTATCATACAGCCACTCTTCCTTGCTCAACAGACATCCCTCTCTCATCCTACACTCTCTTCAAACTGTCCATCCATCCTATTCATGGTCATCCTCTCAGCCTTACACATCTCACATCTGATCTTATTATCTTTTTCACCAATCGCTCATCATCCATTCTCTCCATATGCCCAAACCATTGCGACACCCTCTTCTCAGCTTGATCAGCCAACTCCCGAACAACTCCAGTTCTCCTTCGTATTTCATCATTTCTAACTCGATCCATATGCATCACTCCACACATACTCCTCAGACACCTCATCTCCATTACATTCAAACTTTTCCTCACTGCTTTTTTTTTTTTTTTATACGAGGAAGAAGGAACCAAAGGCCATGAGCCCGCAGTAACAGTTCCCTCCAAGAGAAAAACAAACTACAATAGAGAGCCAAAATCAAGATCCGATCCTTTTGAGATGCCTGGACACACTGCGTTTGAAAGACTGGAGATCATAGGCAGCAGGAAATACAGACAGAGGGAGACAGTTCCAGAGCTGACCTATTGCATAAATGAAAGACTGGGAGTAACGGTTAACTCTTGCATTAGAGAGTTGGACAGAAAAGGGATGAGAGTTTGCTGCTAGACGGGTGCTACGCGCCCGTCGTAGAGGTGGAGGAATGCACGCAGACAGTTCAGAGGAGCAGTGACCATTAAAGTAGCGATAGAAAAGAGATAAAGATGCAGCAGTGCGGCGAAGAGACAGAGGTTGAAGGGAGTCAGTAAGAGGAGGAGGAGAGTCCCATAAAACGCAGTTGGTATCACAACAATATCATACAGTCTTCTCTTTACATCCATTCTAAGCAAACGACATCTAAACATTTTTACCATTCTTCCCAGCACCTTTCCTACTTCATTCATTCTAAACTTCATTTCTGCATCTATTCTTCCATCCACAGCAACATGTGACTTAAAACACTCTACCTCCTCAAGCAACTCACCATTCAAAACTATATTCATCCTCCTACCATCTACCAACCTCATACACTTTTATCACTTTACTCTTATTCTCATTTGCCTTCAACTTCCTCCTTTTATACACCCTTCCAAATTCCTCTGCCAACTGTCTCAACCTCTCCTCTGAATCAGCCACCAGTGCAGTATCGTCCATAAACAGCAGCTGCTTCAGATTCCACTCTCTACCATCAGCATTCACCAGACTCAGACCTCCACCTAACACTCTTGCATTCACCTCCCTTACAACACCTTCCACATAAATATTTAACAACCAAGGCGACATCACACATCCCTGCCGCAGCCTCACTCTCTCGAGAAACCAATCACTCACAGTATTTCTTACTCTTACACATGCTGTACTATTTTCATAAAAACTTTTCACTCCTTTTAGCAACCTACCACCAAGTCCATACAATCTCAAAACAGTCCACAAAGCCTCCCTATCAGGTCTATCATACGCTTTCTCTAAATCCATGAACACCCAAAGCACATAATTCCCTTTCGCTAAATACTTTTCATACACCTGTCTCACAACAAACACCTGATCCACGCATCCCCTCCCTCTCCTAAAGCCACACTACTCATCTCCAATCACTCCCTCTGTACCCTTTCTAACTTTCTTAATTAACACTCTGCCATACACCTTATAACACTCAACAGATTTATACCCCTAAAGCTAGTACATTCATACTTATCACCATTACCTTTATACAATTTGACCACATAAGCACTTGCCCAGTTAACTGTCACCATACCTTTCACAAAGCACACATTCAACAATCTTACTAACCAGTCAAAAATAGTCATTCCATCACCTTTAAGGCATTCCACAGCACACGCATCCATACCTGCAGCTTTCCCTGTTTTCATCTCCTTTACTGCCTCCTCTACTTCCTCCATAGTGATCAAAGAATCATTCATTTCTCCCAACACATTTATTCCTTTTTTTTTTTTTAATGTGAGGAAGAAGGAACCAAAGGCAAAGAGCCCACAAAACTGTTCCTTCCAAGAGAAAAAAAAAAAAATACAAGAGAGAGCCAGATTCAAGGTCCGATCATTTCGAGATGCCTGGACACACTGCGTTTGAAAGGCTGGAGATCATAGGAAGCAGGAAATACAAACAGAGGGAGACAGTTCCAGAGCTGACCTGTTGCATAAATGAAGGACTGGGACTAACAGTTAACTCTTGCATTAGAGAGTTGGACAGAAAAGGGATGAGAGTTTGCTGCTAGACGGGTGCTGCACGCCTGTCGTAGAGGTGAAGGAATGCATGCAGACAGTTCAGAGGAGCATTGACCATTGAAGTAGCGATAGAAAAGAGATAAAGATGCAACTTTGCGGTGAAGAGACAAAGGTTGAAGGGAGTCAGTAAGAGAAGGAGAGTTAATGAGACGAAACGCCTTTGACTCCACCCTATTGAGAAGAGCTGTATGTAGGGAGCCCCCCCCACACACATGAGAGTTGTACTCCAGGCAGGGGCGGATAAATCCCTTGTATAGTGCCAACAATTGTGCATGGGTAAAGAAGGAATGGAGTCGGCTTAGCACACCCAATCTCTTGGAAGCAGATTTTGCAAGAGATGTAATATGATCTTTCCAAGATAAGTCCCGAGTAAATGAAACCCCATGCATATTCAAGGATGATGCAGGATTAAGCTTAACATTATTAAACATTAGTAGGTATACCTATGGAAGATTTTGTCGGGTTGATAGGTGCAAAAACTGAGTCTTTGATGCATTAAAAACAACCAGATTATTTCTACCCCAGTTAGAAATACGAGCCAAGTCAGACATTAGGTGTGCCATAGCCTCATCCCCTGTTTGTTGAAGTAACTGCTGAGATGGACATCTGCCACAATCTCAGCCTCACTTTCCTCCTCTACATTTAACAGTCTTTCAAAATACTCCACCCATCTCTTCCTTACTGCATCCATCTCATTTAACATGCTTTCATCCTTTCCTTTTACTCACTCTTCTTTCCCAGACTCTCCCTTTTGCACCCTTTTCACCTCCTTCTAAAACATTTTCTTATTCTGTTGAAAATTCTGTCAATCACCTACCCCATCCCGTGATGGGGGGAGGGACCAATCTGGCTGCACTATGGGGTGGTACTACTACTCTGCGGCCAGGTTGTGTTAGGAAGAATTCTGGCACCGTATTCCCTGCGTGTTGTAAAAGGCGACTAAAAGGGGGTGGATGAGGGGACTAGGCACCCCCTCCTCTGTATTTTAGTTCCTAAAAAGAGACAGGTCATAGAAAGGGATGGGTGATTGAGTTATCCCCATACCCTGAAGATTGGATCTATAAGTGTGCGTGGATGTAATACGATGAGGCTAAACGGGAGGAGACTGGGAGAATGTTTGTGAGAAGAAAGTTGGATGTATTAGCTTTGAGTGCAACAAAGATGAAAGGGAAAGGTGAGTCTAAGTTTGGAAGTGTTAATGGAAGACTGTCAGGTGTGGATAAAGGAAGGGCAAGAGAATGTGTGGCCTTGTTAGTGAGCCCGGAAGTGCAGCAGTGTGTTGACTGAATGAACGGAGGTGTCAACGAGACTGATGTTGGTGAAAGAGAAATCTGAACGTGAGTTATGGGTATTTGTGAGTGCATATGGGCCTGGTAGTGAAAGGGATGAAGAAGAGAGAGAGTCTTTCTGTAATGATGTTGATGAGTGTCTGCAGAGTTTTGGAGCAAGTGTGAATGTGGTAATGATGGGAGATCTGAATGCTAGAGTGGGAAATGTAGCAGTTGAAGGTGTAGTTGGTATGCATGGTGTGCCTGGAAGAAATGAAAATGGGGAACGAATGATCGGAATGTGCGTTGAGCGAGAGGTGGTGATTGGAAATACTCTGTTTGAGAGGAAAGATATTTATAAGTATTCATGGGTGAGACAGGAGGGTGGAAGGGCTGTTGATAGAGCATTGATTGACTATGTGGTTGTGTCCAGGAATGTAATAAGAAGATTGTTGGATGTGAGAGTTCTGAGAGGGGAGGGTGGAGGTATGTCTGACCACTACCTGGTGGAGGGAAAGTTAAGAGTAGGTAAGAGATGGGTGAGAGCTAGGAGGGTTAGGTGTAGGAGGGAGGTTTTGAAAGTGAGTGAGTTGGATAAAAAAGAGAAAATGATAGAGTATCAGGAGAAATTGAAAGATGAGTGGAACGCATTGAAAAATCAGGAGAATGGCAATGTGGAGGAGGAACGGCAGTTGTTTAACCCTTAGACTGCCAGAAGCCAGTTTAGTGGCTTGACTGGTTCACTGCCACAAGCCACATTACTGGCTTTGTCGGTTCGTTGCCAGATTAAGCCAGTTTTGTGGCTTTAGATAAGCATCATTATAAATCAGTCCAGGAGTAATGTAAATCTTTCTAAACTTCCCGCAATTATTATCAGAATTTTAACAGAGGTATCAGACATCATGTGGTAAAAAATTAAGTGGTAGTTATTACTTCATTACTGATGTTTCAAACATTATCCCACCGATACCAGATGAAGCGAAAGTAAGGTAGCAATTATGTGCCTTTCGACGCAACACCTGATGTTTCTTAGGTGTGTCCGGACACAACCATAGATGCACGTGTGTATAAATTCGATACCCGATGTCTATTTCTACATTGCATATTTATATTTTCATTAACTCCAGATCTTATGTTACGTTATGTGAAATTATTACATGCAAAGTAATAAAGATTGTTTTTTCACATTCTACGAGTATTTTTCAAGGAAAAAAAGGAATGCAAATTAACTTTATCAGCTTGCGAAATAAAGTTAGACAACAGTCATAGTGACACTGCATTATAGATATTCACAAGAGCAAAGACAAAAAATATTTTTTCTGGCATCATATGTCATACTATAAGTAGTCATAAACATAATTCCGATATATTTATGGATGAGAACTATTTTATTGATGAGTGTTTGAGTTTTTATTTCGTGTTTGCTCGTTATACCTTTTTTCGTTAACTCCTTATTCATTATCACTATGCTTACTTCTCTCCTTGCATCCCCGTTCCAACTTTTTGTTTACCTCAAATTTATTGCTTCCAGATTATCATAATATTCTTTCAACTCTTTTTCCCATCCTTACTTGCTTACCTCACCTTTCGTCTTCCCTTCTACCTTTTTTTCTGTTACCAGTTTCATCTATTTCTTCAGTCTTCCAACATTTTCCGCTAAGTAATGGACAGTGGATCATAAAAACAAGCAAAAATATAATATAAATGATTTTATTACTTATCTATATTACAAGAGATAATAATCCAGATTCATTTCCCTACAGGAAAAATAACTCATTACCATCTCTGAAAACTATGATGATAAAGTTTCTACGCTAATAAAAGCCGCATGATAAAAAATAACGAACTTTACCTAAATGAATGCAACGTATTATTCTAGTAGGGCGTCACATACAGTATGTAAAGACAATAGTATAAATTCTTTTTTTCTTTGAGTATAAGAATAATTGTAACAAAATTACAATTCTTGCTCTATAACGTAACAATCATGTAACCATTTTTGCTGCATAAATATTAGTCCTATTCATAGAAATAACGCGAATTATATGAATATGTGGATTGTGGAGTTGCACAATGTCAAATAATCCAATTGCAATATATTTTGTGGCTGAAGCAATACACAATGGGTGTGGTGACAGTGATATTCACGACAGTGATACATGTGATGACTTACTGTTGGTATTGGTGATATCTATGGAAACAGGTGACACAGCCCCACATCACACTCTTTACATTTATAACTAGACCTTACACGCCGGTCATGGTCTGCCACATAATCTCTGAATTTTCCTAATGCCAGTTTCTCTAACTGATGAACTTGAAGCTGTGGACGATGTCATCTGTGTCTGGAGAATCTAGTGAGCACCTTTCCTCTGGTCTTTTTCTCTTTGAGTTTCTCTTGTTTGGTTTGTAAGGAGAGACCAGGTCTTCAATCACTGCCCCCATGTATTCCAGTCTGAACATAATTCGCCGCTGATGTATTTTTTATGAAGTATGCAGCTGTTCAGTATAGGCGTGTCAAAGAAGTAAAAGGCAACGTTGTTTGTCCATTTCACTGAACGTCGTTCACTTAGGTGGGAGTAGAACTTGCTGTCTTTGTTGTCCACACCACCCATTATTCTGTTGTACTCAATCACAGTTTTTGGCTTCCTTGTAATAACTCCTCTTCTGTTTGTGTATTCAGTGAACCCTCCTCTGCATGTTGTTGACAACAGAACTGGTTCCTTGCAGTCATCTTTGTACGTCACACAAAGTAGGTTACCTTGCCTTCGTACAGTAGTCTGATTGTTCTGAAGCCTGGTTGCCTTCAAACCTTTTAGTAGTCCAACACTGTTTCACCTCATTCTTCCAGTCGCCATTGTGTCTCGTTGATAGAGGTGTCTGAGGAGGTTCGACGAAGTGAAACAGTTTTCGAGACAAACATTATAGCCCTAATCTAACACCCCTCCTTGATCTAGGAGTCTGAATGTCGTGACATATGTCACATTCCTGTTATGCTGAGCTGGCAAATTAGCTTCACATTCATATACTTCAAAAGTATGGGTGTAGCTAGAGGCAGTGTAACATAGACACCAAAGCTCAATTCCAAACCGAGCGTGATGTTTATTTGGCCTGTATATACTGTGGCAGATGAAGGGTTCTCCCTTTGAAGCCAATCATGCTCTCATCCAGTGAAATGTCCTTTCTTGGCGGAAAATAAAGTGCAAAAAGATGGGCAAAGTGGTCAATAAGTGGCTGTATTTTGTGAACAATAGGTCTCCCTTGGGCTGGTAGAGAGTTATTACTGAACTGAAGAAATTTTTATAGGAGTTGTGATCTATTGCGGTTGAAATGTTGAGAAAACCAAGGGGTAGCTAAACTGGGTTTTGTGGTCATCCAGTAACTTTCAGTGCTTGGTTTTCTAATTAGTCCCATATTGATAACAACACCAAGGAAAACCCTTATTTCTTGTGGGTTGATAAGTCCTTCTTGGATCCACTGATGCACTCGGGAATTGGGATCGCTGTCCAGATAATCCTTTGTGTTAGTCATGTACTGATCATTGTATCTGTTGGTTACTTGGTGGACCACATTGTTTGTTACTGCGTCTATGAAGAAGAGATTGAAGAAATCTATTGGCTTTTTGGTGGTAGGTGGAATGTTTTGTGGTCCTGGTGTAGATGTGAACACGACGGTTCTGGGTCTGACGTCAGTTCCCCTTATATGCTGGCATTCTCCTTCGTCTGGAGTGCCAATGTTTGAGTCGTCGTCTGACATCGTCTGTAATGTTTCCCAGTTGACGAAAGGTTGAATTGACGTTTGGTGCCCGCCAATATGGTGTTGAGTTTTTCTCACAACATCTTGTCGTGAAAATGGCAGATAATATATAACCGGTTCTGTTGCAGGAACTACGGGAAATAGTGAAATTCATCATACATATTTTCAGGCAATACCTACTGACATTGAACCATCATATGTGTGAAAGTAAATCTAATGCAAGATTCTGACAAGCAATTGGAGGCATCATGATCAGCTGCCTGCGTCCGAAGGCGCATTCTAACCATCATTGTTCGCCTGATCGTGCAGTGGTAGTGTTTGAACTCTGACTGGAAGCGAGAGAGAGAGAGAGAGAGAGAGAGAAACTAGGAATAAGAAAAAGAACAAAAACAATAAAATGAGGAAGAGGAGGGGATCGTATTGTAGTAATAGTAATAGTAGTAGGGGTAGTGGCAGTAGTAGTACTACTACAACCAGCAGCAGCAATAGTAGTTGTAGCAGTAATAGAAGTGCTCGTACTAATACTGTCAGTACTAATACTGCTAGTACTCCTAGTACTAGTAGGTACTACTACCTGCTCCTAGTACTAGTACTCCTAGTACTAGTACTGCTAGTACTCCTAGTACTAGTACTAGTACTGCTAATACTCCTAGTACTGGTTCTACTAGTACTCCTAGTACTAGTACTACTAGTACTAGTACTGCTATTACTCCTAGTACTAGTACTGCTAGCATTCCTAGTACTAGTACTACTAGTACTCCTAGTACTAGTACTATTTGCATTAGTGGTAGTACAAATACTATTAAAAGAACTATTAATACTAGTACTACTATTACTTGTACTAGTATTAGTACTAGTACTAGGCCTAGTCTATTACTACTACTAGGCTACTACTAGTATTAGTTCTAATACAGTTATTAGTATATACTAGTAATGGTAGTACTAGTAGTACTTGTACTAGTACTAGTTGTATTTTTAGTACTAGTTTGGTACTAGTGTTAGTATTAGTACTGCTAGTAAAACTAGTTCTAGTAGTACTAGTATTAGTTCTAGTACTAGTACTACTATTACTAATAGCACTAGTACTAGTACTAATCCTTGTACAAGTACTACTTGTACTAGTAGTACTTGTTTTATTACTAGTATAGTAGTACTTGTACTAGTGCTAGTACAAGTATTACTAGTACTATTACTGGTACTAGCACCAGTAGTACTAATAGTACTTATCCTGGTAGTAGTTACAGTACTGATGCTAGAACTAGGCTAGTACTAGTACTGGTACTAGTACCACTACTTCTAGAACTACTAGTAGTACTAATACTAGTAGTAGCGTTAGTACTAGTACTAGTTTAGTAGTCATGTTAGTACTATTCTAATACGAATACTAGTTCTAGTCTAATACTAGTATTAGTGTTAAAGCTTTGTAGCCAACATTTTTATATATGTAACTCTTAATTCTTATAATAGGTGAGTCAAGTTAATTGAAGAGCAGGAGGAGTTACAGATGAATACAGGGAGTTGATCTTGATTTATTATCTTCAGAGAAAGTCTAAGTTCAGCAACGTATGTATTACAGAGACTTAATATACTAAGTAAGTCTTGCTGGACCCCTCTTCTTATTCACTCTCTCCACTACCTGTTGGTTCTACAGCTAACCTCCTTCTGAGCTCTGCTTCCTAAATTCTGGTGTAGCAGGGGTCGTGTCATGTGTGTTACACTGTTGTTGAAATGTTCTAGAAGCCTGTGTGTGAGTATGTGTGTATGTGTGTATATGGTCACGAGGCATTGTTCGTGTGCCTATCAAGCATTCCTTGAGTTAGAGTGTGTAAGCATGTTTACCATTGCTCGATTCTCGCAGACACAATACCTATCTCATCCCCTGACTTGCTGCTTCTATCTGTCAGTCTATCTATCTATCTATCTATCCATCATGCTATCTATTATGATTTGTAATTATAATATGGAGTCCTGACATCACTCGGTCACGCCGCTGGAGGTCCTCCGACAGCAATCATCATTGAGATATGCTAATCTATTAATATATATAATACAGTGGTCTTGCACAGTGCGCGTCACCGCAGTGCGCGATTCGCCTTGTGCACGAGTGACCAAAAATCATAACCAACCGCACAGAACGCGAGGCAGAGGCAAGGAGTGGCTCAAAAATGCCATTTTCTACTAGTGCACGACCACCCCTCACAGAGCACGTCATGTGTCGTCATGATGATGCGCCAGACAGAGTCAAGTTAAGCAGCCTAGCGTGATGGAAGGCAGGACTGAGCTGTGTATGTCAAACATTAGCAAGATCCTTGCTGCCGTGGATAAGCTCAAGGAAGAGGTGAAGGAACAGGAAGTGAGCAACCTAAGAACGGAGGAACTTCTGGTTGGTATCGACAAACTCTTCTGTTTCTACACAGACAGGCACAGAGAAGAAATAAACAGGAGAAGACAGATGCTCATAACAAGCTATACACAGCGGGCTCAAGTTGGTGAAATAGCAGAACCAGCGACATCGTCTGCTCCTGTTCCTGTTGAGGATGAAGAGGATGCAATGTCAGAAGTGTCAGCATTGGACTTTGAAGGGTTTATGGCCGAAGTGAGTGACTTTGATGCTCCTGGGGAAGGTGATCAAGAGGAGTCTGCGGAGGGAAGTGTTGGTGCAGTGGGGAGTGCGGCACTGTAAGTGTTGCCGCCCCTCGGAACCCCTGTTATTTAAGGTCATCAGGCCTGTTGTCTACTGTTGTTAAGGTGACTACCCATATTTTTGTTATTGTAGCTATAGCTTTAGTACAATGTCTGAAACATATGACCTTTATTATGTCTCTAAGGGCCAAAAAATGTCCAGGTATGAGGGGATACCACCCATATGTAATTATTCCCATAAGATTATGTATTCCTAGTACGCGAATTCCCAGTGCGCGAGCTCGTGCACCGCCCAATCTCTAGCGCACTGTGCGAGCCCACTGTAGTCTTCTTCTTCAATATATAATATTGATTATATAATATTGTAATGATTCGGTAATAATACATTTTAAACAAGTTGTATACATAATTAAATATGGTTAAACTGGTTATTGTATTACATTTTGTAAAATGTGTGTGTATAATATGCAAAAAAAATTAGTTCAAAGTTAAGATTATGGTAAGAGTTATTAATATTTAATATTGAGATAATGTTACTTGTATACTTTTATATCATGGGTCATTCTTCTTCTTCTTCTTTTTTTATATATAAAATTAATACTATATACAAAATATGCACACTTCATACAGGGGGGTTAGTGTGGATGCTAATTCTACCCCCACTAAATACTGACTCCAAATATGCAATTCTTGCATACATTCTGTGCATTGCTAACAGCACTACTGCAAATACAATACAGAAGATTATAAAGACAGTAGGTGATGGGCTATACACATAATATGGGTTGAACATACTCAAACTCAAATCTTCCCAGGGCTTCATTGTTTCATTGATCAGTAGCATAGTTTCACACTTAGGTGAGGTCAACTTAATACTTGTGCTCATGTTTAAGTCCATATCAGGCAGTGGGTGGAAATGTTTGTGTGTATGATTGAGGATGGCGTAGTGATGGATGGTGGATAAAGTGGACATGGATGGTGTAAATACCGCACAGTAGTCTGGTGCTATGTATAATCCTGAGGCTGAAGTATGAGATGGTGGTATATCTGGACAGACTATGTAAACTGATGTGTTATGAGTGAAATAAAAAAAATGTGAGTGTACGATGCGTTGATGGTGTACAAGCTTATCTGGAGCAAAAGTGAAGTTGCAATGATTATGAATATTGTTATTTCTGATGATAGCCATTTCACAAGGGACTGTATCAGTAGGCTGAAACGTGAAAATATACGCAGGACAAAGGTGAACAGCATGTAAGGATGTGCGGCACTTTCGTTCAATCGTTGATTCACTTGCGAAAGTGACAGTGTTCCGTCTCTTGGAGACCATGATGAGTTCGATGTCTGTGTTGATGTTGATGATGACCAAAGTGTTATTATTCTTAGAAGGGAAGGGGTGTAGTTGGTATACTGTGAACAGGTCATCAGTTATGAATGGTACATGAACTACTACTGATGTTGGTGTTAGTGTTGCTTCTAAATATGGATAATATTGAATGAATTCCCTACTTCGGAAAAAGGGCTTCAATTTATATTTATGTATGCCTTGACTAATTATCTGAGGTGGCTCATGAACTGGAAGTAAGTCAATTGTGATCTTGCCATCACCGGCATTCGAAATTCCTTGCATAAGTGCCCTGTAAAGAACTCTAGTGTTGTCTAACGGGAGAAGAATTGTGTCAATGTGTTCCGTGATGATGGAGAAATGTTGGAAAAGTGTTATGTTACCTTCCATGTCATTTATTTTATCTACACTTTCGAGAGCTATGTTTTCCGCCTTTTTCAGATTTTTCACAATTGTCTTCATTGCTGAGTTATGTCCTGTGATGAATTTATCTTGGTATGTTAGTACCTGAGCTATTTTATTAAATTTGTTGTTTATTTCTTTAAGGTCATCCTCTGTAGCCAATCCAAAGATGTTCCCAAGAACTGCGCCACCCAGGTCGAACAAACCGCGCTTTTGGCGAGAACGTGTGATGTTGTTCTTGTCGCTCAGTACCTCCGTTCCATGAGATGGGAGATCTTGGATCATGATGAGCATAGTTGACTTAGCCTGTTCTAATTTCCATTTCGCTAACTTCACTATTTCATCCACTTCCTTTGTGTTATGTGCTTGTGAAACATAGCTTCATATCATGAAGTCTAGGGTTCTCATTGGTCTTCCGATATTTTTTAAATAAGAAGGTAATTCATAGAAGTAATCCAGACTTATTTCAGTACTCATGACGTCTCTCGCGATTGACGTCGTGGCCGTTGGAGCTATGAGGCATCCTTGCCGTACTATGTGTTGGGGGTCTAAGTGAGCATATCCTCTTGCTATGTAGAGGAGAAACCATAGAATAAATCCCTTTATCGCTACCTACCGACAAAAAAATCTATTAATTTTCTAATATGGGCATGCTGTCGTCGATGATAGTGATGATGTGCGTTACGGTTGACTAACGTAGAACAATAACTTGATTGTTATTTCATTTATAGAAGGAGTTAAAATCGATATTTAAATCTCGTAAATGATGTACTGTAGATTTTATTGGAACAGTTGCACCTATGTTTGATTGTTTGGTATATGACCTTAATTTATTTTTGTAATTATTGTTGTTTTCCTGATTGGTTTCATGAGTTATGTTCGTTGTTCGGTTGTAACCGAGGCTGAATAATTGTTGGATAGTTCCCTTGAAACTCCTTTTAAATGGTCAATATGAACTTGTTTCTCTTCGCCACTTGACAGTGACTTAATTAAAGCTTTGTTTGCTTTTATGATAATTACTCTGTATGGGCCCTCAAATTTTGGGGATAATTTATTGTCTCTCGTATGAATGATACCATAAACAATGTCTCCTAAGCTGATATACGAATCTCTTGTCTTTTTATTAAATGCCTCCGTCATTTCTTTCCTTGGACATTGTTTTTTGACTCTTTTGTGTATGTCCTGGAATTCACGTAAACGGAGTTTAGAGTAATCATCGTAATTGTATATGGGCAGGCTGTCACCTTCTAGGAGCTCATATGGTAGTTTTTTATCTGTCCCATATATAATGAAATGTGGTGTGTCACCTATGGATTTATTTATAGATCCATTAATTGAGGCTTCTACTCTAAGAATCCAATCATCCCAGCTTGCATAATTTTCATTGAGAATGTGTCGTAGCACATCTAATACTTTTTTGTTTTGTCTCTCTACTAACCCATTAGATGCTGGGTGATAGGCTAAAACGTTAACCTTTTTGATGTTGTATTGTTTACATATTTCTTGTAAGATATCAGAATTAAATTCTCCTCTATTATCACTTATTAGTACCTTTGGGGTAGTAAAGCGACATATTACATTATCTGTTATTGCCTTTGCTACTGTCTCTGCTGTTTTATCTTTAATTGAAGCTACAGTAAAATAACATAACGGGAAAAATGATCCGTTGCTACGAATAGGTATAGGTTATTATTGTATGATAATGGCATCTTGAGTAAATCAACAGCGACAACGTCCCATGGTTGATGTGGTACAGGGTAATTACTCATCGGTGCAGGTGTGATTGGGTATCCTTTGTGTTTTGCACATGATTCGCATCTGTCTATATGATTGGTTGTATCTTTTCGTAATCAAGGCCAGTAATATAACAACTGGGCTTATTTGAATGTCCTATCCTTTCCAGGATGTCCTGCATGTGGGCTATCGTATATCGTTCGTAACACCTGGGGTATCATGTCATTAGGTACTACCAATTGGTTAGTGTTTCTTTGGCGTTTTGGTTGTTTCGGGTTGATCTTGTATAAAGTATTATTGACTACTGTGAATTGTTCGAATGGTACATGCAGTTTGGGTAATTGTATGTCATACCCAATTTCTAACTTGTATATAACTTTAGACCATATTGGGTCAAGTCTTTGTGCTTTTGCGATATCATCGTGATTTGGGATATTTCCGTTGAGATCTAATGCCGCGACCTGAATTGTGTTCGGGTTCCTAGATAATGCGTCGGCTACTATATTCATTTTGCCTTGTATATAGTGTATATTTAAATTGTAGTTTTCGATTGTACATTTCCATCTTGCTCTCCTCCCAGAGAGGAGTTTTTCTTTAAACATACCCACTAGTGGTTTATGGTCGGTGAATTAGTGTATTTCGTAACCATATACCAAATCTCGAAACTTTTGTAATGCAAAAATCACTGCAAGTGCCTCTAAGTCTGTAGTGCAATAATTTTTTTCTGCACTTTTTGTTTGTCTGCTGGCAAATGCAATTGGTTGATTCTTTCCTCTTTTATCTTCCTGTATCAGTACAGCCCCTAATCCTTTAACTGATGCGTCTGTACAGATAAGAAATGATTTTGTGAAATCCGGATATGCCAAACACGGTGCATTTGTTAGTTTAATTTTTAGTTTTGTAAATGCTTGTTTTTGTTCTTCTTCCCATTGGAATAT
Source organism: Coenobita brevimanus (assembly GCF_032717465.1). Taxonomy (NCBI): domain Eukaryota; kingdom Metazoa; phylum Arthropoda; class Malacostraca; order Decapoda; family Coenobitidae; genus Coenobita; species Coenobita brevimanus. Next base: position 9,236,832 of record NC_136961.1, read on the forward strand.
AACATCTTTTTTGAGTAGTTCGAATAGAGAAAAGGCTATATCAGAAAATTGTGGTACGAATGACCTATAGTACCCAACTAGACCTAAAAATTGTCTTACTTTGTCAGTCGTAGTGGGTTCAGAAAAATCTCTCACTGCCTGTATTTTGTCATCAGTGGTTTGAATACCATTAGAACTTAATTTGTGGCCTAAGAAATTTATTTCCTTAAAGCAAAATTTGAATTTAGAAAGCTTAATTTTTAAACCAGCATCACCAAGCTTTTGTAAGAGTAAGTCTAATTTCTTGATATGTTCTGTGATATCTTTCGTTGTGATTATAATACCGTCAAGATAAACAAATATTCCTTGTCCTAAAATTCCTGACAATACGTAATTCATAAGGCGCTGGAATGTGTCCGGGGCTGTCCTCAGTCCTATGGGCATCCTTCTATACTGATAGTGTCCTCAATCTGTGGAAAAGGCAATGTATTTACGTGACTCCTGTTCAACCAGAATTTGGTAATAACCATTTAGTAGATCAATCGTGGAAAATACATTATTTTCTGGTCCAATATTCTATAGGACGTCACTTAGCAATGGCATGGGAAATCGGTCTGGGATTGTGTGATTGTTTAGTTTACGGTAATCTACTACCGCACGCATTTCTCCATTTCGTTTGGGCACGAAGAATAATGGGGCATTCCACGGGGAGACTGATGACTCAATAATTCCAAGTTTTAACATTTCATCAACATACTGATTTTCAAGTGTATGCTGAGATTGTGGGATGCGGTAGGCTGGTACAAAGATTGGTGGTGTTTCTGGGTGCACATTAATCATGTGATTAATCAAGTTAGTACACCCTAATTGTTCTCCGGGTAATGCTATGGTGTCCCTATGTGTTTCCAGCAGGGTTAACAAATCATTTTCTTAATCAACTTCACCTGAGTGAATTAAATTCTCTTTTATGCTTTCTCTATCCGTAGATTTTATCTCACTTGTCACTCCAGCTATAACTATTTCCTTTACAGGGGCGGGACATTTTTCAGTATTAACTATGCAAGTCCCCTTTTTCAACTGTACTTCCCCATTCATGTGATTAATTATGAATATCTGAGTTTGCCCTTTGTCGTTCATCTGACATAATGCGTTTTCTACTGACAATCCCTTTACTTTACATAATTCTTCTAAGACAAGGACAGTACTATTCCGCAACTTGCTCTTTACGGTAACTTTCATATAGAAATTAGGTGGTATAACTAAATCATTGGTGAGATGGGTGGGAAAAACTGATAAATCAGTACTGTTAATCATGGAGGCTGGCACTGGTGGTGTGAGTGGATCTATACACTCATCTGTTTGTGTATGTTTGTTTAAGCTTTTAATATTACCAATTCTTTTTGGTTCTCTTTTACTAATTGGTGAGGGCTCCGATGGTATTTCCTCTATGAATTCATTGTCAAAGTCTATTCCATTCATTTGTGGGAGTAAAGTTATTTTCTCTGTTCTGATGCATCTTAAGCCCAGTAACATATGAGCATTAATTGTTAAGTTTTCAACGATATACAAAAATGCAGAGATTGGTCTTGTAGTCTCTGTGAAACTGATGTTTAACCTTATCATACCTTTTACTGTAATTTTTTTTTCATCTACTGTATATAAATTTAAATCAGATTCTTCCAGAAAAGTTACTTTCTTCTTATTTCTAAAAATTATATTTATTTCTTCTTGTGTTATTAAGTTCACTGGAGAGCCTGTGTCTAAAAATAAGGAAACGTTTTGATCCTCACATACAGCTGGTATCAAGATACACTCATTTCCCAACATGCCTCCTGTGTGAATTTTAGACTTGCTTTTCTTTACGTTTGTTCGTTTTTTGTCATGACTTGGTCTTCCCCCGATTTGAACGTAGACACTGATTTTTCTACTGTTTTGCAGTTACTGGTCCAGTGCCCTTGGCACCTATGATGTCTACAAAATGGACCAAATCCTTGTGTCTTTTGTCTATCCTCTTTTGTGTTGATAAAGCATTCATTCCTAGTGTGTCCTGGGTTTGCACAATAATGACATAGAATGGACATATCTCTTGACTGTGATGTACGAGGTGACTTCCCATATTTAGTGGTGTCTGTGGTGCGAGATCTGCTTGGGCTGCGTGGAAACTTATGAAACTGCCTGTAGCCCGGTGTTTGTGATCGTACCATTGACACGTTTAGTTGTTTGTTCTGCCTGCTTTCGGTTCGCGATCGATTTTGTTCTCTGTTTGGGGTAGTTGTAGCTGTTTTCACAGCTGATACTGTCACAGACACTCTCATTCTACTAGAATTTGATTGAGTTTCAACAATCCCTGCTTTACTACACTGCATCTCTACCTCATTCATTAAGTCTAGTAAGCACATGCCTGGGGTGTACGCGATCGTCTTGATCTTAAGGGTCCTATCAGGTAGTTTTACACAAGGCAGCTATATAACCAATGATGTCCACGACGAGGTCTGGGGACGTCTTTCCGTCTGTTATCCAGTTAGAGTTTTCTAAGGTAGCTAGTAATGTCCTTTTGATCGTGGAGACATCAGCAGTTATTTCACTGAGCACATGATATGTAGTGTGCTCCCTTACAAGATCTACAATCTTATGTAATTCTGGAATCATACCTGGCAAGAAGTTCATACCTCCAGAAAATTTTTCAAAAATTCAGTTTTAAATTCATCATGTCTTAGCCTTGAGAAGCTTATCTGACCTTAGTAAATCGCTTGCTGGGCATCTTCCCTGGCTTATGCAAGATGAAAAAATAGCAATTTTCTCTTGTTCATCTTTGACATGACGTTTGATGTAGATTTGTTCGCACTGACTGGCCAATGAAATGACGTCAATACGATCTTTCTCTGTGCCAGAGAATTTTGGAGCAGTTTTATCTTCATGATAAACAAATATCTGAGCTTGATCTGTGATGTTCATTTGCACTGGTTGCTCTGTTAATTTAATTTGGACTTGTTTATCGTTGTGTGAGAGGATGATGGAAAATTATTTGCCAGAGCGATGAACCCTGTTAAGTATATTTTCATAGGTATGCAAGTCAGAGACAAAGTCCTCACTTGCTATGTCAGAGGGGGTTTGCCACTCATCATCTAGAACAGATGTATTTGTTTCTTGATCTTTAGTTTGTGTTGAGGTTTGTACAATGGGTGTGTTGCCTTGGTGCTCTCCTAATTGTGTATCATCTGGTATTAACATTGGTGGGGGCAAAAATATCCCTGTCATTAAGGTATGGTGTTATGAAATACACCTTTTGTTTGTCCTAACTAAATAAATGAGTAAATGAATTGTAATAAATGATTGATAGTGAGTGTATAAGTGAATATATAAAAATAGGTAAAGGAGTTGAATATACCTAATTTTAGCACTGAGAAGAAATGGGTAAGTATAAAATCACCCACTTGATACAGATCGGAGAGGAGTGTCGACGCACTGTCGATTTCAGAAGATATGCAGGGTTGAATGAAGATCTCCTCTCGATAATTCTAGGGCTGTGTTGATGGACGATATTACTCAGGAAATTCCATGACCTGGTGCATGTAATGGTTAACAGCTGTAGTCACTGGCGAACCTCATCATAGAACGTCGAATTTCCAACTCAATACTGTGGAAATAAATAAGTGTGAGTAGGAGCTATGTGAATAATGAGTAATGAGTAGTGGGTGAGAAGTGCCTGGTGTCAGTCACACGTTGATTGGCATGGCGTTGTCTCAGCAAACTCGCGTGGTGATGTCATCTCAGCAGATACACATGGTGACGTCGGCTTCCCACACTGGTAGTTGTGGTGAGTAATTGAGTAGTGATGAGTAACCTGGGTGAGGAAAGGTGAGTAAGATGCGTTATAAAGGTGGCTCTGGTGTTTTGCTGTGTGTCTTAACCTCTGCATCAGCGATGGAGGTAGGCGGGAGAGAGTGTTGTTGTTTTTTGTGCTTGTTGCTCTGGTCTTTCTTTTCCTTTACTTGCATTGTTTTTTATTCTTCTTGCTGCTGCTTGAAGTTGCGTGAAGATTATAGAGTAGTCTTGTAGACTTGTTATTTGTAATCTATCGTACAGCTTGTTGATCTTCACTCGTAACTCGTCATTGCTACTGTATGCTCGTAGACTCGTAGGCACATAGACTCGTAGGCACGTAGGCTCGTAGGCTCGTAGACTCGTAGGCGCATACTCTTAGGCGTGTAGACTCGTAGGCTCGTAGACTGCCTCCATTTAATGTTAAGGCTTTGTAGCCAACATTTTTATATATGTAACTCTTAATTCTTGTAATAGGTGAGTCAAGTTAATTGAAGAGCAGGAGGAGTTAAAGATGAATACAGGGAGTTGATCTTGATTTATTATCTTCAAAGAAAGTCTAAGTTGAGCAACGTATGTATTACAGAGACTTAATATACTAAGTAAATCTAGTTGGACCCCTCTTCTTATTCACTCTCTCCACTACCTGTCGGTTCTATGGCTAACCTCCTTCTGAGCTCTGCTTCCTATATTCTGGTGTAGCAGGGGTCGTGTCACATGTGTTACACTGTTGTTGAAATGTTCTAGAAGCCTGTGTGTGAGTATGTGTGTATGTGTGTGTATGGTCATGAGGCATTGTTCGTGTGCCTATCAAGCATTCCTTGAGTTAGAGTGTGTAAGCATGTTTACCATTGCTCGATTCTCGCAGACACAATACCTATCTCATCCCCTGACTTGCTACTTCTATCTGTCTGTCTATCTATCTGTCTATCTATCTATCTGTCCATCATGCTATCTATTATGATTTGTAATTATAATATGGAGTCCTGACAATAGTAGTACTAGTACTAGTACTATTCTTGTACTAGTACTGATGCTAGTCTAGCTCTATTCTTGTAGTAATACTAATACTAGTACTAGTACTAGACTAAAACTAGAATTGTACTGGTACTAGCAGAGGTAGTAGTAGAAGTAATCAACTTCCAAGGAGGAAGAGGAGGAGGAGGAGGAAAAGGAGGAGGGAAAGGAAGAAGAAGAAGGAGTAAGAGGAGGAGAGGGAGGAGGAGGAGGAGGAGGGGGAAGGAAGAGGAGGAGGGGGAGGTAGAGGAGGAGGGAGAGGTAGAGGTGGAGGGGGAGGAAGAGGAGGAGGGGAAGGAAAAGGAGAAGGAGGAAGAATAGGAGGAGGGGGGAGGCAGAGGACGAAGGAGAAGAAAAAGTATGAGAGAGAAGAACAAGAGGAGAGGGAAGAAGAGGAGAAGAGGAAGAGGGATTAGCAACAGGAGAAGAGGGAAGAAGAGGAGGAGGAAGAAGAAGAGAGGAGGGGGAGGAAGAGGAAGAGGGAGGAGGAAAAGAAGGAGGATGAAGAGGAGGATTAGGAAGAGGAAGGGAAAGAGGAGAATGAGGAGAACAAGGAAGAAAAGGAAAAGGAGGAGAAGGAAGAGGAAGAGGGGTAGAAAAAGAAGAAGTAAGTGGAAGAGGAGTAGGAAAAGGAGAAGGAAAAGGAAGAGGAAATGCAGAAGGAAAGGGAAAAGGAGGAGAAGGAAGGCAAAGAAGAAGAGAAAATGGAGAAGGAAAAGGAAGAGGAAGAGGAGAAGGAAGAGGAAGAGGAGAAGGGGATTACATAGGATTACATAGGAAAGCAAATAGCAACAGACCTTATGGTCTTTCGAGGCTGCTTGTTACAAAGAAAACTATGACTGCACGATCTAACTCTACGTGCTGAAGGATGAGGATAGTAAAACAAGAAGGCTCCCCCCACCACCAAACCCTCCAGGAAAAAGTGAGAAAAACCACTATGTAACATGGAAAACTGACATGGAAATATCATAGGAAATATTGGAAAGGAAAAGTCACATTCTATAATACTTTGTCTATAAGCTATCCGTTTGAGGAACCTGAGAGAGAAAGTAATCAAATAAACTAATAGTTACGGCACGACATTATAAACCGGTACAATGAGTTAATGGGAAGTCTGCGGACATAACGTGGAAATTACACAATGCACGGTGTGAATGTTTAGGGGTGGTGCGGCAGCCTTGCCTGGCGTTTTTAAGGTAGGCAGCAGTCAATCAGGTCCTAGCTCCGTTCACTCCACTGAGACAAGAAACTCTCCAATATGGGACAATTACACAAGTTCATCCTGAAGCAGTGACCCCTGGTACATAAAAAAAATCCCAATGGTGCTCACTTGACTAACAGGGACCCTCAGTGATCCACAGCCCATCACAGGTCGAAAGTAAGAGTAGTGACCATTAACTCAGGGTTATCAGTGCAGATCCTAATCTGTGCTTATATTACTTTCTATGCATTAAGGAGATTGAAAAATATATAAGATGGGTGTCAGACAAAGGGGACTGCACAGTGCACAGTGTGGATGTACAATGCAAAGAGTGGATGTTTAGGGGTGGTGCGGCAGCCTTGTCTGGCTCTTTTTAGGTAGGCAGCAGTCAATCAGGCCCTAGCTCCGTTCACTCCACTGAGACAAGGAACTCTCCCATGTGGGCCAAGTACACAAGTTTCCTCCTGAAGCAGTGACCCCTGGTACATTAAAAAAATCCCGATGGTGGTCACTTGATGGAAGGGGAAGAACAGGAGGGGGCGGAGAAGGAAACAAAGATGAGGAGGAATAGGATGAGGATGAGGAATAGGATGAGGAGAGGAAGGAAGAGGAAGAAGAGGAGGAAAAAGTCATAGTACGCAATGTAATGTAATAGGTTTGGTGTGGCGTTGGGAGGTAAGTGGGCGTCCACAACTGCGCCTTATGGGAATGCCTGGTATGACAGGCAGCGGCAGCACCATCATTGTCAGCAGAAAGAGGCTCAGCTGAGCCAGAATGATAATTTTGGCCAAGAAATGCCCGATAACGGAAGGAGGGCAGACTTTCATACAGCAGCGATAGCAAAATCGCTCTAACAATGTGGGTGATAACCAGGGGATCACTGAAGCTCAAGACTTACCTGTTATTTGCTGGCTGACATGAAATAAGGGCCTTCTGTAGTCCTAGACTTACCTCTAATTTCCTTGTTGGCATAAAATAACAGGCTACTGTAGTTCCAGACTTATCTGCTATTTGCTGCAGTAATAGACTTTCCTATTATGTACTGAAGTATTAGACTTACTTATTATTACTGTATTGTTAGACTTACGTGTTACTTACTGTTGGCAGAAATTTTACTGCTGTCCTCATGTAGATGAAACGAACAGTAAATGTTGCCCTAGACTTACCTGTTCTGTTCCGATCGACAAACCCTTGTTTATAGACTTACACATAACCATTATATCCTAGTTGGCATAAAATATAAGCCTACAGCAGCTTACTGTAGTTCCAGACATACCTAGTATTTACTGTAGTTTCTTTGTGGCTGACATAAAGTAAAATCATGCTGTAGTTCTAGATGTGCATATTATTTACTGCAGTCCTTGACTTACCTGGTATGCCATTAGCATTCACGTGTTAATACCTGGCTGACATAGCCTAACTACCTGGACGTATCTTTTATATAATTTATTCCTAGACTTAACTCTTTTTACATGGTTGCCATAAAGTAAGAACCTAATGCAATCCTTAACTTATCCGTTATTTCCTGTTTGACATAATTAACCGCCTCCCGCAATCCTAGACTTACCTGACCTCGGTCCCAGGCATACCTATCATTTCCTGATGAACAGACACTGGCAGCCTACTGTAGTTTGTTTTTTTAATGCAAGGAAGAAGGAACCAAAGCCCAGGAGCCCGGAAACCGTTCACTCAAAAAAAAAAAAAAAAAAAAAAAAAAAAGGTGCCAAATTCAAGATCCGTTCATTTCAAGATGTCTGGATACACTGCGTTTGAATGACTGGAGATCATAGAAAGTAGGGAGACAGTTCCAGAGTTGACCTGCTGCATAAATAAAGGAGTGGAAGTAACGGTCGACTCTTGCATTAGAGAATTGGACAGAAAAGGGATGAGAGTTTGTTGCTAGACGGGTGCTATGCGCTCGTCGTAGAGGTGGAGGGAAGCAAGTAGACAGTTCAGTAGCGCTAAACGTATCTGGTATTTGCTGGTGGACGAGAACTAACAGTCTACTGTATTTCAAGACTTACCTCCTGTACCTTTTATGTAATGAATTGGAACATAATTTAGTCATAGACTTGCCTGCTATTTGAATGTTGCCTAATTTAAGAGCCCACTGTAAACCAAGACTAAACTATTTTTTACTGCAGTGTTTTACTTACCTATAAAATCATAGATGACATAAATTACAGCTTGCTGTTGTTCTAGACATACCTGTTATTTCCTGACTGATATAAATTAACAGCATACTGCTGCTCTAGGCGTGACCGTCCTAGACTTACCTGCTGTTTGCATTCTGTACTGCCTGACTTGTCTTGATATTTTCTGAAGTTCCTGACTTAACTCTTAGTTACTGTCGTCCTTCCATACTTCCCAACTACTGTAAACCTGGGATTTTTTGGAATTTCCTGGTTGATACGAAACTGACAGTCTGTCGTAATCCCAGTTTTACCAGTTATATTCTGGTTGGCATTAACTTAATCCCAGATTTATCAGTTTTATTCTGGTTGGCTTATACTAACAGTCTTCTTTAGTCCTAGACTTCAGTATTATTTTCAGGTAAGCATAAAATAGGCTTAATATCATACTGTAGTTCCTAACTTCCCTGCTACATAGTGTAGTACATGACTTTGCTTGTTAATGACTGTAGTACCAGACTACAGTAAATGCTGTTTCCTAGATGACCAAAGATCCTCGTGGCCCTGTCAGGCCACAACCATCACAGCCACCACCACAACCACCACCACAGCTTCACCATCACAGCTACCACCACCATAAGAGTTATCATTACCACATCGATCTTCATTTTCTGAATGAAATCGTCTGTTCATAGTGTCAACGAAGTAATTGAAATCAGAATGCAGATGTACACCCGAAAGCACTAATTTCTCCCCCCCAAAAGCCGGAGTCGCGGCCAGTGATGACCGGAAGATCGAACACCCCTCACCCACTGCCCCTACCCCAACCCCAGTATAAACGTTGTTGGACAGATGTGAAACGGCCAAAGCTGGTGACGTTACAACGTGTCAGAATAGACAGTCAGAACCAGTAGAGGTAAGTATACAGTATAAAAGATTTAATGTGTAATATTACTCTGTTATCCACAACATAATTGTATGGATATGAGTTGGCATCGAAGTGAAAGAAGACTTATAATGTATTATGTGTTAATTAAACTTATGTCCTATATTGTAATGTTACAAATAATTATAGCTTAAAAAACAACATGAACTGAAAGATGTCTTTTCACAGCAATTGCCGCTCCCACCTCCACGTCCTTCTCTCTGATTTCCTGTCTCCACCACACGCCTCAGTTACCCTCTCGTCCTCCACTCCCACCCCTTGTTAACCAACATAAACTAATATAATGATGAAATGATCCATCAGGTATTGATCATAGTCTATTACCATACACCTCCGTATTAAGCACCACCAATTCGATAACATACACTACTTCGGTACACCTGCTAACTGTTTCATCCTGTAGTAAGCTGTTACGTGACATAGACACTGCACGTTGGACCTTGTGTTAGAAAGACGTGCGGTTGTTTATCGTTAACACAGGTTATGTGTGGTTTTGGACGTCCATTAATTCATACTAAAGTGGCAATTTCAGCCTAACATTATAAACATGGGTATTATTGTATAATTACTCCCGTACGGCACCGGGCACATTTTCTTCCATTATCTTACTTTGAATATGATACTTAGCAACGCAGAGTGTGTCCTACCCGTCGCAAATTTCATTTTACTAGTTTAATTAACCACCAATCAAGTGCATCATTTTCATTTCCCCTCGAATTTCAAATTTTGAAACTTCGTCAGTCCCCTGAACTAAGTCATTGCGCTCAAGGCTCCTTGGACCTTGATTGCGCTATGGCGGTCTGTAACTGGTGCGAGTTAAATTACATGAAAGCTTTCGCTACGTTTTATGAAAACGAAGATAGTGCCATATCGTTCTTGAAAGACCATGGAGTAATTAGATCTACAGTTCCAAAGTGCCCAGAACATAATACAGACTTAGTTTTTTGAGAAAAAGACAAGATCTGGCGGTGCAGGCATAATTTTTATTTGAATAAGACCAAGAAAAGACGCAAGGAACGGACGACTCTCGTCCTGGATCATCGTATCTCTAGGTAAGCATTCCCCTAGGATAGGTTAGGTTAGGTTAGGTTAATGTAAGGGGGGTCTGGGGGGCGGAGCCCCCCAGTTCGGAAACGGCCAGGCTGGGGGGTCTAGGGGGCGGAGCCCCCCAGTTAGGAAACACGAGGTCGATAAGAAGCTTAAAATTATATTTTTCTGTGGTTTTTGATGCGATTTGAGTTGTTTTTTACTTCACTTTTTTGGGAAAATGTTTGATTTCACCTACTTGTCCAATCAAAGTTCATGATTGGAAAAGAGGGGAAATGAGGCATTTCCGACGAAAATGAAGGTCAGAAACATTCGATATTGCATCAAAAACTGCCAGAAAAATATATTACACTACCTAGGGGGTGTATTGTCCACTTGTAAAAATTTACCGGTTTAAGTATGGTTAGGTTAGGTTTATTTCAACAAGGTTAGGCTTTTGCGTGGAATTTTCATTTTCCCAGTATTTTCAGTGTTATTCATTTGAATTTGACCTTCATTTCTGTCGGAAATCACTCGTTTTTGCGTAATCCAACCTGCCAGAACCTCCTGTTCAACAGTGAAACATTGGGGGTGGGGGGGTGTAACTCAAAAACGAGTGATTTCCGACAGAAATGAAGGTCAAATTAAAATGAATTACACTGAAAATACTAGGAAAATGAAAATTCCATGCAAAAATGGCGTGCGGGAGTAAAAGTAAAAATTTACCTAAACATGTAAGGGTTATGTTCCTGTTATTATTGCATTAACCAAACGAATCAGGGATCTGCTATGACGAACCACAAACTGCTTTAACGAAAATATTCCGACCTTTTATCACAACAGTGACACAATGTCATTATGTGCACGATTGAATGTGGGTCAGTACCTGGTATATCCTGGTTGACATAAACCACCAGTCTACTGTAGTCATAGACTTACCGGGTACATCTTGTTTGACACAAACTAATAGTCAACTGCAGTGCTGAGCTTACAGGTGCGTCCTGTTTAACATAATCTGACAGCCTATTAATGTGCTATACTTACCAGGTATATCCTGGTTGACACAAACTAATATTCTACTGCAGTGCTATACTTATTACGAGCGAATGAGCACAGCGATGCTTTCTTTATGTTCAACTGAAAAATAAGCGGCCCGACACGACCCCGCCTGCCCCGACATGACATGGCTCGATTGCAATGGTTTTCAGAGGCTAATAAATTTTCTACAGTGTGAGACAGAGGAGAGATTCTTTCAGCAGGTTGTAGATTCAACTAATAAATTATGTTTTTAGTACCCATGAGACCAAAGAAGTCCCTTGGAATCCCAGCTTTCCAAGGGAATGTACCGAGGGCTTCAATTGACGTGCTCCACTACGAAATCGATTTAAAGCACTATGAAAGTGACTTTTTTTTTATGCTAGGAAGAAGAAACCAAAGGCCACTAGCCCGCAAACTGTTCCTTCCGTTCCTTCCAAGAGAAAAACAAGATACAAGAGAGAGCCAAATTCAAGATCATATGAGGAATGAACTGTATTTCACTTTCATATGTTGGTTGCATGCGCCCGCACGCGCGTGCGTGTGCATATGTGTGTGTGTGTGTGTGTGTGTGTGTGTGTGTGTGTGTGTGTGTGTGTGTGTGTGTGTGTGTGTGTGTGTGTGATAAATAGAACGTGAGAAAGTATATATTATAGTTTTATTCTTCTGTTATTGTTCTGTCACACAAGAAATGTTGAAAGTTTACACCAACATGAAAATTATGATGATAGGCGTATGCACAAACGCTGGCTCGCTCGTCACGCGCTCAGAAAAAGCACGTTACTGGTCTAGTATTTCCTGGTTAACATCAGCAACCTACTGCAGTGTTAAACTTACCGGTATGTCCTCGTTGATGGGCACCAATCACCTCTGGTGAGCCAGTGATGTATTCGTCGTGAGAATCAGTTCAGCTGGTCCAGTTGGAAGTGCTGGTCTTTCTTGCTTCTCTTGTAATGATGTGAAGAATCATGGCTGGCCAGATCTGTTTCCATATTGTTTTTTATATTTCATTCTGAAACAGTTTTCTCTACTCACATTGAAGAGTTGAAGGTTTAATAGCGAGATCTTAGTTGTGAATCGTATTGCTGTTGTCCTGAAAGTGGACTAATTCTGTACTTAATACTTCTGTACTTTATAGAAAACAAGGAACTGAGAGGCAATGCATGTCATTTTCTTTGAGGCATAGAAAACGCCTCCTCGTTCTCTCTGATGCATAGAGAACAAGGAGCTGAGATGTAATGTATCTCCTCGTTTTCTATGAGCATTTAACAATTAGTCAAGCAAAGGAAGAGCAAGTTAATGCAAAAGTGTTGCAGGAAAACTGGAACACAAGAGGCTGAGGAATTTAGAGAAGAATTGTCTAACACCTCCAGTTTCGAAAAGTCTATCAGAATGCAAATACAATCGGCTGTAGAGAGAAACGGAAAAATGTGTCATTGGGTTGAAGGGATACATTAAATATTTCCTTCATTAAACCTTTCAGTACTTGTGTTTTTTTTTTTTCCTTAGTTGTACAAAGCCAATACGTGGTAACAAGATTATTGAAATACGTCACTGGGCTGAATGTGTTTTATATATTTGGAAACATGGCAGTAACATGGTCACAGCGTTATTATTTTTATTTGACTGTTGTAGAGGGATGCCTTCCTGTGGTGGCATCGATATATAGCCGGAAGACTTCGCTGCCTAGTTGTCCTTCATCCCTTCCTTAACGCCCGAAAGGAGGATGGTAGACGGCAGAAGAAGGGTAATTTATGTCTGCAGTCAACTGGGCTCTGGTCTCCATAAAGATGGTGGCACAAGGACAAAACCATTCCTTATAATTGTGCGTTGAATCCGATGACGTGATAATTAGTTTATTCTTGCTTCCTCCAAACCGTTTCATCAGCTGAACAAAAATCTCACCTACTGAAGGGATTAATGGTGCTGTATGTAAACCCTCTTGTTCGATAAATCTCACTTATCCATTATAATGTCTAAAGGCAGCAAGAATGAAATGGAATACACGTGCTTGGTGTGGATGGGTATAATCCAGTATAGTCCTTTTTGAATTTTTTTAATGTGGCTTGGGATTATGGTGGAATTCCAGAAGAGTGGAAAAATGGAGTGATTATAAAAATACCAAAAAAGGGAGATTTAAGTGTGTGTGGCAATTGGAGGGGGATAACTTTGACACCTGTAGTTGCAAAAGTCTTTTCCAAAATCATGTTGAACAGAATAGAGCCAGTAATTGATAAAAATTTTAAGAGAAGAACAAGCGGGATTTAGAAAGGGTCGAGGTTGTAATGATCAGATTTTTATTGCAAGGCATCTAATGCAACAAGCTAATGAGATGAAAATGCCACTTAGTATGTGTTTTGTGGATTTTGAAAAGGCGTTTGATAGTGTTTCACCTGGAGCTATGTTGAAAATTATGAGATTCTATGGTATACCAGAAAAGTTTGTAAATATTATTAGAAGCATGCATGAAGGTACTTATTGTAAGGTAATGGTGGGTGGTTCTTTGAGTGATCCATTTCAAGTTAGGTCAGGAGTTATTCAAGGAGGAGTTCTTTCGCCATTGCTGTTTGTTTTGGTTATGGATTATGTTATGAAAAAGGTTGTAAGGAGAACAGGTGCAGGAATTAACTGGAAAGAAAATAAGAAGCTGATGACTTTGGACTATGCTGATGATATTGTACTGATTTGCGGAAGCATTTACGAGATGCAGAGGGTGCTTGATTGTCTGGTGGAGGAAGGAGAAAAAGAGGGATTGGTAATAAATTGTGGAAAGACTGATATTATTAATATGAACGTGCAGAACCAAATCGATTTTGTAATTGGGAATAATGTGGTGAAGAATGTAGAAAACTTTAAATATCTGGGAACGATTGTATCATCTAATGGATCATTAAACAATGAAATTGAGGAGAGGATTAGACAGGCTTGGCGAGCTGTTGGAATGTTGAAATCTGTTTGGAATAATAATATGCTTTCGGTACATACTAAAGTGAAAATTTACAAGTCCATGGTTAGACCAATTTTAATTTACGGGCATGAGTCATGGTACAGTACAGGTGCAACAGATCAGAAAGTGTTAGGATTTGAGAATAAAATACTGAGAAGGATTCTTGGGGTAAAGTGGCAAGACAGAGTTACAAATGCAAGAGTAAGGGATATTACGAGAGTGGAACCAGTTAATGAATATGTGAGATTGTCTCGCTGGAAGTGGCTGGGGCACATATACAGAAAAGAAGGTAGTTTAATACAGGATGTGCCAGAGTGGACTGCTAGAGGAAGAAGACGTAGAGGTAGGCCGAGGGAAACCTGGTTGAGGACAATGAAAAAAGAAGCAGGAGAGGAGTGTTGGTGGGACCTGAAGGAGATGGCAAGACACAAATATTGGTGGAGAGAGTTCACTGAGGCCCTATGCATCCCGTGGGGTGCCACAGGAAATGATTGATAGTCCTTTTATTATACAGGGTGGTTCGTAAATTGCGCTGAACCACAAACTCACATGGCCGTGTCTAATGTGTTGCGGAGACGGCTCAGTCTGCTGGTGTGGAAGTAGATGTAAGATAAGTGGATCATGTAAGATAGAGACTGGTAACGTTGACTGAGCCGTCCCCGCAGCACAAGAGAAAACGCCCATAGGAGTGGCAGATGAGTGCTATATATGGACCCCTTGTATCTGTGCTGTCCCCAGGCGATGTTGACAAGCTTAAACATAACTCCAGCCGTCATTAGCCCCATCACTACCAGGGGTCCGTATAAACTGAATAAAACAGATGCCAGGCAGCAGCAATAATAGACTACAACAAGTGCTCGTGGGTCCTTCAGGCCCCTCTCACTTGCTCCTGCGGAGGGCTCCCGCGTTTATGTGCTGTTCTGGTGTAACGTTGTCACTTGGATTTTTTGCAGCTAATAAAATGATCGTGTTATCTGCAGCTTCGGGAATGGAACCCAAGTTGTCCAAACGCAAGTCCGAAATACTTTAGTTTTTCCTGTGGGCAAAAAATTCTACGGAGATCCTATGCCGGGCGCCAGGAGCGGCGTTTTTTGGTCAAAATGTGATCGCTAATTAAATATAGTAAAAGTTGTCAATCGTGATGGGACCAAGTTTTTTTCACATCAGCGTTTTTTTAGCGACTTCTGTGCCAATTTTAGTGTGATTTGAATGTGTAGTTTCGGCTGCCCAAAATACACACACACACACACACACACACACACACACACACACACACACACACACACACACGGCTAGTGCTATAGTATATTAGATGATCTTCACAGTCGTGTAGCGCTTAAAGTAATTAGCCATGATTAACCTGGTGTTATAACCTAGGAAGTGTTGTAAGGAAAACCAGAATCTAGATTTACTATAATTGGCTAGTTTTCCACCTGACGGAACTGGACCACTCCCACAAACTGAATACTACGTTGTACAGTAAAGTTGCATGATATTCAGTGAGCCTCAGTTATGAGTGAGAATTAATTTTTTTTATCACCAGCTGTTGTCTGTTTACCTGACGAAGCTGTCACTCACACAGCTTGACTACTACGTTGTGGTTGCATGAAACTTGAAGAGCCATAGTTATGAAGTTGTACTCGTAATGAGTGTCCTTGTTGTCAGTCAAAGCAATCTTTCAAGTGACAACAACTGGCCATCAATCACGCAGCAAAAATTGGTAATATAATCTGCCACATTAGAGAAACTCGCAATAACAAACATACGATCGTTTCCAGCTCGTAGCTCTGTTTTATTTTTGGAGGATGAACAAGAGACACGGAAAGATTCTACTCTCTCTTTGTTCTTCTTAGATTAATAAATTATATTTAAGACTGGGATGTGATGTACTCTTTTCCCCTAACTTGGGCTAAAATTGCCATCTCCCCATCTTCAATGCTGAACTGTAACAATAGATTAAGAGTAGAAAATGAGGCTAGCCATTAATAAGTGCTACGCAAAAAATGTAGAGCCATAAGCATTATCTTAATCTGTCACTGAGCTACATAATATAATCTGCAAAAGGATGAATATCCGGGCCAAGTTAAAGTGAAAAGACTATATCCATTTTAATTGTGATGCAAAGTCCTGGTTGTTATGGTTTGGGTGTAAATTTTCCGGTATCCCCCCTGGAAAACAAATCACAATTACCACAGTGGAGTTGATCATAAATTTGCCAGTGAATTTACCTCCAGACAGGCAGGTGGTGCAATGGTAATATTTTCAGTTCACATACGGAAGAACTTGAATTCGATTCCACGGCTTTTTGCATTCATTATGTGCGCTTTCACACAACAAAACAAATTATTGAGGACCTCTAGCTCATTCATTTTGAGTAGGCGGAGATTTTTCCACCGCTGCAATTCGTTCTCCGTTAATCGATGGCAGAGTAAAGTAGTACTACAGTTTTGTATCCTTTGCATGCACGCTTTCATGAGTAGCATCATAATTCAATGTTAATGTTTCGACATGGCGTTGCATTTAATGTTTAGAAATGGCATTTTGGGGGGCTTAGTTTAAGTGAATTGAGTTTAGTTGGAAATATAGTTGTTGCATTCTTTTCCGACACACTTCCATCAGTCGTCATCCATCAAGCTTTTCTCCCGTGACACTCCAGTACGACTAGTTACATACACTGCCGTTATAAACATTCCATTTTCAGATCCTCAGTCACAAATATTTCATAGCTTCAGGCTGTTTGTCCGAACACTTACTTGGTCTCAGAACCTATCTCTCTCACTCTTTCTCTCTCATGTCATTACACGGAGTATATGCAACGACCAGCTTCACTTTCACTCTCACAATATTTGTCCAACAGGGTGGTCCATGCATAGTTTTCCATTAGAAACTCACCTGGCGGCACCTTATGAGTTGTGGAAACAGCTCATTTTGCTGGTGTGAAAGTGGTTGCGAGAGTGAGAGTAGAAAATAATTGAATGATGCAGAACAGACGTTGACAAAGGTGAATGAGCCGTCCCGCAGCACTAAAGAAATCACCTAGCGGACTGGAAGAGGAATTGTACATGGACCATCCTGCACTGATAAACTATAATTCTCTTACGTAGTTAATCGCTCAGCAATAAAGTAATGCCATTATTACTCAAGAAATATTCTTCAGGAAAGAAAACAATTGTGCCGAGTGTGCCAGAGAATTTATTATGATTTTAATTTTTATTACTAATGAGCTTAACAAACAAAGAAGTAGAAAACATACAACAGAGTACTGTAAATGTTGAAGAGAAAATATAATGCAGATATAATTGCATAATTGCATCATGACAAAGAAAATGAATAAAAAATAATGAAAATAGTATACCAGTGGTACATTGCACACATGTATAAAGGAAACACAGGCATCCAGTTAATATGTATTGCGATTCAGTACACGTAATCCAAGCTGTTTCTTAATACAGAATAAACACAGACAGCAGTGAAAAAGACAATCAGTAGAGTTTTTAGCTATAGTTTGTAGTCGCCCTTTCACCCTAAAAGCAAGCTGCAGCCAGGGTTTAGCATCGAACGACGACCTAATGTTATACCCGCCATCAGGCAACTTGTAAAACCCACGCCCTTCCTTAAGTCGTGGCCCCGCTCATCTTCACCCATTCTCTTCACGACAGGTAAGGAAGGGTGCATGGGTGGGGGATGGGGAGGACTTAAGAGACAAGTTGCCTGTCATGGGTATAGCGGTTCTAAGGTTGTCTTGACTGAAGGCGTAACATTGCCAGCTGTTCGTTGTGTGCACTACCAAAGCTTGACACTGGACAACAGGTCCTCGGCCGAGGTTGAACGGCTCACAGGTTTACCAAATTTGCTACAAGAAACATAGGTATAACATGCCTCTCAGTATCGCTGCGCCCTGAATAGTTCAAATGAAAGAAATGAAGTACAGGAAATCTTCCTTATTTTGACAGTGATGTGCAAGCATGTTGGAGCCTTTAAAAACGAAAACGAAAACGAAAACGAAAACGTGCTCTAAGGAGCTGCTGTTTATTCCATACAACTGGTATTTTACTTTGGGAGAAACCGGCAAATCAGCACTATAGGTAACAACGGAACTATCATAAGCATTTTTCTTGTAATTATTGTGGGTTTAAAAGTTAAACAAAATATCAAGAAAGTAGCATATAAGGAGGGGATTCCGTACCTTAGCAATAAATGGTGTTTCTAGATATAAGCATACTTCTTTGAAAAGCATTAAATGTCCGTTTGTGCCGACCACCGGGAGAATCAGAACTAAACTCCTTCCGTCCTGTACCGTTTTATATATTTCACTCTTACTGCTGACATAATGTATATAGCTTGTGACAGACTTTTCACACTGGAGGAGTGTGATATAGATTTCATTAAGCCCTTTAGTACTACTTGTATGTTCTGAACTGAAGAAAAATGGCTGTTAGTAGCAAATATTGAATGAAAAATCCGTCGTAACAAGCTTTGTATTTAACTGTTGCTACCGCCAGACGATGTTATTCATGTTAAGGGTGATGTCATGCAGTGAAGGGGTTAATGAAGACTATTATCTAACCTCTCCAAGTCGAAAAGTCTGTCTCAAGATGATAGAAATCATCTGGTGGCTGCAAGAATAAAATATATCATCGGCCTGGAGGAAGTACCAAAGAATCCCCTTCCACCTTAGTGGCTGTTGAAGATCCAGTCGGGTAAGCAGCTCCTGAAAGAGTAGGAGAGTGTTAAGATATATTTTATCATTAAATTCTTGACATTTCCTGACAAATTTATACAGCCTAGGACACACTTTTAGAACTGGAGGGGTTAGCTGTAACTTCCAATCACCCCATAAGTGCGAAAGACCTTTGTATAGTTGTACAAAGTCGTCTAGAACTAGCAAGAATATCCTAAAAAGTAAGTCATCGGCTGCCAGTATTAACATATCAAACTTGCTATCGATTTGTTATTACAGGAGGGATGCGAAACATGGCAGATTATGCACTCGTATTTCGTCTCCTTCCTGCAGAATCAAATATCATTACCCACGATGTTTAACCTCCGGTTACTAATATGTGTTTTTATAAGGGAAACATGAAACCTGGGATTGTTCTGCACTTTCCTGTCGGTTCTTCCGGTAAAAACAAATATAACCTAATTTACAATTGTTTATGTAGGATAAACAAGAAACATGGGGAGGTTATGCACTTTCCTACCTTGTCCTCTCTGCAAAAACAAATCATATTGAGTGGCGGCAAGATGTAAATTGCTGGCATCTTAACTTAACCAAAACAAAGGACGCCTTCATCGTAATGCTCACGCTACTTCCATATTATTTAAGTTTCAGGTAATTTCGTTTTTCAGGAATTAATGAAAGCCTTACCTAAAGAAGAACATCTCTTTAGCTTAACAAATAATCGTCTGAAGTCAGCAAAATACAGCAAAAAGGACATCTTTGCGGCAAAGGAGCTAACCATTCAGATCGAGGACGCGTTTTATATATAATTTCTGTTGCCTTCAAATCATTTAATTTAATTTAAGAGGTGCACTGCACACTGGAGGGCAAGATATTGCCTTTACTTATCCCTTTGGTGTTAAGGAACTGTCCTAGATTGGATATAATCGTTTGTGGTAAAGAAAGGATAGAATATAAAAAGAAACAATAATAGTAGTGCTCAGCCACTGCAGTGTGATTTTCTTCTTTTCTTCTTATTATTATTCTTGTTCCATCCAGACAATTGCACAAGTTCAGAGGAGAAATTCTTAAGTCTAAATACCAGTGAAGGCTTTGTCTAAACTCTCCTATGTTGAAAACAAGCGTCTAGCAGCAACAAGAAGATACAGAGAAACATAATCTCGATGAAGGTGTTTATTTTAGGTGCGTATTTTCTCAACAAACAAAGAGGGATTAGATATAACCTTTTATAACTCCTTAGTGCAAGATTTGTCCTATACGCTGTGCAAAATTAATTAGCGGAAACAAAACCAAAGCAATAAGAGATGCTTTCGAATCCAGTGGGATACAAAATATAATAACGATAAATAACACAAAAATACCAAATGGTACCGAGTACTGGTAGGCTACTCACACTAAGCACCCACAAACATCTTTTTCGTATGGAAGGAAGTCGGTGTTGTTCGGCGCTGAGGTTGGGCAGATGGGTTTGGGGCCACACTGGACGATGCCGCTCACACACCTGTACCACACACGTGAATTATTTTATTTAGAATATCTGATTATTACAAACAGCTGCTAAGCACAGGAGTTTATATGTACAGCCATGAACAAAAATTTGCTATCGCTACACTACTCCTGTGTCCTGGTCTCTATGGTCCTCTTTCCTCCGCAGACACACTCCATTGCCACAGCGGAGTGACACAGAGAAGTGTCACCAAACATATGCTCATGGTGTTACCTGACTTATTACACACACACACCTTTCACAAATACACATTATCATATATGTAAATTACACACATACGCAGGTGCAGGAGAGGGACACTTTCACGCTGTCGTACCAACAAAGCCAGTGACATTAGTGTTTTAAACTCTCTAGACGATCTGCCAATGATATATACAGACCCTGCAACACAAACATAGCCAGTATGATGTGTCGACATCCACATGCATCATATTTCTTACAGATACTCCCTCCTGCTACGTACTTCGATAGCATGGGGAAGGATTAATCTTCGCTATCACTCACCTTCCGAGGAGAAGATACGGTTCTCTAGTAAATAAGGATTGCCCTAAACTACGCATAAAAACACAAACATGTCAGATAAATGTATAATTTTATGCATGACTTACTCCATATTTTACTTATACACACACTTCTTGTATTCATGTAATATTATATAGCTGAATTATACACACACCTAACCCAAAACCTGCAGAACACACGAATTATTATTATATAACTGACAAAAGCCTAACTTAATCAATACTTGCACACACAGCTAACTTAAACACACACACACACACACACACACACACACACACACACACACACTCATCATTATTATTAACATTATCGAGCATTTTTTAAACTGACCTACTCACACACCTGACATTCACATACCTGCACACACTTGGCTTATACACACGCCTTCAGCACACCGAGCTTAATATATACTCTGTAAATATATAACCTGTAAATCACCTAACTTAATACATACATCTGAATTATATATTTACCTTCAGCCACCCAGCTTAATACATATACCTGCCTTATATATATATATATATATATATATATATATATATATATATATATATATATATATATATATATATATATATACCTGAAATACACCTGGGTTATTACACACACTTGACTTACACATAAACCTGCAGCCCACCTAGCTTAAAACATTCACCTGGTTTATACACAGATCTGCAAAACACCTGGATGAATACGTATATTAAACGTGTGTGTGTGTGTGTGTGTGTGTGTGTGTGTGTGTGTGTGTGTGTGTGTGTGTGTAATGGAATAAGCTATATGTACAAATGACAGTGTAAAGTACTAAATGTGCGTGTGTCTGAAGGGAAGATAAGATATCTGTCCCTACCTGCAACACTCTTTTGCACTAGTTGCATTGGCGACGAGCCAGTTTCCATCCCCACAGCAGGCTTCTCCCTCCTTCGGATTCTCTGATAGAAAAAAAAAAAAAACAATATTTATTTTATTACACACCATCAGATTAAGAATATCCCTTCTTACTGCAGTAAAACCACTACCTAGAAAATAAAGTAGGAAGCACACAGAGACCGCAAACCTCCGATGACACCAATATAATCTGTGGTTTACTATTGCAATTCTTCTCCCATAACAGACGAAATGTTTGCTGTTTCGCGGTGTCAGTCAAATCTACGACATAAGCCTGCCATGTCACACAATTTCACAGTGCGCATGCCGACGCCAGCGCCAGTAAGATGTATGATTCCCTGCATCCGGATCCGGATCCACCTCAAACTCTAATCCACTCACCCTTAACCAACTGGCCACCAGATTTCAATGAAATACGATCAGTTTTACAAGTAGCTAGTACACAGAAAGACAGTCAAAGAGAAACCGACGAATGCATAACCTCCACTTTTGTTAGCGGAGGTTAAAAAAAAAAAAAAAATCCTTGGCTTTGTTACAGTAATACATGATACTGATGAAGGATGCTTCCTCGCAGACTCGCAGGGGCATAGAAATAACCAGTTGCTTCCGCTGCTCGGCTATACAGACTTGTCTGAACTCCCTTCCTGTAACCCTGAAAGGAGGAGGGAGAGCTGCAGGAAACAGGTAATTTCAACAGCAGTCCACGTCCAGATGAGCTTGGGGTTGCAGCTAAGCTACTAACTGCTACTACTAGTATTGCATGCTATGCTGATTAATACTACTACTACTACTATTACTGATGCTGCTATTGTATGCTAGGCTACTAACTACTATTATATAGTACTGTATGCTAGGCCACTAACTACTACTACTATTGCTACTACTATTACTATTTCTACTATTACTACTGCTGCTGCTGCTGCTGAAAACAAAGCTACAGACTCTTCATACAACTGTGTGCATTACCCCTCTTGGGAGAGGGGACGAGGGAGAGAATATTTTCCCAATTATCTTTGTCATAAGAGGCGATTAAAGGGGCCTTCTTTGCCTCCAGTTTTTCTCTCCTTGCTGTCCTCTTCTTCTTTTCTGCCCTACCTCTTTGAGATATTTCCGTGTCTCATCCGGCCACTGTTTTCCCTCTGCTCCAGTCAGGTTACATATCTGATATCATGGCATGAACAGTGGAGGGACCTGCCACTGACGTCGACCCTTCCTCCATTTCCGGATCAAGTCTTTCAGTCAAATGAACAATCAAGGCACTTTATCGCCAAGCCACTTGATCGCCAAGCCACTTGATCGCCAAGACCTTCAACGGCAAGACCACTCCAACACCAAAATCACTTCTACGCCAAGATCACTTCAACGCCAAGACAAACCCCTTCAACGCAAGACCACTATTCTTATGTCGTATGTCTTTGCTTTGAATTAGCTCCAGATGGTGTTTGATACCTGAGGTTAGGAACCCATTATTCAATTCAACTCTATGCGCAGTCCCCAGTAAAGTTCACGAAATAGACTTTAGATCAGTCCATTGCAATTTTTGTAATAATATTTATTTTTGATGAAATTATTTGGAAAGAAGAATAATAATGCTTAGAGTAATGTCTGTTGACTACACGAGGGTCAGTAAGGACGAATAACATCTTTTGCAAAAGCTTCAGTCTTCCCATAAAAAACGAACAATAATTAGTAGTCAAGAGACGTCCAGTGACATCACTTATGTTATATAGAAGGGAAGGACACTTTCGCGTGGTGGTACCAATAGCAGTGGGCGGCTTCACTGTCCGGTTATACATATACAAACGTCCCTCAACCCTCCCTCTCCCCTCAAAGAAAGATGGTGGACGGTAAGGAACGCGCATCTTTACCCTGCACTCCTCTAGGTTCACATCCAGAGGAATTTAGGGTTGAAACTACCACTACTAATATTACAAAGGCGTTTAATCAACTTAAACTTTCCGAGTTTCAGGTGTTAGACATAGCTTCATTATTCACATCAATACACGGCGCCTTCCACTGAATATAGGGTCCTAACAGCAGCAAGACAAACATTACTAGCATCATGATCAAGTATTAATCCCTTGGTACAACTCAGTGATTGTGATGGAGATAGGTTATTTTGGGCCAAGTTAATGTGCACAGAGATCAGAAACATCCTTTGAGCTTGCGTTAAGTGAAAGAAAAAAGAGTAATTAGAAAATGTTTGTTGACCGGCAGTAGCTTGCATCATAGAAGAAAGGAAGGAAATAGGGGAGGAGTGGATAAATGAACGAATGAATAAATGAGAAAATGATAGAAGAAAAAGAAGGAAGGATGGAGTATATGTGAATGAAAGAGCAAAGGCTGAATAAAGAAAAAGGAAGGAAAGAACTGATAAATAAATGACTGCTTAATAAATCAGGGAATGATGGAAGAAAAAGTAGGAAGGACTGGAGAGCAAAGAATGAAAAAAAAAAAAAAAAAAAGCGGACGTACGGACGGAAAGATTGAGTAGATAAATAAATGATGAAGAAGGAAAGGGAAGAAGAAGGATGAAAAGAGGCAGGGAAGGAAAGAGAAATTGGAGAGAAGGGGAAAGGGAGACAGCAGTGGACAAGGCAGGGGCAGAGAGGGAAGATGGAGGTATTCAGAGAAGGAAGGAAAGGAAGACAAGGAGACATGAAGAGGGAGGGGTGGTATGGTGATGTGGCTACAATGGTTATAGCTTAGGCAAGGTGGTAAGACGGGCATATGCGAATGAATTTGAAGGTAGGAGGACGAGCTTTAGTAAGGGTAGAAGGTGGGCTGATGTGGTAAGTGAATGTGTAGGAGAGCTAGATATGGGAGCTGATGAAGTTAAGGAACTGACCGAAGAGGGAATAGTTGGACTGCGTATGAACGTAGAAGCACCCCCCTGGTCAAAGTGACAGGCCATCACAATGTTCGGGGAAGAATGGGGGAGGGAGGTATTGTCCCACATGTGAAATAAAAGTTTCTTTTCCTTCTCTACTAAGAGATACAGATCAGGCAGGAAATAAGGAGGAAGAGGACGGGTGAAGTGGATGAGGAGGCTGGTGAGGTGAATATTTCACTGAAAGTCGGGCGCTGAAGAGGGACGCCTTCCCATTGTGGCACCGATATTACCAGCTGGCTCCGTTGGAAGGTTATGTAAACGCTCCTAAGCTCTTGCTCCCTGTCCATCGAAAGGAGGATAATGCAGTGCAGGAGAGAGGCAACTTCAGTCTGCAATGCGTCGGGTCCCTTAGGCGGTATTAGGTGCCGACTGCATCACTGTCTCATGGCATTCACGCGATCACGATCCATGTTTTCGCTGTGAGTGACCAATTCCTCCTGCGACAGGGGTGGGGTCAGGTTGAGGGGTACGCTCATGTAAAACTGCACGTGGTCTCATACAAACCGGAGTGAGACCATCGTTTAACGGGGATCTCTGACTGGTTAGGGGCAGTTGAGAGGTGGCTTAGTTTCTTTGATAGCCCTGCTTATATTTTGAATGTCCCAGATTATACCTCAAAGTGCATCTTACTTGCAGGTGATTTTATTAACGTGGCTCAAACCAAATTAGTCAGAAGAGTAATGCTTGCATGATTCAAACCGCATCGCCTGACCAGACATGAACTATGTTCATTGAGAATATCTTTTCTTTCGCAAAAATACCTAGACTGATGTCAGGGAAATTGTTGTTGTTGTGCGGTGGCACCCATGTTTACTCCTATGATCAAATCACAGTTCCTGTCCTATGTGGGAGGCGATTTTAGCTATGACTCAAGGTATGAAGACTCATAAGGAGATATGAATTGCTCCAAAATATTTAGTGCAGATTTCCGCCAATTTAATGACATAGGACAAACTGTTATCGTTATGGATGAGTCTTAATGTTTATAAACTGGGCCCTGGCTTCCATCACCAAGTCGCTATGTCCCTCCCGTAGTCACCTCACACATGTCGAGCTGCCACCACCTGCCACTGGCTCCCCGAACCGCTGTTCTCACTCCACACTCTGGTAGCGACTTTCTCGTCATATACCAAAGGACTCAGGTTTGGGCTGTTGATTTGTCAGTTTTCAAGAATAAACCGCAAGTGTACAGCTGTGCTTGGAGCCATTCGCAGGTGGCGACAAAACCGTACCATCATGAATGTTCAGTTTTAACAAGAGAGTAACACTTTACCATGATGCTAGCCACGAGGCGGTATGGAAAGGACGTAGAGCCATATCATTTTATTACTCTGCCACTGATCTACTTGACATACTCGTAAGCCACAAAAGGCTGAAAATCTGGGTCAATATAAGGTGGACGACCTCCTAACAAATGACGGAAAGCTGACCGTGAAAGATGGGAATAATGCACACCACCATGCATTGAATTAACAGAGAGAGAGAGAGAGAGAGAGAGAGAGAGAGAGAGAGAAGGCTCTCGGAAAAGGTATAGTGTGATGCCACTGTGAAAAGAATATGAGAAGGACTGAAGTGAATGAACGGGAATGTGTGACAATGTTCATCATCATTGTAACCTTTTTCTCACTTTATGATGGAGTGAAGTACAGTAGAGAAAGCACGAAAGAAGTAAAATTATCAACGAAATGCTAATTGAAATGGAACATACATACTCATTCACTCTTTAAGGCCCTTGATTCCTTGCTTTTATTCCTAGCCATAGCCATCTGCACTGCTATGTGAGTCTTTTTTCCCTATAGATGAACCTCCACGTTACCTAACAAATATACTCAGCCCTTCTACAGTCAAGCTAGATAAGTGTGTCAGAATCTTGTCAGGCGCTCCACCATACACAATTCATTCGTTCTGCTTGATCCCTTGTCATTTCCCACCTTCATCAGTTCATCTATTCTGCTTGATTCCTTGTCATTTTCCTCCTTCATCAACTTCCCTGCCTTGTTTTTCTTAACCTTTAGGTGGCGAATTACTATCCATTCTCTCACTGCGCTGCAATGTATAAGTGACCCTACATGGAATGAGAAGACAATCTGTTTCCTGTAATACCATATACTATTTTGGATGGCAAGTCTATTAAGGCGTTCGAACCAAATGGCAGCGATAAAGGTATCAATCTATGGGGTGATTGGGGTTTATTTCTTACACAGTGCCATTCAGAGGCGAGCGAGGCTGTGCATTCAAGTGTTTCAGAGCTCGTCAGCCTGAGTTTTAAAATGAAAAGCACAGCGGGAGTCCAAGCAATTGTTTGTACAAGTGTTCCTCTCTCTCTCTCTCTCTCTCTCTTTCCTACCTGCATCATCAAATACACCAGGATCTTGGCCAAACACTCCTGTAAAATAGAAACAATAGATATTCATTACATATCATAATAATTAATGCTGCAATAACAAGAAGAAATATAATAACTAAACATCAACATCAACAACAACAACAACAACAACAACAACTACTACTACTACTACTACTACTACTACTACTACTACTACTACTACTACTACTATGCTTTTCAGATGACATGCGTAAGATGTGATATATATGATGCGTGACAGTCATTATGAATTATATGACATGTATAAAGTGACATGTATATAGTGTGACATTGATAAGGGGTGGCATAAAGTGTGACATGTATAAGGTGATATGTATAAAATGACATGTATAAGCTGTGACATGTATAAGGTGATATGTATAAAATGACATGTATAAGCTGTGACATGTATGTGACATGTATACATGATGTGACCTGTATATTCTGACGTGTAACAAGTATGGTATGTGTAAAGTAACAGGTACAAAATATAACATGTATATTGAGTAACATTATAAGGGATGGAGGAAAAAGGTTGTTAGTTTGCTAATGAGTGATGCATGGAGGACGGTAATGAGTAGTAGTAGCAGTAGTAGTAACACCCAGAATATAAGTATCGCCACCCTCACTTACAAAATAAGTACCTCTCTGAAGCCTATTTTTCAATTATTAACTTTGTCCACAGATAACAATGAAACGTGGGATGCCTGTCACACACCTCTTGCTCACTCCATTACCCTTGGAGCATTAACTCCATTTCCCTAACACATCAGCTGTTACCACACACTATCACCCACTGATAACAAGCATACACACAACCTAATCATACGATTTATAAACACTGTATCAAACACTAAATATAAGAACAACTACCACTAACTATACAACAATCTCCTACATATACACCACCAGCATAGCCAGGTGGTATAGAAGTGTGGCATACAAAGACATTTAGGTGGGGAATCTTACACACATCTTAGATGACATTGTAATGTAAACACATCATACATACAGACACACACACAATGTAATAAATATAAAACATATTATACACAGAATCTCTTCATATAAATATATAACCAATCACAGTAGATAAGTCAATAATATAATAATAAATAGCACAGTAATAATTAAAACTTTAATTTTAACCCGCCCCGTCCCGTCGACATATGGGTACGTTGTAACATTTTGCATTTGCCAGTCCTGACGATGTACTAGTACGTCGTGCAATTGCAAGGTCCCTAATTTGCACAATTTTCAATTTTCGCGCATGATTTTTCGTACGTATACATGGGACACCTTCCTCTATTCCTCTACAAGATGCCAAGCAGGGACAATACCTTACACCACATAACCTCCCCTCTCCCCCCCTCACGCCATTGTCTCGGCAATTCACCTGTTACCAGTGACTTGGACAGTAAAGACCTTCAGGGTCAAAGTGATTCCCCAATCGATGACAATGTGGAGGACAAAGTTTACATAGCATTAGAGGAAGAAACAGTCAGAAATAATGATCAGGTAATGTGGCAAAAGGTCAGGTATGGTGATGAGTTAGTGAGTGAAACAATGCTTATAATGCCTATATTACTGTTTGAAAACCAATATACTCTTGTACTACATATAAATTTATACCAAGTAAATAAATAAATACCGTTTATGAGTGGTGTGAAATAATTACCCTCCCATAGAACTCATTTTCTTTCCTGCCAGCCTGTTAGAAAACCCAGTCAAGTAAGGAGGTACTCGTACCTAGATCGAGTATTTTAAACCTCAGGTGAGCGATTTCTCTGTGAATTTTCGATGTTTCTCACCAAAAGCGGAGGTTTTAGCCAAAAAAAAATTTTTTTGAAAATACCTCGGGATTGGGGGGTGTCAGAGGTGCGAAATAGCTCAGGACGTGACAGGTTAACATATAAAATTAATAAATATAACTTAAATTAAATAACAAATTTAAACATAGTACCCTGGTTTTAAATACACTATTATTAATAAATACGATAGTAAGAAGGGTGCTTTTAATATAATATCTATATAATAGGATTAATGTAAACTCCATAAAATTACAAAGTAGAACTACTTACTCAGCCCTCTCAAAATTCTCTCTTGTATTCAAAAGAAATACTAAACAAACCTTGTTAATACCAATGTGCCTTAGTAAACCAAGGTGCCTCTATCTTACCCCCACAACACACCACAACCACACATCACACATCACATGTCATAACACCAACACACACACTGTCCCAACACCACACACCACACCACACTCACCCCTATACCATAGCGACTGAAGACTCAATATCACTAAACTACACACACACACACACACACACACACACACACACACACACACACACACACACACACACACACACACACAGCCGCTACGCCACACACCACCCTCACCCCTGCACCTTAACGCCTGAAGACCCATTACCAATAAACAAGGCTCCACAGTATTGCACCACACCCACTGGCCACCTATTTAACTCTTAAACAAAGAAGCGTTGTTTTACTTCATATCAAACTTTAAATACATAACAGTATCAGTTCAGTCGATTATTAGTATAAGACAGAACAATTAGATATTAACTGATATGCAAAACTAGAGAAAAACGAGCAAACTGCTTCATAACTTAATCATATTATCTACAATAAGAGAAGTAAAACAAGCACATTCTTCATTTATATCAAATCTACATTTAAAATTCGTATAGTAAAACAGTAGTATTAGATTATATTTAATTTTCATTTATAAGTACTACAAAAAGTAGCCATTTATTATTATTAATACTGTACCACAATATAAAAACTTTAACACCATGGCCACGCCACAGGATTGTTGTCAATGCTCCAGTAGGCAGCATAAGTGTATCAGGTGCTCATGTGCAACAAATAGGTCACCGTGTACATACTGTAGGATGGGACCTTTCTGTATGAATGTGTTAGGGAATCACAGCCCACCACAAGCGGCACTTGACCGCTTCCAACATGGCAGGCGACAGATTGGTGACATGGAAATTGATGAGGTGGTCACTGACAATGTGCACGATCACACGGACATGCGTGGTGGTGAAAGACCCCGTGGTGAAGTGAGGGATAGGGATGGACGCAATGCTACAACTGACATGATCAAGGAAATCAGTCGCCTGAGAGCCAATTACAACAATAATGCACCGATAGCCTCATTCTCTCTTAAGGTCCTTACACTAATACCACACCTCTTCCTCAACAAGACCCGCCCAAGTTCTAGCATTGCAGAAAATATTAAGGCCATCCAAAGGCGGGTTGAAACATGGAAAAGAGGTGAAATCGACAGCCTACTTGAGGAAGCAAGAGCCTTGCAGATGAGCATAAACAACCGAGGCAGAAGAAATCAGAATACCAACGATGTGGTAAGGATTTTTGGCAGCAAAATGAGACAGGGGAAGGTCTCGATGGCAACAAGATCCCTGTCAGTCGAATCACCAAACGGTGTATTTGACCTGACAGATGAAACAATTCAACAACTAAAAGAAAAACACCCGACTGCACGACAAGCAAGTGCCCAGTCAAAGCTTGACGGCAACTACACTCCTCCCAATCCCATCATATATGACAGGATAACTGGAGATATGGTGTGGCGGAAGGCAATGCACACACAGGGAGGGGCAGGACCATCAGGCTTGGATGCAAAATCTTGGTGAGTAATCCTCAGTAACATCAAGTTTGGGGAGGCAGGAACAGACCTATGTAACACCATTGCCTTATTGGCGAGGAAGCTGGCCTCAAGTCAGTGCAGTAACATCAAAGCACTGACGGCTTGCAGACTAATCCCCCTTGATAAGAATCCTGGATGCAGGCCCATCGGGGTGGGTGAGGTCTTAAGACGGATTATAGGAAAATGCATCATGGAGGTGGTGAAAGATGATGTGAAGCAGGCAGTTGGCAACCTCCAAGTGTGTGCAGGCCAGCAGGCAGGAGGTGAGGCAGCAGTTCACTCCATGAGGAAAATATTTGGGGAAGAGGACTGTCAGGCAGGATTATTAGTTGATGCCTCAAATGCATTTAATTCCATCAACTGGGAGGCAATGCTGCACAATATCAATGTTAAATGCCTAGCATTTGCCCAATATGTGGAAAACACCTACAAAGAACCAGCAGACCTCTACATTGTGGGTAAGACAGCGGCTCACGATGGCAGTGTAATCCAGTCCACAGAAGGAACTACCCAGGGGGACCCCGTTGCCATGGCTATGTACGCCCTGGCGATGACAATGCTGCAACAACACATCAAATACGAGGCCACCAATGTAAAACAGGTAGCCTATGCAGATAATCTCACGGGTGCTGGCAAGGTTGAGGATGTGAGGAAATGGTGGGACCTTGTAACATCTCATGGCCCTGAAATAGGTTACTACCCTAATGCCAGTAAGTCCATCTTGATCGTGAAACCAGCTTACTATCAAGATGCACAGGAAGCATTTAGAGGTACAAACGTGATAGTGACCAAGGAAGGTCAGAGGCATCAAGGGGCTGTGATTCGAACTATGGAATTCAAAGACAAATATGTGAGTGATAAGGTAAAGACATGGGTAGAAGAAATTCATACACTATCCAGCCACGTAAAAACAGAACCCCATGCAGCATACAGTGCATTTACCTATGGTGTAAAGCACAAGTGGACCTTCGTGATGAGGGCCATACCAGACATCGAGTTGCTGCTACAACCACTGGAGGATGCAATCAAGTATTCATTCCTCCCATCTCTAATCAATGGCCACATCCCCACACCAGAAGAGAGGGACCTTCTAGCACTACCACCCGGGATGGGAGGCCTTGGCATTATACATCCAGTAGCCGTGGCAAGCTATGAACACAGAACTTCACTCAGGCTCACCGAATCCTTGTCATAGAAGATCTGAGCCCAGGTTGAGACGAGTGAAATCTACCACCAAAGGCAGAAAGACATGAAGACACAGATAAGCAAGGAGCGTGAAGGAAGACAAAAAGACCAGTTGCAGCACTTAATTGAACATCTAACACCAGACCAGTGCAGAAGAGTTGAATTTGCACAGGAGGTTGGGGCATCGAACTGGCTCACAACCCTGCCTCTCAAGGCAAAAGGCTTCCACTTCAACAAACAAGAATTTATTGACGCCATAGCCTTGAGATATGGGTGTCCAGTAGAGAACCTACCTCAACACTGTGCCTGTGGCACTGCCTTTGATACAAACCATGCAATGGTATGCAAGAAGGGAGGCTTTGTTTGCATCCGACACGATGAAGTAGGCGGCATCACTGCCAAAATGCTGCAGGAAATATGCCATGTTGTCACGATTGAGCCAGCTCTGCTACCCCTGGGCGGCGAGCACTTCACCCACAGAACAGCAACACATCACATGATGCAAGAGTGGATGTCAGTGCTCGAGGCTTCTGGACACGTGGGCAGAGGGCATTCTTCGACATCAGGATATTCGATCCCATGACAGCATGTCATCGTGAACTGTCTCTCGAAGTTGCACACAAGAGGAATCAACAAGAATCTCTATCTATCTATATACCTAGGCTGCTTCCCCCAAGGAAAGGGAGGTAGCCGAGACAGGACGACACACTCCCCATTCACTCATCCACTCAAACACACTCATTCGCATCTTAGCCCCAAAGGGGAGAACAGACAGATCTTCACCGCACCACACCGCACAAGGGTCAACTGCACAATGCAATCAGTGACATCCGCAGCAGGGCCCGACAGCAGAACTGGTTTACCCCTGCCACATCATAACAGACCCATCCCCTTACCCGCACCTGACCTGACTAGCTGATCAGACCAAATGCGGGAGAATATCCCCTCAGGGCTGCGTCATCACTCATTCATTCACAATTTCTCTCCATTTATTTCTGTCACGCACAGCCACTCTTCCTTGCTCAACAGACATCCCTCTCGCATCCAGCGCTCTCCTCACACTGTCCATCCATCCTATTCGTGGTCTTCCTCTCAGCCTTATACCTCTCGCATCAGATCTAGTTATCTTTTTCAACAAGAAAAAAATAGAAATTATCAAGAAAGGATCCAACATGTGGACCGCGGTCGACTCACGACATCAGGTGGGATGGGTCCAGAGGCAGTGAGATTCTATTCGAGACTGGCCGAGGTTCTTTCTGAGAAGAAACGTCAACCGCAGAGTTCTGTTATGACCTGGATGAGATGTCGACTCTCATTCTCCCTTGTGAGGTCTGCTCTGCTATGTC
The DNA here is from genome assembly GCF_032717465.1 of Coenobita brevimanus. Lineage (NCBI taxonomy): Eukaryota > Metazoa > Arthropoda > Malacostraca > Decapoda > Coenobitidae > Coenobita > Coenobita brevimanus. The sequence goes on from NC_136961.1 coordinate 9,270,021, forward strand.
TCAGGGGCACAAGATCATCAGCCCTCAGGCCTGTCTCTCTGGCGGGTATGTATTACGAAGCTACAGTGGTAGAGATTCGCATAGACCAGCGATTCCAATAGTTTAATGTCTTTATTTACACTGTAATATCAATAATAAAAAATATATAATAATAATAGTAATAGTAAATGGTTGGTAACCATAGCCGTTAGCGTGCTTGGGGCCAACGGATTGTAATATGAGGGTTAGTGTTAACCTTCACATTACAACTCCAAATGGTGAACTGTATTAGGATGGTTGGTTTTGATCTTCACAGCATAATTCAACAATGGATGGAGGTGATTAAAAAAAAAAAAAGTAATAGTAGTAGTAGTAGTAGAGCAGTACTAGCATAGTAGTAGTAGTAGTAATAGTAGTAGTAGTAGTAGTAGTAGCATAGTAATAGTAGTACTAGAAGTAGCAGTAGTAGTAGTAGTAGTAGTAGTAGTAGTAGTAGTAGTAGTAGCTGTTGCAACCCCAGTCTCATCTGAAGCGTGAACCTCCTGGACTGCAGGTTTAAACTGCCCTTTTCTTGCAGCCCACCGTCTTCCTTTCGGAGGACCGGAAAGTTGTTGAAAGACATTCGAGTATCCAGGTAACTGAGCTGCATGGCGATATCGGTATCACCACATGAAGGCGTCCATCTCCAGCACTGGGAATGAGTAATTATCAGTATGTCATTTCAAGCTGCCTGTGTGCTTGAGTCCCGCATCATATTTCTAAATTTTAATCAGCCCACCATTGCATGATTTTATGGAACCTAGAAAGAATGGCTATAGTCCCTTCAGCTAAACTTGGCCCAGATATTCGTTCTTTTGCTGTTTATATTACGTTGCTCTAAGGCAGAAAATACTCCGCCTGTACGTCCTCTCCATAGCATTTTGCCGTGACCAGTATCATATTCTATAGGGAATTTGAACCGCCTGTGCAGCTGAGAACCGGGGATCTCTACGCAGTATAGAGTTTCGCGGCTCCTGATTGGCTAGCAATGACGTAATCTCATATTGCCACATGATCGATATCTGTGAATAAACATTTTACTCTCGTGTTCCTGGGGAAAAATACTCAACTGCATATCAAGAACATGAAGAATATCTTTAATCCGCTCGTTTGATGCACATACGACGTTATAAATGTTTTATAACAAGTAAACAAGGTACTTATCTGTTCACTCAGCTCTGATAGATGGAGACAAGAAACGTTTGAATTAAGGCTGCTCTTTCGTTAATGCAACACTCAGGGGCGTGGTAAATCTAAAGCTTTTCTTACTTTAACACACACACACACACACACACACACACACACACACACATATATATATATATATATATATATATATATATATATATATATATATATATATATATATATATATATATACGTTGCACTACATTCACACAAGGTGTACACCTACTTCCCCATGTTGCGCTATAATATTCACCCACGGTATACTTCTACTGCACGTAAGCATGTGTCACTACAATACATGTCTGCATTTACTTTAATGACATCATCGGCGGCCAATCAGCAGCAGCGACTCAAACACACCCTACTTGCCCCATACATCTCAGGTGAACAGGTTAATCAAACAGACTATAGTGCTAATCTATTGTTACAACTCAGCAGTAACGATGAACGCATGGCAATTTTAACTCAGGTTAGAGAAAAAATAATTAATGGTAAAAAGATTAATGAAGGCCGTATCAAACCCTCACCAAAAATGTCGCTCTCGATTATAATATTATTTGTTTGCTGCAAGAATAAACTAATAAAACACATCGCCGCATTGAATGGGTTCAGTTTAGTAGGGTGAAAGAGATCTATACCTGTGCATACAGAACGACAAACTTTGAGCCAAACTGAGGGGACAGGTTTAGTCAGCTGAATATGAGTCATACGATCCTTCTTGGGTTAATTTGTAAGGGTGCAAATCAAAACTGGTATTAGTGGAAATGGAAATGTCATGAAATATAAATCGGTTGCGGCGGTAGATACGACGAGAAATATAGAGATATGTGATTAATGTGGAGACAAGAAGACTTGCCCACAGAGTAGAAGAGACTGTACTACGATCGTATAAAAATGAATGTAAGTGATGAAGTTGGCGAAGTTAAGTGCTAGTTAGTTTAAGGGTACGAGGAGGAGGGGAGTGCAAAGAACAAGATGAATGGGTATGATAAATGAATATGAAAAGAGTGATGGATGGATGTTGAGGATAGGGCAAGGACAACTATTCATTTTCAAACTGGCAGACGGAGGAATGGTCCTATCCCAAAATGGTTCGTGAAGCACATCAAAACTAATATAAAGTATTGTGACGGTCTGCCTTTGATGCTGATACGAGAATTCCGAAAAATGATTGAATAGATATGTGACCTAATGGATTAGACATTCTACTGATATTTCTGCAACGTTTTCACACACACACACACACACACACACACACACACACACACACACACACACACTCTCTCTCTCTCTCTCTCTCTCTCAATGAATGGATCTTGAATTGGCTCTCCGTTCTCTTTTTTTCTTTTTTTTTCTTGGAGCGAGCAATTTTCAGGCCCCGGGCCTTTGGCTTCTTCTTCCTTGCACTGAAATATATATATATATATATATATATATATATATATATATATATATATATATATATATATATATATATATATATATATATATATATATATATATATATAATCACCAGGTCATAACACCCACAGCAGATAATAGGTCTCTCCCAATCGTTTTCACTTATTCGGGGCGTGTATTATTTTTTTGCAGTCCAGAACCCTGAGATATCTTACTAATTTTGTCTTCATTAATATTTTTTTTCTTTTGTTGTTAGAACCCTGTATCTCCTGACGTTTTTTATACGTAATCACACAATCTAGCTTCCGGACAAGCAGCTGGTCTTTTTGAATCAATTATTACCCAATATGTTTCTTTCCTTGCGTATCTGCTGCCGTGTATTCTACAAATAGGGTTCGGCTCAATGCCATTCCTTCTTTTATATTTATTTTATTATGGCTTCTACTCCAGTTCGTTTTTAGTCAAAGCAGATTCTTTCCTATCTCTTAAAGTGATTACCGACGTTAATCTTCCCATACCTCTATGGGCATCTCTCAACTTTATCTCCAGTGGTTCTGTCATTGTCAATGTGATCGACCTGTAAGTCATTACGGGGAGAACGCACTGATTTAGCACTTTTCGCTTTTAACACAATGGTAAAGAGCCTTTATAATTGCTTCTTTGCTTACCAAAAGCCCTGGGAAAAAAAAAAAAAAAAAAACTTTTTATGTCTACTTATTTCAGGTTCGAATGGCAGGTTAGTCTGTACCAGTTACCCGGGGTATTCAAATTCATCGAACTGTTCAAAAACTCTATTTTTGATTCCTTTTTCCTCAGTTAGAGCTTGGGTATGTAACATGACTTTTTTCTTTTTCTAATTCATCTTCAGTCCTACGCAGAAGCATTCTCTGTTTAAGACACTTATCAATTGTTGCTTTTTTCCAACCGACTTACTAAAGAGGAAGATGTCTTCTGTGACACTGAGAAGACGCAGATATTCCTCTTCCATTTAATCCCATTGTTCTTTCCAGTCAAGATTTCTAAATACTTCTTAACATGCTGTAAACAATTCTGGCGAGACAGTACCGCCCTATCTTACCTCCCCTCCCCCCGCCTCTCTTTTTGATGAACTTTTGCGGTATCTTTATGGAGTTGAATGGTTGCTGTTCCATCTCCGTATATGGTATGTCTTCCAGTATTCTGCGGTAGATTTCTACATCTCTGCAAAATGCACTCAGTACAGCTGTTGTTTCTACTGTGTCGAAGGCTTTTTGGTAATTAACGAACTCCATTAACAGACCTCATGTGGTTAATCAAGCACGTTTGAAATTCTATTGGTGATGATCTTTGTGGATAATTTGTATATAACTGACAACCGGCTAACTGGTCGGTAGTTTTTATCTTTTAGTCTACTTCCTTATGTATTAAAATTTATATTACATTATTACTGTTGCGACTTTTCCATTCTGTGACACATTTCGTAAGGAGTTTTAATAATTTTACCAAGACAATCTTTTCTGCATCTTTGAATAATTTTGTCGTGATACAGTCTGCTCTTGATGCTGTACCTCTTTTCGTAATTTTCAGAGCTGTTTTTGTCTTTTTTTATAGTTATGGGAGGAATTTCTGCAGACACTGGATTTCCTTCGACACCTCGTTTTGCGTCTGGGTTGTATAGATGTCACAGAATTCTTTAACCACTTTGATAGTCCTTCCCTGTTTTTGTTTAACCATTTGGTTTCTTTAGAAAATACGTCTGGCTTTTCCCAGTCCCTGCTTTCCTCTTTACGTTAGTTCCTAAGTTTAAGGCTTCGTTTTTTTTTTTTTTTTTAAATTAAATTTCAACATCTTGATTTTTCTTATTTATGCTCTTTGCTTATTTTACTTCATCTATTTCACTTCTAGTGAATATCTATATCTATATCTATCTATCTATCTATCTATCTATATATATATATATATATATATATATATATATATATATATATATATATATATATATAAAATAAGCTATCATTCAAATTGTTAAAAACATTTTCAGGTAGGTAACTGGACCAACGGATGGTGGGAAATATCTGAAATTCAGGATTGGAATACAGTTACAACTGCAACTCTTCATCTCGTCGTCTTTTGTCCTGTCTCTGCACCAGTCTTCACTATATGCAACTGAAGTACAAGTTACTGAGCCTTCAGTCTGTATGTCTGTCTGTCTGTCTGTCTCTCTCTCTCTCTCTCTCTCTCTCTCTCTCTCTCTTTCTCTCTCTCTCATACCTGCAGCAGCCAGTGACAGCAGCAGCAGGCTGAAGCCGAGGACTGCCTTTGACCACATCATACGGTGTCAGGAGACTCCCAGATCACCAAATCTGCAAGTCAAGAAAGGACACAGTGGTGACGCAATTCTTACTCACAGCTGCATTCTCTGTCACATATTTTCCTAGCAGTTCATTTTGTATACTGTATTTTATTAACATTCTCTTGCCAGCAGGCTATGTGGGTGCATATCTTTTCAATATCAGTGATACTTGAGTCAGTGGCATGCGTGGCTATAACGAGCTATAAAAAGCAAATTTATTCGCTAAAGAAGGGGTGTTTCGAAACCTCCATACTAAGTTTAAAATACTGACATTAGAGGCACATTATCAAATGTATGTGTATAACGTGGAAAATTATTTACTTCAAAGTGTTGATTTGTTATCATTTTTCAGTGTTGAACAACACACACGTTGGTACCAAAGACAGTGAGAAACACCATCATAGGGAGTGTAGTAGTAGTGGTCTTCTATTGCAGAAGGACAACTTTGAATTTAAATGTGTGTGTGTGTGTGTGTGTGTGTGTGTGTGTGTGTGTGTGTGTGTGTGTGTGTGTGTGCGTATTTATGCAAGAAAGAAGGAACCAAGGGAACTGTTACTGCGGGCTCATGGCCTTTGGTTCCTTCTTCCTCGCATTAAAAAAAAAAAAAAACAAGAAAAAATAAAAAACAAGTTAACTGAGAGCCAAATTCAAGATCCATTCAGTTCGATATGTCTGGACACACTGCGTTTATAAGACTGGAGATCATAGGCAGTAGGAAATACAGACAGAGGGAGGTAGTTCCAGAGTTGACCTGTTGGATTCATGAATGACTAGGGGTAACGGTTAACTCTTGTATTAGAGAGTTCGAGAGAAATAGGATGAGAATTTGTTGCTAGTCGAATGCTACGTGCCTGTAGTAGTGGTGGAAGGATGCAAGCAGACATTTCAGAGGATCAGAGACCATTGAAGTAGCGATGGAAACGATATAAAGCTGAAACAGTACGTCAAAGAGACAGAGGTTGAAGGGAGCCAGTAAGAGGAGGAGAGTCAATATAAAGCTGCCACAGTACGGCAAAAAGACAGAGGTTGAAGGGAGCCAGTAGGAGGAGGAGAGTCAATGAGGCGGAAATCCTTTGACTTTACCTTGTTGAAAAGAGCTGTGTGTACGTGCATAATATCAAGAAGTGTGTTGGGGGTAAAGAAGGCACAGAGTCGGCTTCGCACACCTAATCTTTTGGAAGCAGATTTTATGAGAGGTAATATTATTTTTCCAAGATAAATCCCGCGAGAATGAAACTCAGGTATGTTTAAAGATGGTTCAGGATTGAGTTGGATATTGTTGAAAGTTAAATGATACACCTGCGGAAGATTTTGTCGGGTTGATAGATGTATGAACTGAGTTTTTCATGCATTAAAAACAACAAGATTATTTTTACCCCAATCAGAGATATGAGCCAAGTCAGACATCAGGTTTGCCATAACCTCATCCCTTGTTTGTTAAGTAACTGTTGAGATGGGCACTGCGGGAAGCGGATGGAAAGGTGAGAGGTGAAGTCATCAGCATATGAGTGGATAGGGTTAGATGTACAGCTTAAGCCACGTCCACACAGTTTCTAAAACATTGTCCAAAACAATACTAGGAAGATCGGGAACGTGCTAGACAGATGCTTCCAAACATGCCACAAACATGTTCATATACTTGCCGGACTGATTATCCCCGACCTGTTCCAGGCATGAAATGTCCCCACCAGTGATGATAGCATGTCTCGAAACAAGATTATGGGTCTGAATGTCCAAACGAGATACTTCCAACATGTATGGAAACATGTCTGAAGCAATGTTTTGAACATGCATCAAATCTTGTTGCAGGATCATGTGGATGGACCTTAGAAGGTCATTAATGGATAGAAGAGAGTGAGTGACAGGACAGAGCCCTGAGGAACATATCAATCGTTAGCTTTCGGAGAAGAACGATGGTTGTCTACAACAGCAGCTATAGAACGACCAGAGGGGAAGCTAGAGATGAAGGCACAGATAGTAGGATGGAACTGCAAGAGGACAGTTTGGAAATAAATGATTTATGCCAGACTCGATCGATAGCATTTGCCATGTCAAGTGCGATGGCAAAGCTTTCGACAGAGTCCCAGAAGGGGGATGATCAGGAGTCTGAAAGGTAGGTGAGAAGATCGCCAATGGAGTGTCCCTGGAGGAACCCGTACTAACGATATGAAAGACCGATGTGATAGAAAAGATGTTTATTATTATTATTATTATTTTTTTTTTTAAGAACAAACTCAAAAACTCTTGAGATACAGGATGTTCAAGGAATTGGGTGATGGTTAGAGGGCTGCAAATGGTCACCATTCTTTGGGATTGGCTGAATGAGAGGAAGCTTCCAGCAAGAAGGAAAGGTACAGTACAAGTTGACAGGCAAAGGCGAAAGAGTTTACCTAGGGAGGGTGTAAGCAAAGAAGCACAGTTCTTGAGGACAACAGGTAGAACCCCATCAGTCCCATATGCCTTGTTAGCACTGAGGCCAGTAATGACAGAAATACATGAACTGAAAAAATATTCAGCCATGAGGAAGTAAGAGGAGGAAAGTGATGGAGGTACAGCACCGGAATCGTCTAAGGTGAAATTGGAGGAGAAAGTTTGAGCGATGAATTCTGCATTATCAATAGAAAAAATAGCTACAGACCCATCAGAGTCGAATGGAGGAGGGAAGGATGATGAAGAAAAGTTGTTAAAAATGTTTTTGGTCAGAGTCAGAAGGAGTGCAAAGAATTTGAGCTGGAGAGTTCAGAGCAATTAGTACAAGCGAAATTAGTTTTAGCAGAATGAAGAAAAAGAGACTTAACATGAGTCCAGGCAGAGACATAAAGGAGATGAGACTCAGGGGTGGGTTGGCTCGGGTACCTTTAGAGGCCTTCTCCTTGCTGTGGACAGCATTAGAACAAGCATGATTAAACCAGTTTTTGTTTGCACTAGTCACAGGCTGTGGGAAAGGAATGTATGCTTCCATGCCAGGGAGAAAAACCTTTGTAATGTGGATGGCACACTTAGATTGCCCTCGGCCATGGAAGCAATAACCATTCCAGTGAAAATCATAGAAGTACTGCCTGAAGACCTCCCAGTCAGCAGCTCCAAAGTGCCACAGCCGCAGCTTCTTGCGAGCATCTACAGGCCTTACTAGAGTGATAGGACAGGTTAAGGTGATAAGGCTGTGCAGCACAATGAAGCATAAGCAGAAGGATTAGATGTAAGGAAGAGGTCGGGTATGCTGGAAATCTCTCCAAGGCAGTCAGGGATGCAGGGCAGGCTCTGTACAAGTGTTTTAAGTCATTAAGGATAGAAAAGATTTAGGCTTGTTCACTAGGTGGAGAACTGGAACAAGAGGAGAACCAGAGGTGTTGGTGAACAGTGAAATCTAGAATGGAGATTTCAAAGAAAGGAGACATTGAGAGGATGTGTTCCAACTTAGAAGTAAGAGAGTCGAAGGATTTTTTTTTTTGTAAGTAGAATGTGGGGAGAAAACAGCTAGAATATATTTAGTCACAGGATGACGTGATAGCTGAAGCCAGAGAGTAGAGAATTCTGAAGATTCAAGTTCAGGAACACAAGAGCAAGATGTGCCGTTGCATACATATACGCAACAGTCACCTTTGTCTTTAAAATGAGTATTGGGAAAGTAGGCAGATACAGATAAGGATTTGCTGTCAGTCGCGTCAGACAGCAGCGTCTCAGTGAGGAAGAGAAGGTGAGGTTTAGAAAAGGAGAGGTGGTGTTTAACAAAGAGAAAATTAGAGGAAAGGCAGCTAATGCTGCAGAAATGAAGTGTGTCAAACAGTGGTTCCAGGCATCTCGCTTGGTCGTCACCAGGAAAGTGACGGATGGTGGCGGCTTTGATGTCCCCCCCCCCCTCCCCAGGGACACCGGGGCTTGGAGAATGGAGACCATTTTTGTTGAATTTTGAATAGGAAGTTTAGTATGTAATGTACATGTAGTTTGATACTGATAGTTAGAGAAACTTGTACTGGAGAGTATGCTGGCCTACTCTCTGTGTTACCCAAACACTGAATAAGTTTAGCAAAAGGGGATGGTCAGGAGCTAGTCCCGAAGGCTGATGAAGCGGGAGCTCTAGCTCTCCCTGTCATCAGCTTTCCATCCACCTTGGAAGTACAGTACCTCTCTGCTCGACTGGTGCTACAGTATGTGTGTGTGTGTGTGTGTGTGTGTGTGTGTGTGTGTGTGTGTGTGTGTGTGTGTGTGTGTAATTGTAATTACTGTATGACCATGGCTCGGGTTGGTACCGTATGTGTTTTTAGATATACGATTTTGGAACGATTGCCATCAACACATAATTATGATTTCTGATATACTATAATCATCATCTTTATTCCATTTATCTGAAAATATATTAATGGGTCCGACTCCAAAGGTCATTCATCAGAAATCTGTCATGGCGGCAGGGGGGTGTCGGCTGTCTTCTCACTAACGACAAACTGCCCCCGGGTGATGATACAGGCCCACTTTGAAGATTTTCATGGAGGCAACCGTCTTATGCATCAAATGATAAAATACAGTGCCTTTCATATACTGAGAGAGAGAGAGAGAGAGAGAGAGAGAGAGAGAGAGAGACAGACAGACAGACAGACAGACAGACAGACAAACAGAGAGAGAGAGAGAGAGAGAGAGAGAGGAGGGGAGTGAGGGGGGACGTAACTAGTGCCACGGCAAGCAACCGGCTCTGGTATGACTACGGTTATCACCAAGTGGTAAAATGACGACGATTCAGTTAATAATCTGCAATTATTTTGCTGAAGATAACCCAGAATTCTTGCAAATTCCACTGGATGATTTTATCCTGAAAAAAAAAAAAAATGCTCTTAGATATTCTGTTACACTTTAACTTGCATAAAGGTGAAAAGACTTCATACTCTAGGATATGAGATAAATTCCACTCATCAGTATGGTGATAGTCTTCATTTTTATCAGTATACCTGCATATATTTTTGAAACTTCGGAAATATCCTTTCCAGGCAGAGGAGAAATAAATGCTACAAATCAGCCTTTTTCGTTCGAATTTCCTCTCTTAAGCTTAATATAGGACTCTGGAGATGGTAAGAACAAAATAACAAGTATGTCACTGAACTGAAATAATTAATCATATTATGTCTTCATTTAGTTAAAACTTTCAAGTGCCCTAAAATTGAGGAGGCATTTGAAAATCAGGAAACGCATGACAAATGGGAAGAGTGAAGGAAACCCACACATCAGAAAATATAAGAGGCCTTTCAACCAGTGCCGAGGAATGCCCAGGTAAGGACTTAAGACTTCCAAGATTAGGATTGAAGACTGCCAATGTTATGACTGAAGAAAGCCGTGGTTATGGCCAAAGGGTGCCAAGGTTAGGACAAAAGAATGCCAAAGTTAGGACCAAATAATGGCAACATTAATACCGAATAATGCCAAGGTTAAGACTGAAGAATGCCAAGGTTAGAGCCGATGAATGCCAAGGCTACGGCCGTTGGATACGCCTAGGTTATGACCGAAGCTGGCCGTAGTCAGAACCGAAGCATTCCAAGGTTTGCGCCAGGCGGATGTGGCTTTTCGGACTGATAAGGTTCCTCTTAGATTTGGCTCTGTAAACGTACTAACTGCTTCCAGTTTGTTACAGTAGGTAAAACTTGGCTCGGTACTTCAGCTTTCTTACGTGTACTGATTTTCATGATTCCGAGAGCGGGCTCAGATTTTCAATGTTGCTTTCGCTTTTTGAGAGGTTGCAGGATGGTATAGCGGGATGAGGCACTCCAGCATGATGTGGCCGATTTGAGTTTACATCCGAGGGGTAATTTGAATTTATTGTTTAAATTACTGAGCGTAAGCGACTGCTCGCCCTGTAGTAAGTGAAATAAAACTTAACGAATTAATTCACTATCATACCTAGGATTCGAACTCGGGCCCTGCCAGATGGTAAAATGTGACGGCACCACTGCACCAAGAGAGGTAACCAACTTGCCTCCCAGCAAAGCAGGAGCTCATACAATCCTTTACGACCCTTGCTTTAGATGTCGGGATAAGTTGTTTAGCACGTGAGCCAGTACGCTTCTTATGGACCAGTAAAATATTGTGTGATGGACGGATGGATAGCAAACTGTTGCGAAATTTCAGATTCACTTTTTCAGATTCACTGCCGCAGTCCAGTGCACTGGACTGCGGCAGCCTAGCCTAACAGCTATACAGTTCAAAGTAGGTAATAAACGACTGGTTTTATATATTCTATTAACTTGTAGTTAGCCTGCAACTCAAATGAAACAAAAAGTTAAAAGCAAAATAAGTTTTCTGGCCTCCGGCACAGGACTTTTTTTTTTTTTTTTTTTTTTTTTCTTAGTCCCGGAGTGGTGAGATGTACCATCACTTAATCACAGGGTCGTAATTCTGACTGGCATTACAAGATCTGTAGCAACTCTTCCTTAGTGATTTATTCAGTATAATAAATCTTAGTATCCTCATGTACAGTGTCATGACTTATAGTAACCCTTCTCTCAGGAGGCACGTCTCGACAGGATAGTCTTTCATACTAAATTCATACAACATTACACCTCTTAGATATAAATAAATTTTAGGTTTCCACACTTGAAAGTGTAGAACGTGTCTGTGGGAGCAAGTATGCTGTTGGTGTTACATTAGTGAAGAGATGAATGGCTCCAAGCCACTTGCCTGATGATAATGCAAAGTGAAGTGATATATCCTGCAGTACCATAATATGCTTACTGTACTATCATTTAAGTGACTTTGGACCTTCAAGCCAGTCTGGTGGGTCACATTTAACTTTGTATATAGTTTGGTGCATTTTGGTACTTTGGAGCATTGTGTAGGTGAATAGTGAGAAAAGCCCCTTTTGTAACAGCCATTGCTCTTAAAAAAGCTTTTCATCGACGCACATAGGTCTGCTGTGGCTTTAATAATCTCTGAGGTAAGCCAGTTTTCGTGTTTAGTTTGTCGACTTAGAACTTTTTCAGCATAAATGTGAATTTTGAGAAAAGGTAGTTAATTTGAGCAGCATATATAATTACCCCATTAATTTTCCAGCGATGTCCGCAGATTCACTAGAGATTCAGTAGTCCCAGCGATAACAGTTTCGGTACTGTTTGGTGTTCAGTTTGGCAATTATTATCCCCCCCCACCGGCAGTATGTATTGGTAATGGTGTTGAAGAAAATGGTTTATGTAACAGCTACTACTTTTTCCATAATTATGAAAAAAAAAAAAAAAACTGTGTATACCCTGTATAGATTGAATAGTGTCCGAATAATAGTTTTGGTGCAGTTTGTTGTTCAGTATGGTGGATTTTACCTTTTTTAAAGCAGTATGGTGCCGAAAATCAAGAAAAGTCACCTAAGTACTACTTTTCCATAAGCTATCCATCGACGTGCCAGAACTATTGTTGCTTTGATATTATCCGAAATAGCACAGTTTTGGAGCTGTGAGTGGGATGATAAACTCCTAACATCAGCATTCTCTCTCGCATCGCTCAGTCAAACAGTAAATACTATTAGTTGTATTAATAAAATTTCCACAATACTAATATGGCCACAATCAATAATGGAGAATCTAAAAAAAATCGAAATATTGGCATTCACTTAAGTCCTTCAGTAAGCCAATCAGACACAGTCCCATTTACACCACCAGATAAAGCTGACATCAAGGCCCCTACTCCCTCCAACGTAACGGCTCAGTCGGGTGCTGTTAAGGCTCTCTGATAACGTAAACATCCAATAAATTCCCTCTTGCTAGTAGTTATTAAAATTTTATGAACTGATAATATATCTGGATTCATGTGTTCCTCTGTGTTTGACATTTTGGCGTACAATCCACTAAAATCGATAACGTCATCACGAGCTGTGTGTCTTTTAAAAGATTATAGCCTAAATAGGAAGGAAGAGAGAAGAAACGTGTACTATGTAAAAGAATCGCCAAGGAAGAGACGTTAGGAAGCTTTTTATGACAGAATGAGGCCACCAAAGGTTCGGGATCACATTAACGGTGAGGAAATCAATGATGTGTATTGTAGGAGGTGTATCAGGCTTTGCAGCCCGTCTTCTCTATCTCTCTCTGCTTATATATATATATATATATATATATATATATATATATATATATATATATATATATATATATATATATATATATATATATATTTACACATGGAGTCTCTGTGGTAAAGTCTGCGTTTTCGTACACTTAAGAACTAGCGTTCGCGCCCCAACAGGGTAATAAGGTTTCGGAGCGTTTTTCTGGCCACGTAATGCTTGGCGGACATAAAGGGTACTGTGGTTGAACCAGTGTCACATACTATAAAGTATGCTTGCACCCAGTCGGCTCGCGCGATTACACTTGGTTCACAGACTACACACACATCCAAAGCCACACCAACACTACAATTACACTTACAAGCACTTCTCACCCTACATACAATCTCTATCAGACAGCCTAAGCCACTTGGTAGAGATACATTGGCTGTATCGTCCCCAGTTCGGTCGGGATAGGCCGGTCCTGCTGTGGACACTCAAATGGCTATTGAGATGAAATATATATATATATATATATATATATATATATATAGATATATATATATATATATATATATATATATATATATTATTGGGTATTGTTTATATCGTTTTAATGAGGATCTACTTTCCAGCAGAAATATTAAAACAAACTACTGAAGTTTGATGTGCAGAAATAACTGCTGAGATGTTATGAAATCTTTAAATCAACTTAGAATACAATCTCTATGTGGCAAATTCAGCGATAAAATCTGATTGACGACCGGTAAAACTTAACCTTACTACCGCTGATGGCAGCACCTATTTCGTCTTATATACCAACTAACGCCTGGCGACTTTCCGCAACTAAGAGTGACCCATAGCAGGCTGATGATAATGCTGGTAGCTTTGCCCCTGTCATGGTTGGAACAACTTTGATTTATTCTTTTCCAGCTAAAGCCAGACAGGTTTATTCAGGTGAGCCCCATGCGAGCCTGGCTCTTAATTCTGGTATTGTACCATTAGGTCTCTAATGGTTCACAGATCTGCTATTCTCGTATTCCTTTACAGCTAACGCCGGACGCTATCGTTCAACTAAGAGTGAGTCATAAGAGCCTGATAGTAATCCGTTGATATGTGTATAGCTTACCACTATTTTTTGTTAATACTATCTCCTGATTTTATTCAACTTATTGTAGATTTGGGTCTTCGAAACAAGGGACTGTAATAAAGCTTTAATGGCCATTATCGTTGCGAGAGGTCTTTGCTTAGCTGAAAATTTTTCTGGCAAGAGTGAGAACTGACATAAAGGAATGTCAACCCTGGAAGTATTCACTCCAAAGCAATATTATCAGTAGAACAAAATATTGTCCGTTTGTACAAAGTGACTAATGTACACAGTTTCTTACCGTCTGTGTGTGTGTGTGTGTGTGTGTGTGTGTGTGTGTGTGTGTGTGTGTGTGTGTGTATCACCTCTTGTAGCAACGGTGTGGTGAGGTCTTTACCTGGCCGGAGCTAAAATGATACTGGGAGTGTGTCGTGTCTGTCCTTGCGTTATATATGAGTGGATGATCATTGTTATCCTCACTGCACAGTAGGTTTTTAACGCCACAATAGATCTTTGTACAATGAGGATATTACGGTATAACGGGGAATGTCAAGGATAGTCAGTAGGAACTGTCGGAACGAAAATTGCGCTGCAATTGTGGAAAGCATCCTGAAAATAAGAATACAAAGACCAGATTATTTAAAAAAAAAACTGTAAAACGCAGACGATTGGACGTGAAGGTTAGCGGGGGTATGAAAGTCAGATGACAAAAACACCCATAACATGACTTCTGCACGGCTATGTCGATTAAAAAAACAAAAAAATTGTCGTAATAAAATGGTAGAGATATAAGGTACATGACAATGAATAGGCTGTTTGGTTATACACACCAGTGCATATTTGTCAGTCATTGTTCATCCTATTTAGTAATACACAAGGCCACTTCTGTCCACACGCCCTCAGTCTAACTCCATCACCAGTAACAATATCCTATTCCACATTAAAGTTATACTTAAAGGTGAGGGAATTGGAATGAGGGAGAACGGGCAGGTGTGGAACCGGTGTGAGTTGTGCCCGGGTGTAATTCTAATTTAGAAAGGACTTTATACAACCCCCAGTACCACGTACTTGTTATGGTAATATGTAAGAATATGATACCTAGACCAAAACAATTAATTAGCCGATAGGTCGCTGCTGTTCTAGCAGTATTTTTTCATTTTTCTCGTCATTTCGTCAATAAGCGACCAAGTTTCTCTTCCGAGAAGTAATTACTATTTGAATATTTACTGGTAACCTAACGTAAGCCAACTTTCCCTAATCTAAACTAACCTAACTTTCCCTAACTTAACCTAACTTAACTCAGATTAACTTAACGAAACTTAACCAAACCTAACGTAACCTAACCCTGAGAGACTAACCATACTTTCTTAAACTTTATGTGAGAGAGGGGCAACAAGGCAGACAGAATGTAATATTAAAAACGTGTTGAAGACAAGCCTTCATTAAGCTGAAAACGTTTCAAGTCAATGAACAATATTCCAAGTGGACACCTTATATATCCTACTTTTGGTGGTGGGGGACTTAAAATGCGGGCGGCATTCCTGACATTAAAGAATTATCTGGACAAATCATGACCCATGAAGGATAATGAGAACAATAGGCTGTGAGGTCCCGTGAGGGAATGTATGGGATCAAGGGGAGTGAATAGCGAATATCCACCAATATATGTATACATGCACACATGTACACATACATATACATACACGTACAGGCCTACCTATATAAATATTCATATCTATATACAGTATTTGCATGCATACATACAGAAATACACACGTTGCATGCCAACAGATACACCGTTTATATATATATATATATATATATATATATATATATATATATATATATATATATATATATATATATATATATATAGAGTGGATGGACAGTGTGAAGAGAGCGCTGGATGCGAGAGGGATGTCTGTTGAGCAAGGAAGAGTGGCTGTGCGTGACAGAAACAAATGGAGAGAAATTGTGAATGAATAAGTGATGACGCAGCCCTGAGGGGATATTCTCCCACATTTGGTCTGATCAGCTAGTCAGGTCAGGTGCGGGTAAGGGGATGGGTCTGTTATGATGTGGCAGGGGTAAACCAGTTCTGCTGTCGGGCCCTGCTGTGGATGTCACTGCTTGCATTGCGCAGTTGACCCTTGTGCGGTGTGATGCGGTGAGGATCTGTCCGTTCTCCCCTTTGGGGCTAAGATGCGAATGAATGTGTTTGAATGGATGAGTAAATGGAGAGTGAGTCGTCCTGTCTCGGCTACCTCCCTTTCCTTGGGGGAAGCAGCCTAGTTATATATATATATATATATATATATATATATATATATATATATATATATATACTGTATATATATATATATATATATATATATATATATATATATATATATATATATATATATATATATATATATATATATATATATATATATATATATATATATATGGTTGAACCAGTGTCGCAAACTATAAAGTATGCTTGCACCTAGTTGGTTTCCGCGAGCGGATTACACTTGGTTCACAGACTACACACACATCCAAAGCCACTCCAACACTACAATTACACTTACAAGCACTTCTCACCCTACATACAATCTCTACTAGACAGCCTAAGCCACTTGGTAGAGATACATTGGCTGTATCGTCCCCACTTCGGTAGGGATAGGCCGGTCCTGCAGTGGACACCCAAATGGCTGATGAGATTATATATATATATATATATATATATATATATATATATTGTTACGGAACAGAGAAAGATAACGTACACTTTCAGTGAGAACGCTAAAAATCACTACTGTCCCGTAAAGTTCCAGGTTCAAAACAAAAGAGTTAGGTAAAATTACAAGTTAAAGTTTAATGCTTAAATTAACAACAAAACATTCAGGACTCATAAGGATAATGTAATGGCAAAAACAGGTTAAATATATGGTTAACTGCAATAGCCTCTATTAACACGAAATTAGCAAGAGTAAATTTATCTAAGTCAGCCCTGATAAAATGAGATACCAGATAATACTCAGTGAATGCCAGATAAATAATTACAGATACAAACTATTATCAAAAATAACTGACATAACCCAACATTAATCAAAACCTCACTAGGCCTAAGAATTAACCTTATGCTACACAGTACAAGAAAAAATACAACAACAGTTATACTCAAATTACACACAGCTGCTAGATGTTTGGAGATTTCTTGAGCACTCACAATAATAATAATTTTACAGTGGAGGACAGAGATGTGAACAAAATGAGGAGCAGATCTAAGTGGCAATGATGCAGAGACTGAGCTCATTATATAGGAGCCAGGAGAGCTTGATACAACTTGTAATAAGGACGCGCAAATGAACCGATGGGGACAGAGAGCTGAAAATCCCGCTCTGGATAACAGAGATGTCGACTTAATCTACTATAACGGTAGAAGGGGGGGACTGAGGCAGAACACGCTCGTGATCAAACATGCAGCATACTGTGCGTTAAAATTACACAAAGGATGATGAAATCATAGGCTATGTAACACGTCCCCACAAAGAAAAAGAAATTTACAAAGGAAATTTCTTATTACTCTAAAACAATCTGTCTAAAGTCTAGATAAGCAATCTGCAATAACATTTTCTTTCCCCTTGACATGTTGTATGTCTAATGAATACTCCTGAAGAAGTAGACTCCATCTTGTCAATCTCTGATTTTTATCTTTAAACTTACTAAGGAATTTCAGTGGGTTATGATCGGTATAAATGACTATGGGGTCAAAACCAGAACACAAATAAAATGAAAAATGCTGTAAACCCAAAATCAAGGCCAAAAGCTCTTTCTCAATAGTTGAGTAGTTCTTTTGAGGTGGAGTGAACTTCTTACTGTAATAAGATACAGGATGTTCAATACCCTGATCATCCTCTTGCAGCAAAACAGCCCCAGCTCCTGTATCACTTGCATCAACAGCCATCTTAAAAGGCTTAGCAAAATTTGGAGTAGCGAGCACTGGCTGACTTAATAGAATAGCTTTAAGTTTGTTGAAAGAGGATTCACAGTTATCGGTCCAGACAAATTCAACTCCCTTTTTCAGTAGGTCTGTAAGTGGTGATACAAGAATAGAAAAGTTAAGAACAAATCTCCTGTAATAACCTACCATTCCCAAAAATCTTTGTAGCTCTTTCCTACTTTTAGGTCTGGGAAGATCACTTATAACCTGAACCTTAGCTCCTGGTGGTGCAACATGTCCATCACCAATTACATACCCAAGGTACTGAACTTTAGCTTGACCAAACTCACACTTTGGTAAATTAGCTACAAGATTAGCATGAACTAAACCGTCAAGAAATTTACTGACATGGCATAGGTGATCTTTCCAGTTGTCACTGAAGATTAATACATCATCAATATAAACAACACACCCTGCCAAACCCTCTGTTACAACATTCATGAGCTTCTGAAATGTGGCTGGTGCATTCTTCATACCATACGGCATTACAGAACATGCAAAAGCCTTTCCTAGTGTTACAAAACATGAGATCTCCCTAGCACGTTCAGTCATAGGTACTTGCCAGTATCCCTTTAACAAATCAAACTTACTTATGTACCTAGCCTTTCCGATCTTGTCTATGCAATCTTCCACACGAGGGAGAGGGTAAGTGTCTGTTTTGGTTATCTGATTAACACGTCTGTAGTCGATGCAAAACCTCTGTGACCCACCTGGCTTAGGGACTAGAGTGACAGGAGAACTCCACTCGCTCTGACAGGGCTCAATCATCTTGTGGTCCAACAGGTAGCCAAGCTCCTTCTGGATGAGAGGAACTTTCACTGGGTTCACACGGTAAGGAGGCAATTTAATTGGCTTTGCGTCTCCAACATCGACATCATGCATCAACACAGTGGTTCTTCCTGGAGTGGCACGGAACACTTGCGGGTACTCCTGCAGTAATGCCGAAAACTCCTGCCTTTCCTTGGGTGGTAGATGAGAAAGCTTAGTCTGGAGATCATTCATGATATCAGGATTCTTCCCCAAACTATCACTCAGGCTCATACTGCATGGGAGAGCTTCACTTGCAGACTCGGGTGGAACAGCTACAGTGCAGACTGGATTATTTTCGTCCCGCCTGTGATATAACTTTAGCATGTTGATGTGACATAGTTGCTTGCTCTTTCTACGATCTGGTGTGGCGATGACATAGCTGACATCACTGAGTTTCTTCTCCACGAAATAGGGACCACTAAACTTGGCTTGAAGAGGTTGCCCATGAACTGGTAGCAGAATCAAAACCTGATCTCCTGGCTGAAAGTGGCGTAACCTGGACTTCTTATCATACCAAGTCTTCATCTTCTCCTGAGCAGCTCCTAAATTCTCTCTCGCCAGCTGTAAAGCAGTGGACAGCCGTTCTTTGAACTTCATCACATACTCCAGCAGGTTGACGTCATCTTCCTCCGACAGCCAGCATTCCTTGAGTAACTTAAGGGGTCCTCTTACTTCATGGCCAAACAGTAGTTCAAAAGGTGAGAAGCCCAGTGATTCATTTGGAGATTCTCTTGCGGCAAACACAACGAATGGAAGACCTTTATCCCAGTCTTTCTGATGTTCCAAACAGTATTTCTTGAGCATCGATTTGAGTGTTTGATGATATCTCTCCAACGCTCCCTGGGTCTGGGGATGGTAAGCTGAAGACGTGATCTGGGTGATGCCCAACTCTTTCAGAGACTGCTTGAAAACGTTTGACATGAAATTACTTCCCCGGTCTGACTGTACCTCCTTAGGCAGACCAAACTTTGTGAAGAACCCCAGCATTTCCTTAACCACGTTCTTTGCTGAGATGTTTCTAAGTGGAATGGCTTCAGGATAACGAGTAGCCATATCAATCATGGTCAACACATAAGAAAATCCTGAAGAAGTCTTAGGAAGAGGGCCCACAATATCCACCAACACACGGGTGAAAGGCGCCTCAAAAGGAGGAATGGGAACTAGAGGTGCAACCTTTTCGGTCTGATTACACTTCCCCACAACTTGACAGGTGTGACAAGACTTACAATACCAGGAAACATCCCTGAAGATACCTGGCCAGTAGAAGTGTTTCAAAATGCGTGCCACAGTCTTCCTCACTCCAAGGTGTCCTGCCAAACTGGAATCATGAGCCACTCTAATGATATCCTGCCTACAAACACAAGGGATGACAACTTGATGTACAACCTCCCATTCACAGTCGGCTGATGCTGTTGGGGGTCTCCACTTCCTCATAAGTACTCCTGACTTTACATAAGAACAAGTAGAAGCACCGGCTGACTCTTCTTCACTGTAAGCAGAGTTAGCTAGACCTTTCAACTCAGGGTCAGCAACCTGCAACTCAACCAACTCTTGACGAGACAAATTATCAACACTACGGGGTACTGCCTCATCTGGTGAGTGGTCCAAATTAGCAAGAAAAGTGTCAGCTAGGATAACATCATCATCATCATTATCCTCTAAATCACCAGTAACTTTAGACTTAGCCCTAGTGACAGCACATGCAGGGAACACATCAGGGACATCACAATCCTGGGAAGCAGCCACTGGCTCACTAGACAACTGAGGAGCTGGACACACTTGACTTCCACCAATATCATTTCCAAGTAAGAAAGTTACACCTGACATTGGGAGTGTCTCAACCAACCCAACCATAACGGAACCATTAACAAAACCAGACTCTAAATTCACTCTGCACAGAGGGACAGAGAAGTAATTATTCCCAACACCTTGTAAGATTACAGTTTCATCAGAGGAATTAACATTAGAGCCTAGAACACTGGTCAGCATAAGGGATTGGCAAGCACCTGTATCACGATATATTTTAACTGATTTCCTGTCATTACTGTCCAGAGGACTGACAAAACCATCAGACAGGAAATTAGCACATGAACTCTTGAGAGTGTCACCCACGTTACTGCTCAAAAGAGGAGCTCCATCATGAGAATCTAAGTTACCCCTCAAAGCAGGTTCAGTTAACTCAGTTAAAGAATTCTGGGAACTCTCAAGAGTGGACACTAGACCAATTGACTGAATATTTAAAGACTCCTTTTTGTTCACATCACGCTGTCTCCTGAAACATCTCTCCGTAGTATGACCAAGCTTACTACAATAAGTACATTTACTTTTCTGAAATCTAGAGGTGAAGCTGGTATTTACTTCCTGAGAAACATCATCCTTATTCTCTTTCCTGTTACCTGTACTCTGAGTAGAGGCAACGTACTTACTCTCAGCTTTCCCTTTTTCTCTAGAATATCTCTTGTGAGTGAGAACATACTCATCAGCTAAAACTGCAGCATCAGACAAATTATCTATTCTTTTCTCATCAAGATATAGGCTTACATCTTTACTAATACACCTTTTGAAATCCTCCAGCAAAATCATCTGCTTAAATTTACCAAAATCAGAATCCACATTCTTAGAATTTAACCACTGCTCTAACAGATCTTCTTTGATTTTTGCATACTCAACATGGGATTGCTTATCTTGCTTGTAAGTTGTCCTAAATTTTACTCTATAGGCTTCAGGAACAAGCTCATAGGCCTTAAGAATCAAGCTCTTAACTACATCATAATTATCAGATTGATCCTGAGGCAAAGATGCATAAGTTACTTGAGCTTTACCGGTGAGAACAGTTTGAAGGAGTACTGGCCAATTCTGTTTGGGCCAATTAAAACCTGTAGCTACCCTCTCAAACAACTGAAAATACTTTGTTAAATCAGATTCCTTAAAAGGAGGGACAAGTTTAACATTTTTAGCCACATCAAAATCATCAGAGCTAGATGATCCAGTTCCACATTGTTTCATGCGATACTCATGGTCTGCCTGAATCCTAGCAATTTCAACTTGTGCCTGTATCTGTGCCTCCTGAATCCGAGCCTGAGATTCAGCCTCCTTAGCTTTTGCCTGAAATTCAGCCTCCTTAGCCTTAGCCTCCTGCAGAGCTAGCTGTAACTTAGCTAATTCAATCTGCGTTTGCTCATTTGGAGGAGTTACATTAAACAAGCTTTCATTAAACATGTCAACAATTTGATCTTTAGAATGATGAGAGCGAACTGCAATTCCCAATTGTTGAGCAACAAGCTTAAGTTCATTCTTTGTTCTGTTTTCTATATCACACACTGTTTGCACATTTGACAAAAAATCTTTGGCTTCATCAAGTGTAGAAATAGTAGCCATCATGATTATATCACAGTCACAAAATATCAAACAATATCCTTATGATAATATCCTGAATATCCTGATATGAGGTCGCCAAATTTATGTTACGGAACAGAGAAAGATAACGTACACTTTCAGTGAGAATGCTAAAAATCACTACTGTCCCGTAAAGTTCCAGGTTCAAAACAAAAGAGTTAGGTAAAATTACAAGTTAAAGTTTAATGCTTAAATTAACATGAAAACATTCAGGACTCATAACGATAATGTAATGGCAAAAACAGGTTAAATATATGGTTAACTGCAATAGCCTCTATTAACACGAAATTAGCAAGAGTAAATTTATCTAAGTCAGCCCTGATAAAATGAGATACCAGATAATACTCAGTGAATGCCAGATAAATAATTACAGATACAAACTATTATCAAAAATAACTGACACAACCCAACATTAATCAAAACCTCACTAGGCCTAAGAATTAACCTTATGCTACACAGTACAAGAAAAATACAACAACAGTTATACTCAAATTACACACAGCTGCTAGATGTTTGGAGATTTCTTGAGCACTCACAATAATAATAATTGTACAGTGGAGGACAGAGATGTGAACAAAATGAGGA
>NC_136961.1:9295336-9350336 GCF_032717465.1 Coenobita brevimanus
TATCCACCCCTTATTAGTCATATGCTTATCTAGCCTATGCTTGAAACTCTCAATGGAAGAGGCAGCAACTACTTTACTAGGTAGCTTATTCCATTCGTCTACTACTCTATTACCAAACCAATTTCTACCTATTTCCTTACTGAAACGGAATTTTTCTAGTTTGAAACCATTATTTCTAGTTCTATCCTGTATGCTCACTTTAAGTACCTTGCTAATATCTCCCTTATTTATACCCTTCATCCACTTAAACACCTCAATTAAGTCTCCCTTTACTCTACGCCTCTCTAGCGAATGCAGACTTAGTCTTTTCAGTCTGTCTTCATATGACAGGTTCCGGACGTCACGTATCATTTTTGTCATTCTTCTCTGTACATTTTCTAACGAATTAATATCCATTCTATAGTAAGGACACCAAAATTGTACTGCATAGTCTAAATGTGGCCTTACTAATGCTAGATGAAGTTTCAGTATTACTTTAGATGATCTATTGCTCACGCTTCTCGAAATAAATCCTAGGACCCCATTTGCTTTATTTCTCGCATTAATACACTGTTGCCTTGGTTTAAGGTAGTTACTAATCATAACTCCTAGATCTGTCTCGCATTCCGATTTGCTAATTTCTTTGTTATCTAAGCTGTATTTAGTATCTCCAATGGTCTTGCCTACTTTACATTTTTCAACGTTAAATTCCATTTTCCAAGTTTTAGACCATTTGGACAATGTATTGAGGTCTTTTTGTAAGTTATGGCAATCGTCAGTCGAGTTAATGATACGCCCTATTTTTGTATCGTCGGCGAATTTGCTGATGCTGCTATTGACTCCTAAATCTAGATCATTTATATATAGGATAAATAATAAGGGACCTAGTACTGAACCCTGTGGTACACCGCTAGTTACTAATCCCCAGTCCGACTTCGTTCCATTTATTAATACTCTCTGCTTTCGTCCTTTCAGCCAGGATTCTATCCATTTTAAGATATCGCCGTCTATACCGTGTGCTCGAACCTTTCTAACTAACCTTTCGTGTGGGACCCTATCAAAAGCTTTACTAAAGTCCAGATAAATAACATCGTAAGCTTTATCGCTATCTACTGTCTCATAGACCTCCGAGTAGAATGACAACAAGTTTGTGAAGCAGGATCGTCCTTGCCTGAATCCGTGCTGACTTTCGTTTTTAAGATTAAATCTTTCTAAGTGTTCTCTAATCTTATTTGCCAAAATTGACTCCAACATTTTTCCTACCATTGACGTTAGACTTATCGGACGATAATTCGACGCAGCGGATTTATCACCCTTTTTAAAGATGGGCACTACGTTTGCGGTCTTCCACGCTTCGGGAACTTCTCCTGAACTTAAAGAGTCATTAAATAATGTTAAAAGTGGCTGACATAATTCTTCTTTGGTTTCTTTTATAATTTTTGCATATATATCGTCCGGACCTGGCGATTATTGAGGTTTTAACTTATTAATTTCTTTCAATACTTCCTCCTAACTAATGGTTATTTTATTAAGAATATTTTCCGTATTCTCATCGTATAGTTTACATTTATTCTTCGTTAATGCGTTGAGTACCACACCTTATTCCTAAGCTAATCATCAATAAAAGCAAGTAGTACTACTATTTGCAACCCCAGGCTTATCTGAACGTGAACCCGGTTGACTGCAGGCTAAAGTCACCCATCTTCTTTGGCTCACCATTCTCCTGGAGAGTGTGGAGGGAGGGGTTTGAGGGACATTAGTACAACAAAGCTTCCCCACCGCTCGGTCATATCGGTGTCACCACATGAAGATGTCCCTCCGGATTCAAGGGGCCAATGGAATATTATTTCCAACTCATTTACTACGAGAATCCTCCCTAAGCCGGAGAAATCTTAGAGGCCAAATTTAAAAGAGTTAACAGCCAGTCTCATAATTACCCAATGCGAAGTTTACGAACACGAGGCAAGGCAACCGTAGTCCGGTACATTTATGAGTAGATGACCAGACTACTTACTCTGATGGCATTACGTGATCGAAAAAATCTCTAGTTTCATCCTAGGGATAAAACTTAAAAAAAAGGCTGGTACTCCGACTGGGGCGTTCTAACCACTAGACCACAAGGCTGCAATATAATCAAACATTTTTACAGTATCTCGGTTGTTCTCGTTGTCTCTTGGCTGTCTGTTGACTTGTAAAGGAAGTCCACGTTTTTATACTGTTTTCACATTGACTTTGTAGAGATTTTCATTCTTTGGGAGCTTATATCTCGTAGCCCATCTTATCGTATCCTATCATTTATAAAAGCTCCAAAATGCTTCCATGGTGACCTGATGGTGGCTCTCCACGTTGTTTGATCTCTGGCAGCCTCGTTATTCAATCCTTATCCCAAAGGTCACACTTTACGACCTCGTCCTTGGTCTTTTTTTGGTCTGCTTCTCGCAAACCTAACCTAGAGGTTCACACTCCTCACCTTGCACACCAAAATATCGTCCTCCATCCTCATAACTTGATCCAGCCATCTCAATCTACCCCTCCTCATCACAGCACCAATAAATTCAAGTCCCATCCTTCCTTTTAACTCTTCACTCATAGTCCTAGTCCCCCTTCCCCCCGGGTCTTGCATTCAAGGACGCACAACACACCCATCTAATAACTGTCGTTTCTGCACGCATCCGACTATGAATATTCTCTTCGTTTACTGCCCGGGGTCCTAATTCACTACCCGCCGCTGGGCGACACAGTCCCAAGACGTTGCAGAGAAGCCAACGACCACCCCTTAAGGCCTATTCACGAACTATATGATTGGCTTCCTTCCAAGTCTCCCTCGTAGCGAGCAGGGAATTTATTGGGGTAATTGTGTTCAACCAATCAACAGCCACCGATCTATCACACGAATGACTTTAAACAGAACACACCCTCCCCCTTTATCTTGCCCTCCCCTTCCTCCTCCTCTCTCTCTCTCTCTCTCTCTCTCTCTCTCTCTCTCTCTCTCTCTCCACGAACTTATGCATTTACGCACGTTATCACGTGCGTACTTAAGGACAAATGCATCCTACGGCGGACGTAAGTATTTACTCGTATGTATATACGTAAGTATTAAAACGTACGTACGTACATGACTACTTACGTACGTATGTACATACTTACGTATTTGAACACGTAAGTATGTACGTGAATACTTACGTATGTATGCCGTATTTACGTACGGGAATACTTACGTAAGCACGTATTTACGTACGTACGTGAATACATACGTACATGAATACTTACGTAAGTACGTTAGTATATACTTACATACGTACGTGAATTCTTAGGTTAGTACGTAATTACGTACGTATGGGAAAACTTAGGTACTTATGAATGTACAGTACTTACATACCGGTATGTAAATACTTAGGTAAGTACGTATGTACGTACGTTTCGTGAACACTCACGTACGTACTTACGTATGTGAATACTTACGTAAGTTCATACCTTTGTACATACTTCTGTAAACACATACATACGTGTGTACGTAAGTACGTACATGAATGCATCAGTAGGCCAACATACATAGATAAGTATGCAAGTATGTACGCAAGTACGTACATCAGTGCGTATGTAAGTACATACCTGGGTGCATATGTAGGCATGAACATACGTTCGTACATGAGTACATAATTATGTACGTGGATGTGTACATAAGTACGTACGTAGATGCGTACGTAAGTACATACACGGGTGCATACATAAGCACGTACAAGGTACGTACCTGGTGTACCTAAGGAAGTACCCTCCAAGTCGCAGGTAACTCGCCGCTCTTATGGTCGGGGTCATGTAATCGATAATATGTGCCTCTATTTCCAAGCCATGATCCTGTAAGGGTGGTCTGGAGGTCCCTTTGCGAGAGCGAGACTTTATGCCATAAAATGGCAGCCGACACAGTTTCTGCATGTAAGTGTAAACCCGAAAGGGAGCGGCGCGGCTGGTAAGGGAGGCACCAAGAGCGTCCGACAGTTTGTGAATCCAGGGCCAGGTTCCACTACTATACAGAATAACAGTCCTAACACAGGCAGCACAGAAGGGACCTTTAGCACTGAGGGAGAGCCCTCCCAGTGTTAGGAGAGGCAACATCTCCATGAATTTTCTCAATCATTCCTAACCCAACCACAGAGCTAGTTCCAGTTCCACTTTCACTACATATCACCCAATTAAAAAAAAAGGAAAAAAAAAAAAACTCCTTCATACTCAAGAGACTCTCTAGCATGAGCAGTCCTTTCATGCCTGACAATCTCTACATGCCTTCCCCGACACACCATGTACACGAAATCAGCATTATTGTGCAACCAAATTCTAATACCAAATATCTCTTATATCACGCACTTATCACAAACACCGCACTAACAGGAGTTATTTCCTACACCCTCGTGACAAACTGCCCATGGCCACACTCACTCTGCTTTGACAGTACTGGCACCTGAAACAGATATCATCACTTTCGTTTTATTTGCATTTACTCTCAAATCTTTGTGCCCCATTCCATCTCTCCGTTTCCTAAATCTGCAGTCAACACCAAGTCAGCAGCACACAACACCTCCCATGGGAGTACATTTCTGAAGTTCCATGACAAGGCTTCAGGCACCATGACAAAAACTAATGGGCTTAAGACTGACCCCTGCTGCACGCCAATATTCACCGGAAATTTGTAACCCAAATCTCCATTCACTCTCACCTGAACGTGAGCAGCAACGTCTCAATCTATCTATTTACCTAGACTGCTTCCCCCAAGGAAAGGGAGATAGCCGAGACAGGACGACATACTCCCAATTTACTCATCCACTCAAACACATTCATTCGTATCTTCACCCCAAAGGGAGAAGGGACAGATCCTCACCGCACCACGAGGGTCAACTGCGCAGTGCAATCAGTGACATCCGCAGCAGGGCCCAACAGAAGAGCTGGTTTACCCCTGCCACATCATAATAGACCCATGTCTTTACCCGCACCTGAACTGATCGGCTGATTAGACCAAATGCGAGAGGATATCCTCTCACGATTGCGTCATCAATTATTCATTCACAATTTCTCTCCAATCATTTCTATCACACACAGCCACTTTTCCTTGCTCAACAGACATCCCTCTCTCATCCTACGCTCTCTTCACACTGTCCATCCATCCTATTCATGGTCTTCCTCTCGGCCTTACACCTCTCACATCAGATCTAATTATCTTCTTCACAAATTGCTCATTATTCATTCTCTCCATATGCCCAAACCATGGCAACACCCTCTTCTCAGCTCGATCAGCCATCTCCCGCACAACTCCAGTTCTCCTTCGCGCTTCGTCATTTCTAACTCGATCCATATGCATCACTCCACACATACTCCTCATGCACCTCATCTCCATTACATTGAAACTTTTCCTCTCTGCTACACCCATATTCCATGTTTCAGTCTCATATAACGCAGCTGGTACCACAACACTCTCATGCATCCTTCTCTTTACATCCATTCTAAGCAAACGACATCTAAACACTTTTCCATTCCTCCCAGCACCTTTCCTACTTCATTCATTCTATACTTCACATCTGCATCTATTCTTCCAGCCACAGCAACATGTGACCCTAAATACTGAAAACACTCTACCTCCTCAAGCAACTCACCATTCAAAACTATATTCATCCTCCTACCATCTACCAACCTCATACATTTTCATCACTTTACTCTTATTCTCATTTGTTTTCAATTTCCTCCTTTCACACACCCTTCCAAACTCCTTCACCTACTGTCTCAACCTCTCCTCTGAATCAGCCACCAGTGCAGTATCATCCACAAACAGCAGCTGCTTCAGATTCCACTCTACCATCAGCATACAGCAGGCTCAGACCTCCACCTAACACTGTTGCATTCACCTCCCTGACAACACCATCCACATAAATAATAAACAACAAAGGCGACATCACACATCTATGCCGCAGCCCCAGGCTCTCGGGAAACCAATCATTCACTGAATTTCTCACTCTTACATATGCTCTACTATTTATATAAAAACTTTTCACTCCTTTTAGCAACCTTCCACTAGGTACATACAATCTCAAAACTGTACACAAAGCCTCCCTATCAGTTCTATCATACGCTTTCTCTAAATCCATGAACGCCCAAAGCACATCCTTACCTTTCGCTAAATACTTTTCACACACCTTTCTCACAGCAAACACATAATGCACGCATCCCCTCCATCTCCTAAAGCCACACTGCTCATCACCAATCACTCGCTCTGTACCCTCTCTAACTTTCTTAATTAACACTCTACCATACACCTTACAACACTCAACAGACTTATACTACTAAAGCTAGTACATTCATACTTATCACCCTTACCTTTATACAGTTGGACCACACAAGCACTTGCCCAGTCAACTGGCACCATACCTTTCACAAAGCACACATTCAACAATCTTACTAACCAGTCAAAAATAGTCACTCCACCACCTTTCAGGCATTCCACAGCACATCTACCCATCCCTGCAGCTTTTCCTGTTTTCATCTCCTTTACTGCCTCCTCCACTTCCTCCATAGTGATCAAAGAATCATTAAAGCTCTCCCAACACATTTATTTCTTGCACCATTCCATCTGCCACAATCTCAGCCTCCCTTTCCTCCTCTACATTTAACAATCTTCCAAAATACTACACCCATCTCTTCCTTACTGCATACATCTCATTTAACATGCTTCCATCCTCTGCTTTTACTCACTCTTCTTCCCAGACTCTCTCTTTCGCACCCTTTTCGCCTCCTTCCAAATCATTTTCTTGTTTTGTTGAAAATTCTGTCAACTGCCTACCCCATCCTGTGGCGGGGGGGAGGGGGAACCAATCTGGCTGCACTATGGGGTAGCACTACTACTCTGTGGCCAGGTTTTGTTAGGAAGAATTATGCCATCGTATTCCCTGCGTGTAGTGAAGGGCGACTAAAAGGGGCGGGGTTAGGGGACTAGGCACCCCCTCCTCTGTATTTTAGTTCCTAAAAAGAGACAGGTCATAGAAAGGTATGGGCGATTGAGTTATCCCCATACCCTGAAGATTGGATCTATAAGTGTGCGTGGATGTAATACGATTGAGGCTAAAAGGGAGGAGATTGGGAGAATGTTTGTGAGAAGAAAGTTGGATGTGTTAGCTTTGAGTGGAACAAAAATGAAAGGGAAAGGTGAGTCTAAGTTTGGAAGTGTGAATGGAAGATTGTCAGGTGTTGATAGAGGAAGGGCAAAGAAGTGTTTGGCTTTGTTAGTGAGCCCGGAAGTACAGCAGTGTGTGACTGAATGGAAGGATGTGTCATTGAGACTGATGTTTGTGAAAGTGAAATTTGAACGTGAGTTGTGGGTATTTGTGAGTGCATATGGGCCTGGTAGTGAAAGGGATGAAGAAGAGAGGGAGTTTTTCTGGAATGATGTTGAGTGTCTGCAGAGTTTTGGAGCAAATGTGAATGTGGTAATGATGGGAGATCTGAATGCTAGAGTGGTAAATGTAGCAGTTGACGGTGTAGTTGGTATGCATGGTGTGCCTGGAAGAAATAAAAATGGGGACCGAAAGATAGGGATGTGCGTTGAGCGAGAGATGGCGATTAGAAGTACATTGTTCGAGAAGAAAGATATTTATAAGTATACAAGGGTGAGACAGGAGGGTGGAATGGCTGTTGATAGAGCATTGATGGACTATGTGGTTGTGTCCAGGAATGCAATGGGAAGATTGTTAGATGTGAGAGTTTTGAGAGGGGAGGGTAGAGGTATGTGTGACCACTACCTGGTGGAGGGAAAGTTAAGAGTAGGTAAGAGATGGGTGAGAGCTAGGAGAGTTAGGTGTAGCAGGGAGGTTTTGAAAGTCGGTGAGTTAGATAAAAGAGAGAAAACGATAGAGTATCAGAAGAAATTGAAAGATGAGTAGATCGCAGTGAAAGATCAGGAGAATGGCAGTGTGGAGGAGGAATGGCAGTTGTTTAAGAGTGCTGTGGTGGGATATGCGGAAGAGGTGTTTGGTGTGAGACGAGTGGGTGGTGGTGTAAGAAAGGGAAGTGAATGGTGGACCGAGGAAGTAAGTATGGCTGTGGCTAAAAAGAGACGTGCATATGAAGTGTGGCTGTACAGGAAGGATGAGGTGTCATATGAAAGGTATAACAAAAAAATGAATAGGGCGAGGAGCAACAACATACATAACCAAAACCACTCTAACCAGCCACACGATCTCAAGCCTTCTCAGTGCCCTCTTCACCACCTCCCTAGTGACTCTGTCAAAGGCCCTCTACAGTTCATCAAAGCTTAGCTTCCTTTTCTTTTCTATATATTTTTTCTGAAGCTGTCGGGCTTTGGATCTTCTAGGACTCTCCATTACCTTCATTATCTGGTCGAATAGTACTGTCTCCATAATTTCATCATTCCAGGGCATCCAGATCTAGGACTCTACCTCTCTACCATAGCACTTTTTCGTGACTAGCCTCACATTCTGATTTTCATATCTTGATACAGCTTAATAACAAAATGAAAAGTATGCTTTAGAAATATTTCATAGTACATCCTCGTGCCAGGCATCATACGTGAGTGTTGATATAATGATACAGCCGAACATCACGATAAAGGGATTTCAATCTGAGCCCAAATTATCTGGAAAAGAATGTGGTTTACGCCTATCGATGCAGAAGAGCAGGTGGTGCATTGGTAACAAATTTAGCTTGCAACTGAAAGAGCTTCAGTTCAGACTGTTGGATAAAGTCTGTTTTCCCTTTTTCCATGTTTACCCCACGTTACTGAAAACCTTGATGCAAATCCAATGGAGTCGTAGCGAACATTAACTGTCGGCTTTAACGACTCTCGTGTAGCTTATAGGCATTATTCCTTTGCATTCATACCTTTACTCCGATGACCTATCATATCCGGTATTATTGCCGCCACCAGATTATTTCATTCAGATTAGGAAATCCTTCTCGAAATGGAAGAGTTAAAAATAACCGTTCTTAATTCCATCATTACTAGTGGCAGGTAGTGGTGACCATCATACACTCACTTGATGTAGAGTTGCCTACTTCTTCCTTCACTTTTATCATTCTATTTCTGTTTCTGCTATCCTGTCTTCCTACCTATGTTATATTCTTTCCTGTTACTCTTTATTACTCTTTTTTTCTACTTCAAGTGGTTCTACACTGAGTGACGTTTAATGGTTTAGTTTAATCCAGGACACCATTTACAACGCCGGGTGGCAGCCAAATAACCAGGTCACGCAGTGAATTGGAACCTATTTTAGTGCCCCTGTTAAATGGGTCGAAAGACGCAAATGTGACTTATGCTCAAGAAAAAAAACCTCCACACATTTCCCCGCACCTGTCTGTGGTGAGACGCTGTCAATCGCAAGGGAACATTGGTTCACAGCATGGTTGCTTGCCTGTGGTTGATGGGTTTCCTCGGCCAGACAGACTGAGGTTGATCGACAGTGAGAACAACTCCTTCAATAACAGAGATGTGTCTTAAGATTAATAAAATAGTCTGGTATCAGCAAAAATAAAACTTAAAATTGGTCATCAGACTGAGGTGATAAAGATTTTTCTTTTAAATATTGCATGTTTTTTCATGCAACTATTTTTGAGAAGTTGGACAGATTTGGAGACTAATTTATTTCACCCGCGCTCGTGAAGCAAGAACGGGTGTTACGATTTGATCAACATGTGTGTGTGTGTGTGTGTGTGTGTGTGTGTGTGTGTGTGTGTGTGTGTGTGTGTGAAATAACCTAAACAGTTTCTACCCGATTTTAACGAATATGGGAGAATGGTTTCATGGTTAACCAAGGGACTAATTTATTGCTTCTGAAAACAGCAAGTCATGGGACAAGGTCACAGAGTTAGATCATTGACTAGCCTAGCGAAGATGATTTAAATATTTATGCAATTCAGACCAAACTTTGGGGAAGGGTTGAAGGTAGAGAAGGAACAAATTTATTATATTCTGAGAATCATTCAAAGATCAAAGTCTTAGGGCAAGGTTTATATTTCGACCCTAGTGTCTGTGTGTGAACAAAATAATCAAAACAGTTTTGGTCTGAGTTGGATCAATCGTGGTGAATGGGCTGAGAATCACCGAAGGGGTTGACCTACTAGTTATTTTTTATCTTTTTCACTGTGTCACAAGGGAAAGTCACATAGCAAGGCCAACATAAACATTTTTTGTTATTATCCAATTTAGATCGCAGTTTGCTAAAGTGTTCATGGAAGGCAAGGATAAACATATCTGATTTACACAACAGTCAGTCAAAAGTCAATATCACAGTGACTGATCAGGGTGAAAGTCAAATGGAACCAAATTTAGCTATATGAATTATTGTTTGGTTTGTATCAACTTAGTGGTTTGGTTAAAGGTTGCCAGAGGGTTTGTCATAATGTATTTGAGAGCAATATGCCAGTAATAAAATTCACATGGTTAAGCGACTTATCTAGTTTTTGCGAGATTTAACCCAAATTTTGTAGAAGAGTTTGGGTTAAAACAAGGGTAAAGAGATTCGCTTTTGATAACAGTCTGTCAAAGCTCAAGGTTACAGCTAAAGACCAAAAAGCAAAATCTGAGGAAGAGGTCAGCGCACACAGTTCTGATCAGATTTAAAGAAGTTGGTGGAAAAGTGTCGTGCAAGAATGAAGTAATATCGATTTTGGGTTCAATTAGCCGAAGAGCACGGTCACAGGGCAAAGCCCAATTCCCGGCCCTTAGACGCGCTGTACACTCTGAGTGCTCCTCCCTGTTTATTCTTGCTCCTTTCAGAAGGATTTGATTCATCTTTCGGGAAACCTAGTGTAGTGAACGGATAATTGAAGGTTACATGTAACTTTACCATTTTGGAAAATACCTATCCAACTTAAAAAAAAAAAAAAAAAAAAATGCCCAGAGAAAATACAAATACAATGAGAAATACGTCATCTAAATGAAAATGTTAACAGGCACTGTTTGTTATTAACTTTAAACTGAACCCTTTGAGCCCAGTGATGTAATACATTAACATATTCTCATTGCCTCTGGAATTTTGGTCAGCGAATGAGACACATCCAACTAGAAATGTTTGCTACAGTTTTCATCAACCCTTCTGCCACGAAGTCAGTCCTAATTTGGATAAAAATCGTTGGGATGTGGGGAAGAAATACAAATTCACGTTATCGGACTAAAGAGGTCAATCATGAGAGAACGTCCAACAAAAGTACTAGAACGAAATCCTACTGTCTATTTTGCAATTATATCAAGAACTAACGAGTCGTAGAGACGGGGCCAACCACTCACTGAGGGCATTTTTACTCTGTTTATTTGACTTTTGGTTTATATATGATGAATGATACATCGATATCAAACTTCAATTTTTTTTTTTTTTTCAAAATAAAAACTCTGCCAATCAGGCAGCCAGGCGGCAAGAAATGTTTATGGTAAAGCACTGTATCTTGTTGATTATCGGCTGCACAATACTCATTGAGGTATATGATCAAGTGTTCAGTACCAGTCTTCTCTCAGCAATTTTCAATCCAGATCCCTATTTCAGGTCAAGGTACGGATGAACTGGGATATAGAACATATTATCATTCAACGGTCTCATAGCCGTCCCAAGAACTTCTCAGTTCGGGGCACTCTGAGAACGCTAACCACTGACACCCCCATATAGAAAGTAAAGTATATCCATTAGAGCACCTTCCACTGCTGTGCAGATAACATGATGTTTAAAGCTGGGGCTGTATCTGATAAAGCAGAACTTTTCGCTCAGACTTTCTCCAATTTCACTTTAGACGTTTCCGGTTCTGTTCCTCCACCACTTTCCCTCTCTGACTTCCTCATGGCTGACATTAAAAATTCTTCAGTTGATCTATTTTCTGCCATCACTGGTCTCAATACTAACTAGGCATATGGACCTGGTGGGGTCGCTCCTGTTGTCCTCAAGAACTGTGCTTCTGTGCTTACCCCCTGTCTAGGTAATCTCTTTCGCCTATGTCTGCCAACTTTTACCTTTCCGTCTTGCTAGAAGTTGTTTTCATTCAGCCTGTCTCAATGAAGGGTGACCATTTCCAGCCCTCTAACTCCCGTCCAATGGCTTTAACATCCTCTTCTTGAAAAAGTTTTTGATTCAGTTCCTAACAAAAGAATTTTAAGGCACATTTCTTATCACAATCTTTCCGATCGTCAGTATGGGCTCCGCCAGGGACGCTCCACTTGCGATCTTCTCACCTACCTGTCAGACTCATTTTCATCCTCCTTCAAGGACTGGCGAAAGCTTTGCCATTGCACTTGACACCTCAAAGACATTCGATGGAGTCTGGAATGAATCTTTAATATCCCAAATGCCTTCTTGCAGTTTCTCTCCTTTTGTCTGTGCTTTCATCTTGAGCTTCTTTTCTGGTTGTTCTGTAGCTGCTCTTGTAGACGGCTAACGTTCTTC
Source organism: Coenobita brevimanus (assembly GCF_032717465.1). Taxonomy (NCBI): domain Eukaryota; kingdom Metazoa; phylum Arthropoda; class Malacostraca; order Decapoda; family Coenobitidae; genus Coenobita; species Coenobita brevimanus. The sequence goes on from NC_136961.1 coordinate 9,307,738, forward strand.
TAGAGCTATCAATAGTGGTGTTCCTCAGGGCTCTGTCCTATCACCAACTCTCTCCCTTCAATATTTAAGTGACCTAAGCTGTACATCTAACTCTATTCACTTATATGCTGACGACTCCACCCTTCACGTCTCCACTCGCTTCTCATAGCATTGATCTCAGCAATTACTTTAACAAGAAAGGAAAGATTTTATGCCACACCTAATGTCTGACTTGGTTCATATCTCTGACTGAGGTAAAAGTATTCTTGATTTTAATGCATCAAAACTCAGTTCCAACATCCTGCAACCCGTCAAAGCCTTTCACCGGGCTATCCTCTAACCTTTTACAAATATCCAACTCAATCCTGCATCATCTTTGAACATAGTTTGGGTTTCATTCTCTCGGGATTTATTTTTGAAAGATCATATTACCTTCCTTGTAATATTTGTTTCCAAGAAGTTAGATGTACCAAGCCGACTCCGTTACTTCTTAATCCCTGTACAGTAACTGATGACTTTATACGTGGGTTTTATTTGCCCCTGTATGGAGTAGAATGTTCACATGTAGGGAAGCTCCCCACATGTAGGTCTTCTCAGCATGGTAGTCGAAGGCTTTTGATCTCATTAACTCTCCCCTCTCTACTTGTTCACATTATCTTTTGTCTTTTTGCCACATCTTTGCATCTTTGTCTCTTTTCTATCGCTACTTCAATGATCACTGCTCTTCTGAAATGTCTGCTTGCATCTTTCCATCGCCAAGCGATGGGGTTGTCCCTTCTAGTAACAAACTCAAATCCCGCTCCTGTCCAACTCTCTAATTTAAGAGTTAACTGTTACTGCCAAGCCTTCTTGTGCAAGAGGTCAACATTGGAACTGCCTTCCTCTGTCTACGCGAGTATTTCCCACCGCCTATGACCTCCAGTCTTTTAAAATCAGTGAGCCCAGGCATCTCGAAATTAACGAATCTTGAATAATATTGAGCTATTTGTTACCTTTTTTTTTCTCTCTCTCTGTTTTTAATGGAGGCAACAGTCTTGCGGGCTTCTGGCCTTTGGTTCCTTCTTATATACATATATATATATATATATATATATATATATATATATATATATATATATATATATATATATATATATATATATATATATCAGCAGCAGCAGCAGGAGTTTGAGTGTCCACTGCAGGACCGGCCTATCCTGACCAAAGTGGGGGCAATACAGCCAATGTATCTCTACCAAGTGGCTTAGGCTGTCTGGTAGAGATTGTATGTAGGGTGAGATGTGCTTGTAAGTGTGATTGTAATGTTGGAGTGGCTTTGGATGTGTGTGTAGTCTGTGAACCAAGAGTAATCGGCCAGCGCAAGCTGACTGCGTGCAAGCATACTTTATAGTACGCAACACTGGTTCAACCACAGCACACTTTATGTCTGCCAAAGCAGTACATGGGTGAGTGAACACTCCCAAAGTTTATTACCCTGGCGGGGTGGGAACCCTGGTTCTCCCATGTACGAAAATGCACACTCTACCACTGTACCACGGAGGCTCTCTCTCTCTCTCTCTCTCTCTCTCTCTCTCTCTCTCTCTCTCTCTCTCTCTCTCTCTCTATATATATATATATATAAAATCATCATCCGTACCTCCTTTCCCACCCTAGGGCAGGGTGAGGAGTAGCAATGCCCCCAAAGCCCAAATTTGCCCTATCCAATGGGCCACGCTTCCATTCACTCATCATTTAAGCCCCCGGAATCCGGGCTCTATCAGATACGTCAAAAACATTCACCACGTTCTGTAGCTTCACATAAACGTATCCGATATAGTCAGTCCGGATGCTACTAAGATAAAAACGGGTGCAAAATCCCTGATCATGCACTTCTCACAACATTCATCCAGCCAGCTCGATCTCTTGTCAGTTCCCGAGCCTCACCGACTTCCAAGCCTCTCTTCCTCACACACCCATCCACCAGATCTCTCCACCTTCTCCTTGGCCTACCTCTCCTCCTCCTTCCATCAAATTCGCTCAGATATGCCTTTTTCATTACTCTATTTTTATCCATTCTCTCCACATGACCATACCGTCTAAGTACACTTTCTTCGATTCTGGTGTCCACAGACTTCCTCACCCTACATCTTTCACGAATCACATTATTTCGTATCCTATCGACCCTCTGTACCCCACATACATTCCTCAGCAATCCCATCTCCACTGCTCTTATTCTTCACTTTTCATTTTCATGCCACACCATAGTCACATCCATATGTTATAGTTGGCACTAACACTTCTTCATATAACTCTCGTGCAGTTGCAACGCTCAAGCCTCTGTTTCTTTATCAAGGCCTTCATTGCGCCATCTACTTTTCTTCCTTGTGTCGCTCTACTTTCAACTTCTTTTGCACATTTTCCTCTCTTTTCTATCACTGTACCCAGGTATTTGAACTCTCTCACCAGTTCCTGTCCCTCTCCATTCACTGTAACACCGCACTGGGAGTCACCTTCTCTCTCAGTAACCATCACTTTCCTCTTTTCTACATTTGCCCTCAAGGCACGACGCTCACTGACATCAGTAAAACTCAGCACCAGCCTACCATGTTCTTGTCCAGTATTTGCAAGTAGTACTGCATCATCAGCATACAACAAATTTGGGATATTCCATCCATCATCATTCATTACCAACGCCATCCCCCTCTCCATTACTCATGTTTTTACCTGTCTCATCACCCCATCAATATATATATTGAACAAACATGGGGACATCACCCAGCCTTGTCTCACGGCCACACCGATTGTGAGCTATTCACTTTAGATGCCCATTAACCCTTACACATGCTTCACTACCATCATACGGCACCCAGCGCTTACCATCTACAGCGTACATGCGCAAAACTTTCCACAATCTTTCTCTGTCCACTTTGTCGTACGCTTTTTCCAGACCCATGAATGCCATAAACACCTTATGGTCCTTATTCTCACAAGCCTTCTCTGTCTCACTGCAAATATTATACAAATCTTCATAATAGTTTGCTCGTGTATCGGTCTTTTTGATCCTCATATTTTCTCACATTAATATTTATTCTCGTTTGATCTTGAAGTGTATAGGAACTGAATGAACAAAAACAAAACTGTAATCATTCCACTTGGTATGTTTTTGCTGCCTCTATCTACCTACCTACCTATCTATCTATCTATCTATCTATTATATACTGAAGAGGATGCATTTATTTCTCGGGTTAATGGAGGGTATGTGTTACCCCTGCAGCTCATAATACCTCTTCTAAGTACATTAAAATTATTTGGAGATGGCAAAAACAAAATACAAAAGACTATTTGGAATGAAAGGGATAGCCAATATAATCCGTTGGCGCGTTTTTAATTCCAATATAGGTACTGTCAAAGACGAGGAAGATTGGCCATGTGCAGTTTGCCACAAGGGCGTGGGAAGTAATTCCATCTTGTGCGGCGTGTGTGATAAATGGGTGCATAAGAGGTGTAGTGGTATCAGAGGTAGACTGCGAGATAATGCTGATTTTATGTGTACGGCTTGCCGGGGTGAGCAGGTGGAGATTGTCAGACGTGAAAGGATTGAACTTGCTGGTGAATCTCTTGAGTGTGTGGAAGAGTTTTGTTATTTGGGAGACATGCTGTGTGCTGGAGGTGGGGCAGAAGCTAGCTCTGTGGCTAGGGTGAGAAGTGGTTGGAAGAAGTTCAGGGAGCTCTTGCCTCTCCTGACATTGAGAGGGCTCTCCCTACGTGCTAAGGGGTCTTTGTATGCAGCATGTGTTAGGAGTGTAATGCTGTATGGCAGTGAGGCCTGGGCAGTGTAGGAGGAAGATATTCGCCGGCTCAGACGTACAGAAATGACAATGATTAGGTGGATGTGCAGTGCGTCCCTGCGTCCAAGGCCTGGAGGGGCTGGGTTGTGAGGTAGGATGGGACTGGAGTGTATTGGTGTTGTGATGAGGAGAGGTAGATTGAGGTGGTTTGGACATGTGGAGAGGATTGGGGATGATAATTGGGTGAGGAAGGTGAGAAGTGTTAATATTGGGGGTGGGGTTTTGAGGGGTAGACCGAGAAAGACATGGGACGAGGTCATTAAGTGTGACCTTAGGGTTAAGGGACTGAACAGGGAGGCCGCAATGGATCGTGCAGCGTGGAGAGCCGCCATTAGGTGACCAAGGCCGACACATGCAAGCATGTTGGAGCCTTTAAAAACGAAACGAAACGAAACGTACCACAACACGATTTTATTCAGCTTTGAAGAGACTTTTAGGAATGGAGAAGTGAGAGTCATTGTTGATTCAAAAGGTCTGTCCTAAGTTTAAGAAAATCGTCTGGTGATAGCAGGGAAAATGCATGAATTTGTTAAGGAAGTGAAGAGGTTCAGGTATAAGGTACACTACATGATAAATAGCTAACGAAGAGGTGCTTCAAAGTCTTTTATTCATATCACCATCAGGTAATTCTATTCAGTTTGTTAAATCCAGTAATGAAGGAGTAAATGAGACTATATACTGTAATCCAGAATAAAATAATCTGTTTGTTGCAAGAATACAATAAGAAAGTAACTGTAGTGAATTTGTAAACACTTTGGCTGCATTATTCAAAGTTCGGCATTGTATTCTTACTATTTACAGACTTTTTATTAATCGAAGAGAAGCCTTGGAAAGTCAGAATAAAAAGGCTTTGAAATAATGCCACGAATGTCATTAAAACAGTCAGTCAAATTCCCACTCTGCCCACAAAACAGGCAATAATCGATTACACAGAAGGTCCACACTGGTAGTGCTGGATGAACACAGGGACAAGGAGGAAACAAACTTGGTTCAAGAGTCTGACCACGTCCGAGAATCAAACTCAGGTTCTGACAGTCACGAACTGGACGTACTAACAAATGCAACATTAGCTCCGCTGCCACCTGTAGTTCATTTATTTGATCTAGCCAGAGACTTTTGTTTTTTGGCAGCTTATTAACGGCAGCTCAGTAGGACTCAACATCCATCCCATAGAACCTTTTGTGCCTAGCACCGTATTCCAACGTCAATCCCTAGTTGCAGTTCAATATTCACAACAGAGAGATGGCCATTTTATGCCTAGTTAAAGTGCACAGGTTATAGGGTGTGGCCTCTTAGCCCACTGCCCTACACAATGACGTCACTTCCTGTATCAACAAATGTCCATTGTTAGTCATAATTACCCTACTGTACAACTTACAGCCTGAATAACTGTAGCGATTACACATTCTCTCTTTCTCTCTCTCTCTCTCTCTCTCTCTCTCTGTGCTGTGTGCGTGTGTGTGTGTGTGTGTGTGTGTGTGTGTGTGTGTGTGTGTGTGTGTGTGTTTTGACTTTGCACACACATTTGACAGCCCAGCAGTGTTCCTACATTACCACCAACTTTCTCTTGTTACCTTTCGACACTCACACCCCACCCTCCATACTGAAAATATGCTTGGGGCGTCTCATTCAGGACTGGTATAACGATACTGGCGAGGGTGATTTTAAGACATGGCAGCGAGTCTAGTGGAACAGCAGTAAGATTTGCTTTCATGAAATTCCTATAATCAAATTGCTCTCTGACCTTGTCCGGGATTGATCTTCTATTCCTCCAAACACCAGATCTCTTCTCTAACCCTTTGATCACCATTTCCCTTGCCTATCAAGTAATCAGTTACTGTTTTCCCGAACTGTCTCATTTCATCACACTTCCTCCGTCAGTTTAAATGGAATGTTCTTAATCCCTTCAAGACGACGAAATTTATACTATGGTTTTGCTATATTCAGATGATTTTAGATGGTTTGGGAGAGACCTTCGTAACCAGAGGATTTAGATACAGTACACATTGACCTCTTCAGTAAGAGAGATCCTTCCTAAGCTGAAAACAACTATTTGGAGGTAGGAAGAAAAAACTTTTTTAGTATGGCATCAACTTAAGGAAAGATAACCTTTCAATGGGTATGTAGGTATGCATGTATGTGCTATTTATATAGTATTATTTAATTAATAAAAAAAAATGAGAGAGAGAGAGAGAGAGAGAGAGAGACACACACATTATTAGTTCATGCATTCTAAACGCCACAATTGTACGCGTATTTATTGTGTGCTTCAAGGATGATATCAAACTTAATGCCACATAACAGTATGCTGCCTGACGTAATGCAGGGACGTTCATTCTATTCTCATGCCAGCACTTACTGTTGGATCCCATCCAGTTCTACGTTGACAGGCAACATTTTAAAGTCGGAGGAATGTAGCTACGTTGTGATTATTTGTATACAACTGAATTACGAGATACATAGGGTGGCCCGTATAGCGCTCCACTTAAGACTCACCTAAAATTATCTTATGCAGTGTTGTGTGCACTAGCTGTTGACAGTAGTGGTACTACTGCCACCGTTGCTTAGATAAAATGTACTGCCACTGGCGCTTCAGCTACTTTTTACTCTCCACCTGACAGAGTCAGAGGAGGGTGTTGTTATTGCTGGGATCAATAGGTGTCGGTGGCAGGGCAGCTGGCCGGGCGTAGAAATTTCGTTTCCGGGGCAGAACACAGAAAGTATTCACTGTACCTGTAGTCATTATATTTTACCTAGTTTTGTGTTTTATAGTGAACTGCTGCCATTTGATAGGCAAAATGCCATCTTTAGCATTTTTTTTTTTATATATATAATGTAAAAGTAAAAATCCAGAGATTTCAATGCGACCTGCATAAGGAATCTGAAAGGCCCAGGTTATGTCTTAAAGGCGTTCTCCTTATGCCCGTCTGGAAAGGATTGGTGGGGGGAGTTTTTTTTTTTTTTTTTTTATGTGACCGACTCTGGGCATAGGCTTCACAGCCTGCTTTCAAGGCCCAGTAGTCCTCCTTCGTACCGCACACCTCTATGCGCTTGGTTAGTTATGCTGGGAGCTGGCGGCTATGTGCTTGGTCAGGTGGAGTGATGCAACAACGTAGCGTTGTATATGTTTTGGAAAAGTAGTGCACTACCGCTACTCCATTCGCTACCGCCACTTCAAAGAGACAGTATTTTTAAACAATATTTCCGTAGTAATTTAAGTACACTTCGGCATTTCACACTGATATTTATATCAGTAAAGTGCATTCCAGATGCAGTTACGGCTTTCATTTAGTAAAATTCAAATAACATATTAACTGTTTAGTAATTTCAATGACAGGAAATACACTGGCATTTAAAAATTACTAATCCTTGTGAAAATTAATATCGATTAGTCTTCATTACTAAATCAAAATATACCGAATTAAATACAAAATTTATTAGAATTGTCTGTGACATCTGCAACCATAACCGCATCCGCAGAACGTTTCAATTGAATTTCAAATCCTCATTTACTTACGAATTCTCATTGAAATGAAAAGTTATAATAGTCTCTGAGGAGAGAAAATCCATATTAAAGATGTCTCTCTCTCTCTCTCTCTCTCTCTCTCTCACACACACACACACACACACACACACACACACACACACACACTCACAACAGCAGCAACAACAACGGATTTTGTGGGAAGTTTATTTTGTACTTGGTATGTGTACTATTGTAAGGCTAGCAGAATTAAACGTACTAACTGTCACCGATCAATACTATGCCCACTTTAACCTGACCTAAAGCTGCTATATCTCCATCTTGAATACTGAGTTGTAACAGCTGATTGACACTAGTATATGATGCAAGTCATGAGGAAGTGCTGTGGAAAGGATGAAAAGCCACAATACTGTCTTATTCTGCCAATGAACTACTTTACGTGAAAGAAGCTGCAAAAGGAGAAAGATCTGGGGCAGTTTAGGTAAAATGACTATAGTCAGCAACGCTGTGTTATGGTGAATATGAGTCCACCATACATAGTGAATTCTTCTTACCTGTGGGTACATTCTTTTTATCGGGAATGTTAATAATTTTTTTTTTTTTTTATGCGAGGAAGAAGGAACCAAAGGCCATGAGCCCGCAGTAACAGTTCCCTCCAAGAGAAAAACAAAATACAATAGAGAGCCAAATTCAAGATCCGATCATTTTGAGATGCCTGGACACACTACGTTTGAAAGACTGGAGATCATAGGCAGCAGGAAATACAGACAGAGGGAGACAGTTCCAGAGCTGACCTGTTGCATAAATGAAAGACTGGGAGTAACGGTTAACTCTTGCATTAGAGAGTTGGACAGAAAAGGGATGAGAGTTTGCTGCCAGACGGGTGCTACACGCCCGTCGTAGAGGTGGAGGAATGCAAGCAGACAGTTCAGAGGAGCAGTGGCCATTAAAGTAGCGATAGAAAAGAGATAAAGATGCAACAGTGCGGCGAAGAGACAGAGGTTGAAGGGTGTCAGTAAGAGGAGGAGAGTTAATGAGACGAAAAGCCTTTGACTCCACCCTATTGAGAAGAGCTGTATGTGGGGAGCCTCCCCACACATGAGAGTTGTACTCCACACAGGGGCGGATAAAACCCCTGTATAGAGTCAACAATTGTGCAGGGGTAAAGAAAGAGCGGAGTCGGCTTAGCACACCCAATCTCTTGGAAGCAGATTTTACAAGAGATGCAATATGATCTTTCCAAGATAAGTCCCGAGTAAACGAAACCCCAAGCATGTTCAACGATGATGCAGGATTAAGCTGAATATTATTAAACATTAGTGGGTATACCTGTGGAAGACTTTGTCGGGTTGATAGGTGTAAGAACTGAGTCTTAGATGCATTAAAGACAACCATATTATTTTTACCCCAGTCAGAGATATGAGCCAAGTCAGACATTAGGTGTGCCATAGCCTCATCCCTTGTTTCTTGAAGTAACTGTTGAGATGGGCGTTGTGGGAACCGAATGGAAAGGTGAAGGGTGGAGTCATCAGCATATGAGTGGATAGGGTTAGATGTACAGCTTAGAAGATCATTGATGAATAAAAGGAAGAGAGTAGGTGATAGGACAGAGCCCTGAGGAACACCACTGTTGATAGATCTAGGAGAAGAACGATGGCCGTCTACAACAGCGGCAATAGAACGACCAGAAAGGAAGCTAGCGATGAAGGCACAGATAGAAGGATAGAAACCGTAGGAGGGCAGTTTGGAAATTAAAGATTTATGCCAGACTCGATCGAAAGCCTTTGAGATGTCAAGTGCAATGGCAAAGCTTTCGCCAAAGTCCCGAAAGGAGGATGACCAGGAGTCTGAAAGGTAGGTGAGAAGATCGCCAGTGGAGCGTCCCTGACGGAACCCATACTGACGATCGGAAAGAAGGTTGTGATAGGAAAGATGCCTTAAAATTTTTCTATTAAGAATTGACTCGAAAACTTTTGAAATACAGGACGTTAAAGCAATTGGACGATAGTTGGAGGGTTGGGAGTGGTCACCCTTCTTTGGGACTGGCTGAATGAGGGCAAACTTCCAGCAAGAAGGAAAGATTCAAGTTGACAGACAAAGGCGAAATAGTTTGCCTAGGCAGGGTGTAAGCACAGAAGCACAGTTCTTGAGAACAACAGGAGGAACCCCATCAGGCCCATATGCCTTGTTAGTACTGAGGCCAGTGATGGCAGAAAATACATCATCTGAAGAAATTTTAATGTCAGCCATAAGGAAGTCAGAGGGGGGAAGTGATGGAGGAACAGCACCGGAATCGTCTAAGGTGGAATTGGAGGAGAAAGTCTGTGCGAAGAGATCTGCTTTATCTGTAGAAGAAATAGCTACAGAACCATCAGAGTAGAAAAGAGGAGGGAAGGATGATGAGGTAAAGTTGTTAGAAAGATTTTTGGCAAGGTGCCAGAAGGAGCGGGAAGAATTCGAGTTGGAGAGTTGAGAGCATTTAGTATGGATGAAATTATTTTTAGTAGAGCGAAGAACAGACTTAGCACGATTCCGGGCAGAAACGTAAAGATTATGTGATTCAGGGGTGGGTTGGCTCCGGTACCTTTTGTAGGCCTTCTCCTTGTTGCGGACAGCATTAGAACAAGCGTGATTAAACCAAGGCTTTCTTGCGTTAGTCAAAGGATATGAGAAAGGAATGTATGCTTCCATGCCCGAGAGAATAACCTCCGTAATGCGCAAGGCACACTCAGATGGCTCCTGGCCATGGAAGCAATAATCATTCCAGGGAAAATCAAAGAAGTACTGCCTGAGGGCCTCCCAGTCCGCGGCTCCAAAATGCCACAGACGACGTTTCCCTGGAGGGTCCACAGGTCGTACCGGAGTGATAGGACAGGTTAAGGTAATAAGGTTGTGATCGGAGGAGCCCAACGGAGAGAAAAGATTAACAGAGTAAGCAGAAGGATTAGTTGTGAGGAAGAGGTCAAGTATGTTGGAGCTCTCTCCAAGGCGGCCAGGGATACGGGTAGGGTGCTGTACAAGCTGCTCTAGGTCATTAAGGATAGAAAAGATGTAGGCTTGTTCACCAGGTGGATCCGTGAAAGGAGAGGAGAGCCAAAGGTGGTGGTGAACATTGAAATCTCCAAGAATGGAGATTTCAGAGAAAGGAGAAATGGACAGAATGTGTTCCATCGTAGAAGTAAGATAATCGAAGAATTTTTGATAGTCAGTAGAATTAGGGGATAAGTAAACAGCACAGATATATTTAGTCAGAGAATGACAGGAAAGCCGAGGCCAGAGTGTGGAGAATTCAGAAGAATCAAGGTCAGGAACACGAGAGCAAGATAAGTCGTTGCGTATGTATACACAACAGCCACCTTTGGCTTTGAAATGAGTATAGAGAAAGTAGGAGGATACAGAAAAGGGTTTGCTGTCAGTTGCCTCAGACAGCTGAGTCTCCGTTAGAAAAAGAAGGTGAGGTTTAGAGGAGGAGAGGTGGTGCTCAACAGAGCGAAAGTTAGATGAAAGGCCGCGAATGTTGCAGAAATGAAGAAGAAGAGAGTCAGACCGTGGTTCTAGGCACCTCGAGGCGTCACCGGGAGAGGGGCAGATGGATACTTGTCTAAAAATATACACAATATAAATCTTACAAAAATTGAAAACTAACTTCAAGGCAGTTCGGTGTTAAAGGGGGCTCCGAACTCAATACCCAAGTTACTGAAGGTGTTTTCGTCTACTGGCATGAGGTGCTACGATATTTCAGTTTTGGTCATTTCCATTTTATCACGGGTAAGCTGTGTAGTATCCAGTATTACGTGTACTATGTAATCTGCTTTCTGGAGTATCATTTCCTTGTTGCCACCCAAAGAGTTTTTGGTATGGTATGGCTGCAGTCGCTGGTCTTCATGACACCAAGATAGTTTTATATTACCTATATCGCAAAGTGCTGTTAAATGAATGATTCAAGATATTCTCTTTTTTTTTAAATCATCATCAATCATTAGTTTCTTGTTCTAACTGCTTGGGTGCGTTCTTATTAATTTCAGTCTACAACATTCTCTCTCTCTCTCTCTCTCTCTCTCTCTCTCTCTCTCTCTCTCTCTCTCTCTCTCTCTCTCGTTTATTCCTTCCATCAACCAATTTAAATCAACAAAGGAGATTTTTTTTTTTTTTTCTGAAGGGGCTGCATAGACAAAGTAAAATAACCCTTCCATACGACAGATGTTTCCTAAATTGAATAAAATCATCTGGAGGTAGCAAGAATAAAAGTTGAAAGACGTCATCACTGTGAAAAGGCTAATTTTGGATCGTTGCCTGCAGTAGGTGTGCATCGATGGTTAACCGGTTGGCTTATGCCCTGTACTGGTGGATTACATATTGTTTAAACTAAGGAATATTGAGAAAGGAATTATCGCCGAATCTTACTTAGCTTGAAATAGCTATAGCTTTAACCGCAGATTTTTTTTTTTTTTTTTTTTTTTTAACCATTGGTCGCCTTCTATACATTTCACGAGAAAAACACATACTATAGATGTAGACTTTCCTACAACTCTTGAAGGACTTTTCTCGTTTTGTGTAAGGTTTCTAAAATATGATTTGAATAGTTTGAATAATTATGTTGTCAGGTTAGGTTTGGGTAAATGTTGAGTAAAGTTTTGGTTGGCTAATTTAGGTGGCTAGGTTACGGGGATGGTTAAAGATGGATTAGGGTAGTTTAGGTGCCTAAGTTTGCCAGTAAGTTAGGTAAGGTGGTTTGCCTTGGATTTGGCTAGTTACGTGGCTATGATGTGAGGTTGCCGTGGTTAGGTGGCTGGGTCAGGGTTTGTGTCGTTAAGTTGCATGAGGTTTGGTTCGGTTCGGTTTAGTGGTTGTTAGATAAAATCATTAGGATAGGAATTAGATTAGGTTAAATGAAAAGGTTGGGTTTTTATTAGACTTAGTCCGGTAATGTTCCTTGGTTGGGTGATTAGTATGGTTTGGTTTGATCAGGTCAGGTTAGGTTGCAAGATCGTTAAATGAAGTCGCTAGGTTACTTGGTAGGAATGATCTGGTTAATCTGAAAACCGTTTATGCGATTTGTGCTTAAATTTTTACTGCAAATCCCTCGATGGATGGGTCATCTGATGAGGTCCTGATTGGTTTTAATTGGAGCTACAGTAAATGACCTTGAACTCTCGTAACTGAACCTAAATATATGAAGGCTCTACTTAGACGTTCCTGACATGAACAAAACTAATAGGGCCTGACTGGGATTAAATTGTCTTATCTTGACCTTGAATGACCTGACTAGGAAGGAATGACTGGATATTTTATGACGGTAATGCTGTCTGGCTGTTATGCCGACATCACGCAAGTTTTTCCGTCGATAAATGCGCTCATTATTTACCTTCTTACTCCGCCTTTTCTTCCTTTACCACGACTATTTTATTTCTTTCATTTGTAGATATTAACCCTCTCATCCAACAAAGTACCATCCCGCTGTCTAGCTTTGTTTCCTTATTCCGTTTTCACTTCTGAATGATCTCTGACTACTTCTCTCCCTCCTAAAATCTTGTCACATTAACTCAGCCTAAAATTAGCATCTATCATCAGTGCCCAAAAAGAAAATTTGTAACACGATGTTATGAGTGTAGTATGGTGCTAGTCATGAAGAAGTGCTATGGAAATGATGTGGAGCAGCAGTATTATCTTATTCTGCCATTGTTCTGCCGAAAATAATGTATAATGTGTCACAAAAGTATCGGTGCACAATATGCCTGAACCATTTGGGATCACAGAACGAAGGTCACAGAAATGGTAGTGTCCGACATACCACACACTGGTAGCCCTGATGTCGGGAGGTGCCATATATCGCCAACTAGCAGTATCCTTTCGCAAACATGCAGCAGATATTATGTTTATATAAACAGGCATTGTTCATACACAATGGCACGTTGGTAAACATCAGCAGTTGTTCGAATGCTTTCGGTAGGCATTGGACCCCTTGGGCACCGATACTTACCGGTATGTGACCCACAGTACGTAAGAACGAAAATCGTAGTCTAGTTGAAATGAATGACCCATATTTCTCCATGATTTGTTGCTAGCTCAGGTTCTCTTTTCATTCCTTCCAACCTTTTCTCTAAGTATGCTTAATAGGTATTTTCATGTTTTCAGAGGGTGTTGCCATGGTTTGGGCATATGGAGAGAATGGATAATGAGCGATTGGTGAAAAAGATAACAAGATCTCATGTGAGAGGTGTAAGGTTGAGAGGAAGACCACGAATAGGATAGATGGACAGTGAGAACATAAGAACAACATAAGAAAAGAGGATAACTGCAGTAGGCCGGTTGGTCTGTGCTAGGCAGCTCCTAGAAGAGTAACTGAACTATTAGAATGAGATAAGGACAGCAAAGAAGGCTTTCCCCCGCCCTCCAAACCCTCCAGTCGAAGCCGGCAGGAAAAAGTCAGAAAGAACACCACGCAGTATAGAAAAACTGACTTGGACATTTTATAGGAAAGTGTGAAAGGAAAACAGAGACTATCGTAGTGTAACCTGAAAAGGAAAAAGTATGAATTAGTACTGGTTATAAGATTTTTTTTTTCTATACCCACCCTTTATCTGTATATGTTTATCTAGACTACGCTTGAAACTCTCAATGGAAGAGGAAGCAACTACTTTACTAGGTAGCTTATTCCATTCGTCTACTACTCTATTACCAATCCAATTTCGACCTATTTCCTTATTGAAACGGAATTTTTCTAGTTTAAAACCATTACTTCTAGCTCTATCCTGTATATTAAGTACCTTGCTAATATCTCCCTTATTTATACCCTTCATCCACTTAAACACCTCAATTAAGTCTCCCCTTACTCTACGCCTCTCTAGCGAGTGCAGATTTAGTCTTTTCAGTCTGTCTTCATACGACAGGTTCCGAACATCATGTATCATTTTTGTCAATCTTCTCTCTACATTTTCTAACAAATTAACATCCATTCTATAGTATGGACACCAAAATTGTACGGCGTAGTCTAAATGTGGCCTTACTAATGCTAGCTAAAGTTGCAGTATTACTTTTGATGACCTGTTGCTCACGCTTCTCGAAATAAATCCTAGGACCCTAGTTGCTTTATTTCTCGCTTTAATACACTGTTGCCTTGGTTTAAGGTCGTTACTAACCATAACTCCTAGATCTCTCTCGCATTCCGATTTGCAAATTTCTCTGTTATCTAAGTTGTATTATCTCCAATGTTCTTGCCTACGTTAAGTACTTTACATTTTTCAACGTTAAATTCCATTTTCCAAGTTTTAGACCTTTCTGATAATATATCGAGGTCCTTTTGTAAGTTATGGCAATCGTCAGTCGAAATAATGATACGCCCTATTCTCGTATCGTCGGCAAATTTGCTGATGCTGCTAGTGACTTCTAAGTCTAGATCATTTATATGTCTGTTGAGCAAGGAAGACTGACTGTGCATTATAGAAATGAATGGAGAGAAATTGTTAATGAATAAATGATGACGCAACCCTAAGGGGGAATTCTCCTTTTTTGTCTGATCAGCTGATCAGGTCAGGTTCGGGTAAGGGGATGGGTCCATCATGATGTGGCAGGGGTAAACCAACTCTGCTGTCGGGCACTGCTGTGGATGTCATTGACCGCACTGCGCAGTTGACCCCCGTGCGGTGTGGTGCAGTGAGGATCTGTCCCTTCTCCCCTTTGGGGCTAAGATGCGAATGAATGTGTTTGAGTGGATGAGTAAATGGGGAGTGTGTCGTCCTGTCTCGTCTACCTCCCTTTCCTTGGGGGAAGCAGCCTAGGTATATAGATACATAAGACTTCCCTGTCTTACCCCAGCATGATGTTATACTAATTTTATACACTTATAATTAACAAAACCACATGATAAGGGAATTATACGTATTTAAAAAAAAAATAATTACTGTACAAACTTTGTATACACATCAGGTTCCACGAGGGTATGACAGCCAAATATCCTCATCCGCATCCGCAAAATGAAAATGATGAACATCCGCGCCCGCATCCGCGAATCTCTGAAATCTGACATCCGACACATCACTGCAAAATATATATATATATATATATATATATATATATATATATATATATATATATATATATATATATATATATATATATATATATATATATATATATATATATATTCAGTCATCTTAAATGCCAGGACCAACTTTCCTAGCCCCCGGCTCCTACGCTCCTCATGGGGATGCGTAGGATTAGATGAGGGATATATATATATATATATATATATATATATATATATATATATATATATATATATATATATATATATATATATATATATATATATATATTGTTACGGAACAGAGAAAGATAATGTACACTTAAGTGAGAATACTAAAAATCACTACTGTCCCGTAAAGTTCCAGGTTCAAAACAAAAGAGTTAGGTAAAATTACAAGTTAAAGTTTAATGCTCAAACTAACAACAAAACATTCAGGACTCATAAGGATAATGTAATGGCAAAAAACAGGTTAAATATATGGTTAACTGCAATAGCCTTTATTTACACGAAATTAACATGAGTAAATTTATCTAAGTCTGCCCTGATAAAATGACAATACCAGATAATACTCAGTGAATGCAAGATATATTAATACAGATACAAAATAATATTAATAAGGTCTGATACCCAAAACACATGAATCACGAAAACCTTACTAGGCTCAAGAACCAACACCCCACGCTACACAGTACAAGAAAAAATGCAATAACAGTTATACTCAAATTACACAGCTGCTAGATGGTTGGAGACTTCCTGAGCACTCCCAATAATAACAACTGTACAGGGGAGGACAGAGATGTGAACAAAATGAGGAGTAGATCTAAGTGGCAATAATGCAGAGACTGAGCTCGTTATATAGGGGCCGGCAGAGCTTGATACAACTTGTAAGAAGGACGCGCAAATGAAGCCATAGGGACAAAGAGTTGACAATCCTGCTCTGAACAACAGAAAGAACGACTTACTCTACTATAAGGGAGGAGGGGGGGAGTGAGGTAGAACACGCTCGTGATCAAACATGCAGCATACTGTACGTTAGAATTACACAAAGGATGATGAAATCATAGGCTATGTAACAATAGATAGATAGATAGACAGATAGATATATTTATACATATACCTATATATACATATATATATAAACATATACATATACATATACATTTATATATATATATACTGTATATATATATATATATATATATATATATATATATATATATATATATATATATATATATATATATATATATATATATATATATATATATATATATATGCAGAGACTTCACCGTGAAGATATGTACAGTATGCAAACTAACCGCAGGAGAAATAAAAGGAGCAACATATAGAGTACATATACATATACATATATACTGTATACAGTATATACACATTATATATATGTATACATATATATATATATACATATACATATATATGTACATACAGTATATATATATATATATATATATATATATATATATATATATATATATATAATATATATATATATATATATATATATATATATATATATATATATATATAGATAGATATAGATATATAGATAGATAGATAGATATATATACATATATATATTTAAATATAACATATATATGTACATATATATATATATATATATATATATATATATATATATATATATATATATATATATATACATACTGTATATGTACACATACACACACACACACACACATATATATATATATATATATACATATATGAGGACAAGTTATCCTTTTTTGAAATCACTGTTAATATCCAAAGGTAGAATGTTGTAGTATCTCGACTGAAGAATGCTTATGAACAACACAAGCATATACTCATTAGGAAATATAAGGCAAATACTATATCATGTTGCTATATTACAAAAAAAAAAAAAAAAAAAAATCGTTACCAAATTTTCCACAGTCAGTTTATGAATAATACCAGATGGCAAACCTAGCGACCCTCCAATGGTGTCTGGTGTGCACCAGGCCGGGAATAGACAAAATCGCGTCTTCCATAAACACGACTAGGAGTAGTAAGTAGCACTTGGAATGTCTCAGAAATGTGGTTTCACTACTCATGATAAAAAATGGTGGTTGCCAGAGTTAGCTAATACTATCAGATCTTCATGCAGGAAAATGATCACGTCTGGAACTTTCTCTGTCAGCATTTCACCGCGTATGACCGCCAGTCATTTTAATGAAATGTATTCATGCACCTCAAAAGTAATTAATCTTGGTCTGGAGTCTATGCCATTCTGTTTTCTGTTGGAAGAGAAAAATTTCAAACACTTCTAAGTTCTTTCTGCCGTAAAAAAACGAGGGATTAATGAGCTTTGTAGCTCCTCAGCATTAGCGAATTTGGAGGGCATATTACACCTTATTTATCTCTTGTGTTTTATTAATGACTCATTAGTATATAGACGGATTGCGTAAGTGACATATATGGAATTATTATAGCGCTATATTCAAAAGTATTCTGATAAGAAAGAGATGGTGAAGAGCCTGCTTGGAGTTGTATTCTTATCAGTTAAAGAACAGTTTTACAGATGACAATAAAATCCGAGTTCCACAGGGGATCAGATAATGTTGTTAATTTTCTGTCATCCTTCTCAGTTAAAATAAATATTTTTTCTTAGCCATGCACATGGCCATCCACAATAAGTAAAACTAAATACAATGTACTACTTAGCAACTCATATTTGATAATCTACTTCACCTCTGCAACATCACAACAGCCACTTACACTGTTATGCCCTGCCAGGATATATATATTAGTCCCTGCTGGAACACACTAGCCTACACCATTTTACTTTGATGGACACTACTGTTTCACATCTGACTTACATGCTTTGCAAAATAACTGCTGCACTAAAAAATGTTATCTTGTTGTTTCCTTTAATACATATACCGGTGACAAACATTGCATTCTAGACAGTTTTGGCATATAATTAAATTTCTATTTAGTAAGACTGAAACATACTTCTTATACAAGATATATATTGATGCATTCTTGCTGGCGAACTAGGAATTTCATGTAAACATTCATCTCCATAGCTAATCTGCAATGAAGCTCCCTAGTACAGTTTCCATCCCACGTTATTTCCTCATATGGTACGTAGATATTCTTTTGTATATTGTTTAAGTAATTAATGTCGACATAAAAGGTAACGGACACAGAAGAGCATATTTATAAGTAGTAGTTGGACAGCTACCAACGACCTCAGGAGGTGCTACCTGAGAGTGAAATATGATTAGTCTTGGTGACTAGCCACACAATCACTATTCTTTGGCAGGAAACTTTCAGGGATAAGTTCAGTCACTCGGTTATATTTCTTTGGAGTGACTGTACATGAATATAATCAAAGTCCAAACTGAGACGCTCATTTTGTTACAATTCTTGTTCCACATCTCAAATTTCTTTTTCTCAACAGCTTCCGCAACAGCTGGGAAGCAATCAGCTGGCTTTGGGACTTGGTATATCTTCCAGTCCATAGAAAATATCAGCTGCACCATGGACATCCATAATACAGGGATTCCTAAAGAGAAAACAGGGTAATTTTTATGCATGTGTGTGTGCATTTTATATCAGTTTCATATATCGATATAAATTTCACAAGTGATGCATTTGGGGGCTTGGATGATGAGTGGTTGAGTGCGCCCCATTTAATTTGGCAGAGCTTGGTTAGTTCTCGTTCTGTATTGTCATTTTCTTTTTTCCTCCCTGGACCCCAGCTCATCTCATCTTTGGGAAACAAAAAAATGTCTGAATGATGATGATGAACGTACAAGAGAACAATAACCATTCATATGCTGAGATATGCTAGTAAGGAAGAGGTGCTGGGGAGCCTCCTTAACGGGTGAGAATTCGGGCTTTGTAGAGCTTGTGATTCTACGGATCACACTTGTTAGGTGACCTTGGCTCCACGAGATAAGGGTGAAGAGCTTTGTTGGTTGGCGTGGGCAGAGACGAGAGGAAGTTGCGCACCTGAAATACACACAAATATTTACTCAACAAAGGCATCACCATTATTTTCATCATCATCATCATGGAGTAGTTCGTTCGTTCGTTTTAAGATTTCCTCCACCTATAGTGGAGGCCATGGAGTAGTTCGTTCGTTCGTTGAAAGATTTCCTGCACATATAATGCAGGCCGGGCCAAACATTAGCCCGGTCAGTGGTGTTTGGGCTGATTAAAAAACAGTAAATGGGGAGGACAGGACCTGGGGATTGCCCAGCACACACGTCCTGTCTCCTGACTGGCTTTGTAGTGTGTGTGCATGGAGTAGTTCGTTCGTTCGTTCAAAGTTTCCCTGCACCTATAGTGCAGGCCGGGCCATACATTAGCCCGGTCGGTGGGGTATGGGCTGGTTAAAAATAACAGTAAGTGGGAAGCACAGGACCTGGGGATTGCCCAGGACACACGTCCTGTCTCCTGATCGGCTATGTGGTGTGTGTGCATGGAGTAGGATGATCAAGAGATTTAGTATAATGCTTACTGCTGTCTTCGGTGGTGTACAAGTAAATCGTAGGAAGAAGGAACACTCATTTACAACCCTCCCTCCCCCTCCTACTTAAGCTTTAGGTTAGGCTAAGTTATATTAATTTCAGATTGGGATATGTTAGGTTGTAATAATAAGTTAGATTATGTTAGGTTAGGATGGGACAGGTATTAAGGTTGCTTTTCGGTTTGGTTAAGTTGTTAGGTAAGGTTTGGTTACGTTAGTTTATGTTTGGTTAGGTTAAATTAGATCAGGTTATCACTATCGTGAACAATAGCCAAATTTCCTCCCCAGGCTTAGTCTCCATGGTCTTGGAAAATAAGTGTAGCTAAAGTGACTTTGGTCCATGGGAAAATATAATCATGAATGCTGTGGAGTAATAAGGATGACTGTCAAAGTCCATGGACAGAGTAGTAGGACTGGCAATAGTATTTTCAAAGCAGAATAAAATCATGGCACTAGCTTCGACTATGATTAAAGTGTTGTTTGACATATAGTAAAGTCTTTCTCTGCGGCATGCTGAAAAACCTCAGCTCTTTATGTTTATTTATTGCAAAAAACAGACAATTTTATTCAAGTGAAGCGACTTGTTATATATAATGTCTCTGGGCTCGACTGAATTTCAAAAATGAAAACGTACGCTCATGATTACTAATCTCTGACCAGAGACGCGTGGCAGGCAGCGTTATGACCACACACGAGCCATGCATTCGAACACAGCCTCTACACCAGTGGGCTGGGCAAAGACCTGTAACCAGGTGCTTTGAAGCGTTCTGCTCCTCGTATCTCTGATATTACCATATTTTTATGGCTTTTCTTCCATAATATTGTAATTTGCGTTTATTAACAGGGGCCGACATTTCGTCATCAGTCTGTAATTGGGCAATTTCCAAGAAGTAAATGAATATGTGCCACTATATGTGGGTATTAGCATCATATACACTGTAATAATCATTTATGAATAAACGACATTAACTGGCACATATTTTGACCAGAGGGGGCATGCAGCTAATTAAGACGTCGCGACGGAATAGTGCAACCATTCCAACTGGATGGAAATGGGGGCTGTTATCACTAGGGGAAAAAAAAAAAAAAAAAAAAATTCAGTTCAAAGGAGTAAGTAATGGCTGAATTGGTAGAAAGGAGGCCTGCAGTCTTAATGGACCCAGGATCGAATCCCGGCTGGGTCAGGGAACAGTCTAAGGATTTGAATGTCATAAATGCAGACTTTATTGCTCTACCAGAAGACCCGCTAATACCAGTACACCAGTCCTGTATGAGACAGTCCGAGCATGTACTCTTTATGGACGGTGGGTGCTAGCGCCAAAGTGGTGACATGTGGAGGTGTGTAGGAGGACTACTGGGCCTTGGGGTAGGCCCTGAAGCCTTTGTCCAGAGTCGGACACATAAGATATATATATATATATATATATATATATATATATATATATATATATATATATATATATATATATATATATATATATTATACTATATATATAATACATATATATATGTTGGAGAATATCAGCAAGTTACATATATATAATGTATATATAATATATATATATTATATATATATAGTATATATATATATTATATTATATATAGTATATATATATATTATATATATATATATATATATATATATATATATATATATATATATATCTATATATACTATATTATCTATATATATATATATATATATATATATATATATATATATATATATATATATATATATATATATATATATATGTATATATTGTTACATAGCCTGTGATTTCATCATCCTTTGTGTAATTCTAACGTACAGTGTGCTGCCTGTTTGATCACGAGCGTGTTCTGCCTCAGTCCCCCCCTTCTACCGTTATAGTAGAGTAAGTCGTCCTTTCTGTTGTTCAGAGTAGGATTGTCAGCTCTTTGTCCCCTATGGCTTCATTTGCGCGTCCTTCTTAGAAGTTGTATCAAGCTCTGCTGGCCCCTATATAATGAGCTCAGTCTCTGCATCATTGCCACTTAGATCTACTCCTCATTTTGTTCACATCTCTGTCCTCCCCTGTACAGTTACTGTTGTGAGTGCTCAGGAAGTCTCCAACCATCTAGCAGCTCTGTAATTTGAGTATAACTGTTATTGCATTTTTTCCTTGTACTGTATAGCATAAGGTGTTGATTTGTAGGCCTAGTGAGTTTTTTTTTTTTTTTTATAATTTATGTAGGATTCATTTTGTCAGCCAGTTTTAATATTATTTTGTATCTGTATTAATTTATCTTGCATTAACTGAGCATTACCCAGTGTATTTTCATTTTATCAGGGCTGACTTAGGTAAATTTACTATTGCTAATTTCGTGTTAATAGAGGCTATTGCAGTTAACCATATATTTAACCTGTTTTTTGCCATTACATTATCCTTATGAGTCCTGAATGTTTTGTTGTTAGTTTGAGCATTAAACTTTAACTTGTAAATTTACCTAACTCTTTTGCTTTGAACCTGGAACTTTACGGGACAGTAGTGATTTTTAGTATTCTCACTTAAAGTGTTCATTATCTTTCGCTGTTCCGTAACATAAATTTGGCGACCTCTTATCAGGATATTCAGGATATTATCATAAAGATATTGCTTGATATTTTGCGACTGTGATTTATTCATGATGTCTACTATTTCTACACTTGATGAAGCCAAAAAATTTTTGTCAAATGTGCAAACAGTGTGTGATGTAGAAAACAGAACAAAGAATGAACTTAAGCTTGTTGCTCAACAATTGGGAATTGCTGTTCGCTCTCATCATTCTAAAGATCAAATTGTTGACATGATTAATGAAAGCTTGTTTAATGTAACTCCTCCAAATGAGCAAACGCAGACTGAATTAGCTAAGTTACAGCTAGCCCTGCAGGAGGCTCAGGCTAAGGAGGCGGAGTCTCGTGCTAAGGAGGCTGAATTTCAAGCAAGTGCTAAGGAGGCTGAATTTCAGGCCCGTTGCAAGGAGGCTGAGGCACAAGTTGAAATTGCTAGGATTCAGGCAGACCATGAGTATCGCATGAAACAAGGTGGAACTGGATCATCTAGCTCTGATGATTTTGATGTGGCTAAAAATGTTAAACCTGTCCCTCCTTTTAAGGAATCTGATTTAACAAAGTATTTTCAGTTGTTTGAGAGGGTAGCTACAGGTTTTAATTGGCCCAAAAAGAATTGGCCAGTACTCCTTCAAACTGTTCTCACCGGTAAAGCTCAAGTAACTTATGCATCTTTGCCTCAGGATCAATCTGATAATCATGATGTAGTTAAGAGCTTGATTCTTAAGGCCTATGAGCTTGTTCCTGAAGCTTATAGAGTAAAATTTAGGACAACTTACAAGCAAGATAAGCAATCCCATGTTGAGTATGCAAAAATCAAAGAAGATCTGTTAGAGCAGTGGTTAAATTCTAAGAATGTGGATTCTGATTTTGACAAATTTAAGCAGATGATTTTGCTGGAGGACTTCAAGAGGTGTATTTATAAAGATGTAAGCCTATATCTTGGTGAGAGAAGAATAGATAATTTGTCTGATGCTGCAGTTTTAGCTGATGAATATGTTCTCACTCACAAGAGATATTCTAGAGAAAAAGGGAAAGCTGAGAGTAAGTACGTTGCCTCTACTCAGAGTACAGGTAACAGGAAGGAGAATAAAGATGATGTTTCTCAGGAAGTAAATACCAGCTTCACCTCTAGATTTCAGAAAAGTAAATGTACTTATTGTAGTAAGCTTGGTCATACTACGGAGAAATGTTTCAGGAGACAGCGTGATGTGAACAAAAAGGAGTCTTTAAATATTCAGTCAATTGGTCTAGTGTAAACTCTTGAGATTTCCCATAATTCTTTTATTGAGTTAACTGAACCTGCTTTGAGAGGTAACTTAAATTCTCATGATGGAGCTCCTCTTTTGAGCAGTAACGTGGGTGACACTCTCAAGAGTTCATGTGCTAATTTCCTGTCTGATGGTTTTGTCAGTCCTCTGGACAGTAATGACAGGAAATCAGTTAAAATATATCGTGATACAGGTGCTTGCCAATCCCTTATGCTGACCAGTGTTCTAGGCTCTAATGTTAATTCCTCTTATGAAACTGTAATCTTACAAGGTGTAGGAAATAATTACTTCTCTGTCCCTCTGTACAGAGTGAATTTAGAGTCTGGTTTTGTTAATGGTTCCGTTATGGTTGGGTTGGTGGAGACACTCCCAATGTCAGGTGTAACTTTCTTACTTGGAAATGATATTGGTGGAAGTCAAGTGTGTCCAGCTCCTCAGTTGTCTAGTGAGCCAGTGGCTGCGGCCGAGGATTGTGATGTCCCTGATGTGTTCCCTGCATGTGCTGTCACTAGGGCTAAGTCTAAAGTTACTGGTGATTTAGAGGATAATGATGATGATGATGTTATCCTAGCTGACACTTTTCTTGCTAATTTGGACCGCTCACCAGATGAGGCAGTACCCCGTAGTGTTGATAATTTGTCTCGTCAAGAGTTGGTTGAGTTGCAGGTTGCTGACCCTGAGTTGAAAGGTCTAGCTAACTCTGCTTGCAGTGAGGAAGAGTCAGCTGGTGCTTCTACTTGTTATTATATAAAGTCAGGAGTACTTATGAGGAAGTGGAGACCCCCAACAGTACCAGCCGACTGTGAATGGGAGGTTGTACATCAAGTTGTCATCCCTCGTGTTTGTAGGCAGGATATCGTTAGAGTGGCTCATGATTCCAGTTTGGCAGGACACCTTGGAGTGAGGAAGACTGTGGCACGCATTTTGAAACACTTCTACTGGCCAGGTATCTTCAGGGATGTTTCCTGGTATTGTAAGTCTTGTCACACCTGTCAAGTTGTGGGGAAGTGTAATCAGACCGAAAAGGTTCAACCTCTAGTTCCCATTCCTCCTTTTGAGGCCCCATTCACCCGTGTGTTGGTGGATATTGTGGGCCCTCTTCCTAAGACTTCTTCAGGATTTTCTTATGTGTTGACCCTGATTGATATGGCTACTCGTTATCCTGAAGCCATTCCACTTAGAAATATCTCAGCAAAGAACGTGGTTAAGGAAATGCTAGGGTTCTTCACAAAGTTTGGTACAGTCAGACCGAGGAAGTAATTTCATGTCAAACGTTTTCAAGCAGTCTCTGAAAGAGTTGGGCATCACCCAGATCACGTCTTCAGCTTACCATCCCCTGACCCAAGGAGCGTTGGAGAGATATCATCAAACACTCAAATCGATGCTCAAGAAATACTGTTTGGAACATCAGAAAGACTGGGATAAAGGTCTTCCATTCGTTGTGTTTGCCGCAAGAGAATCTCCAAATGAATCACTGGGCTTCTCACCTTTTGAACTACTGTTTGGCCATGAAGTAAGAGGACCCCTTAAGCTACTCAAGGAATGCTGGCTGTCGGAGGAAGATGACGTCAACCTGTTGGAGTATGTGATGAAGTTCAAAGAACGGCTGTCCATTGCTTTACAGCTGGCGCGAGAGAATTTAGGAGCTGCTCAGGAGAAGATGAAGACTTGGTATGATAAGAAGTCCAGGTTACGCCACTTTCAGCCAGGAGATCAGGTTTTGATTCTGCTACCAGTGCATGGGCAACCTCTTCAAGCCAAGTTTAGTGGTCCTTATTTCGTGGAGAAGAAACTCAGTGATGTCAACTATGTCTTCGCCACTTAGATCTACTCCTCATTTTGTTCACATCTCTGTCCTCCCCTGTACAGTTATTGTTGCGAGTGCTCAGGAAGTCTCCAACCATCTAGCAGCTCTGTAATTTGAGTATAACTGTTGTTGCATTTTTTCTTGTACTGTATAGCATAAGTTTAATTTGTGGGCCTAGTGAAGTTTTTGTAATTTATGTAGGGTTCTTATTGTCAGCCATCATTAATATTATTTTGTATCTGTAATAATTTATCTTGCATTAACTGAGCATTACCCAGTGTATTTTCATTTTGTCAGGGCTGACTTAGATAAATTTACTCTTGCTAATTTCGTGTTAATAGAGGCTATTGCAGTTAACCATATATTTAACCTGTTTTTGCCATTACATTATCTTTATGAGTCCTGAATGTTTTGTTGTTATTTTGAGCATTAAACTTTAACTTGTAATTTTACCTAACTCTTTTGTTTTGAACCTGGAACATTACGGGACAGTAGTGATTTTTAGTATTCTCACTTAAACTGTACAATATCTTTCTCTGTTCCGTAACAATATATATATATATATATATATATATATATATATATATATATATATATATATATATATATATATATATATATATATATATATATATAAGCAGGGTAGTACTCCCGAGGTGGATGAAAAACTGATGACACAGAGTGCTGGAGCACCCGTTTCATCAGCCCTCAGGACTAGTTCCTGACCATCCCCCTTTGCTGAACTTTTTCAGCGTCTCAGTTACACAGAGAACAGGCCAGCATGCTCTCCAATACAAATTTCTCTTACTGCCTACACCGAACTACATGCACAGTACTCACTACACTTCCTTGTCCAAAATTCAACAAAATTAATGGCGTCTCAACACAGTCTCGGAGTCCCCAGGGGGTGGGGACCATAAATGCCCCCATCTTCCACCCCTCTCCCGGTGACGACTTGAGCTGCCTGGATCCACTGACTCACTTCTTCTTCATTTCTGCAACATTTGCAGCCTTTCGTCTAACTTTCGCTATGTTGAGCACCACCTCTCCTCCCCTAAACCTCACCTTCTCTTTCTAACTGAGACTCAGCTGTCTGAGGCAACTGACAGCAAACCCTTTTCTGTATGCTCCTACTTTCTCTATACTCATTTCAAAGCCAAAGGTGGCTGTTGTGTATATATAGGCAACGACTTATCTTGCTATCGTGTTCCTGAACTCGATTCTTCTGAATTCTCTACACTCTGGCTTCGGCTTTCCTGTCATTCTCTGACTAAATATATATGTGCTGTTTACTTATCCCCTGATTCTACTAACTATCAAAAATTCTTTGACTATCTTACTTCTACGGTAGAACACATTCTATCCATTTCTCCTTTCTCTGAAATCTCCATTTTAGGAGTTTCAATGTTCACCACCACCTTTGGCTCTCCTCTTCTTTCACTGATCCACTTGGTGAACAAGCCTACATCGTTTCTATCCTTAATGACCTAGAGCAGCTTGTACAGCACCCTACCCGTATCTCAGACCGCCTTGGAGAGAGCTCCAACATACTTGACCTCTTCCTTACAACTAATCCTTCTGCTTACACTGTTAATCTTTTCTCTCCGTTGGGCTCCTCCGATCACATCCTTATCACCTTAACCTGTCCTATCACTCTGGTACGGCCTGTGGACCCTCCAAGGAAACGTCGTCTGTGGCATTTTGGAGCCGCGGATTGGGAGGCCCTCAGGCAGTACTTCTTTGATTTTCCCTGGAATGATTATTCCTTCCATGGCCGGGAGCCATCTGAGTGTGCCTTGCGCATTACAGAGGTTATTCTTTCGGGCATGGAAGCATACATTCCTTTCTCGTATCCTTTGTCTAACGCAAGAAAAACTTGGTTTAATCACGCTTGTTCTAATGCTGTCTGCAACAAGGAGAGGGCCTACAAAAGGTACCGGAGCCAACCCACCCCTGAATCACATCATCTTTACGTTTCTGCCCAGAATCGTGCTAAGTCTGTTCTTCGCTCTGCTAAAAATAATTTCATTCATACTAAATGTTCTCAACTCTCCAACTCCAATTCTTCCCGCTCCTTCTGGAACCTTGCCAAAAACCTTTGTAACAACTTTACCTCGTCATCCTTCCATCCTTTTTACTACTCTGATGGTTCTGTAGCTATTTCTCCTACTGATAAAGCAGATCTCTTCCCACAGACTTTCTCCTCCAATTCCACCTTAGACGATTCTGGTGCTGTTCCTCCATCACTTCCCCCTTCTGACTTCCTCGTGGTTGACATTAAAATTTCTTCAGCTGATGTATTTTCTGCCATCACTGGCCTCAGTACTAACAAGGCATATGGGCCTGATGGAGTCCCTCCTGTTGTTCTCAAGAACTGTGCTTCTGTGCTTACACCCTGTCTAGGCAAACTCTTTTGCCTTTGTCTGTCAACTTGTACCTTTCCTTCTTGCTGGAAGTTTGCTCTCATTCAGCCAGTCCCAAAAAAGGGTGACCATTCCCAACCCTCCAACTATCGTCCAATTGCTTTAACGTCCTGTATTTCAAAAGTTTTCAAGTCAATTCTGAATAGAAAAATTTTAAGGCATCTTTCCTATCACAACCTTCTTTCTGATCGTCAGTACGGGTTCCGTCAGCGATGCTCCACTGGCGATCTTCTCGCCTACCTTTCAGACTTCTGGTCATCCTCTTTTCGGGACTTTGGCGAAAGCTTTGCCGTTGCACTTGACATCTCAAAGGCTTTCGATCGAGTCTGGCATAAATCTTTAATTTCCAAACTGCCCTCTTACGGTTTCTATTCTTCTATCTGCCTTCATCTACAGCTTCCTTTCTGGTCGTTCTATAGCCGCTGTTGTAGACGGCCACCGTTCTTCTTCTAGATTTATCAACAGTGATGCTCCTCAGGGCTCTGTCCTATCACCAACTCTCTTCCTTTTATTCATCAATGACCTTCTAAGCTCTACATCTAACCCTATCCACTCATACGCTGATGACTCCACCCTTCACCTTTCCATTCGGTTCCCGCATCACCCATCTCAGCAGTTACTTCAACAAACAAGGGATGAGGCTATGGCACACCTAATGTCTGACTTGGCTCGTATCTCTGACTGGGGTAAAAATAATCTAGTTGATTTTGATGCATCTAAGACTCAGTTTTTACACCTATCAACCCGATAAAATCTTCCACAGGTATACCCACTAATGTTTAATAATATTCATCTTAGTCCTGCATCATCCTTGAACATGCTTGGGGTTTCATTTACTCGGGACTTGTCTTGGAAAGATCATATTACATCTCTTGTAAAATCTGATTCCAAGAGATTGAGTGTGCTAAGCCGACTCCGTTCTTTCGTTACCCCTGCACAATTGTTGACTCTATACAGGGGTTTTATCCTCCCGTGTGTGGAGTACAACTCTCATGTGTGAGGAGGCTCCTCATGTACAGCTCTTCTCAATAGGGTGGAGTCAAAGGCTTTTCGTCTCATTAACTCTCCTCCTCTTACTGACTCCCTTCAACCTCTGTCTCTTTGTCGCACTGTTGTATCTTTATCTCTTTTCAATCGCTACTTTAATGGTCACTGCTCCTCTGAACTGTCTGCATGCATTCCTCCACCTTTACGACAGGCGGGTAGCACCCGTGTAGCAGGAAACTCTCATCCTTTTTTTGTCCAACTCTAATGCAAGAGTTAACCCTAACTCCGAGTCCTTCATTTATGCAACAGGTCAACTCTGGAACTGTCTCCCTCTGTCTGTATTTCCTGCTGCCTATGATCTCCAGTCTTTCAAACGCAGTGTGTCCAGGCATCTCGAAATGAATGGATCTTGAAGTTGGCTCTCTATTGTATTTTGTTTTTTCTTGGAGGGAACTGTTATTGCGGGCTCATGGCCTTTGGTTACTTCTTCCTCGCATAAAATACATACATACATAGATATATATATATATATATATATATATATATATATATATATATATATATATATATATATATATATGGTGATGAATGAACGGGACTGCTGTCAGCACAAGTCTTGGACGACGGGACTGCTGTCAGCACAAGTCTTGGACGACGTGATCGCTGCAGCTTAATTCCTTGTTTAGTGTCTGGGTTAGCCTTGGGGATGGGTATGATGGCCAGATGCTGTAATGTGCCGGGGATGACAATGATAAACTTCTTGCCTTCTGTCTAGTGATCGGTATTAATGATGATGAGTAATACCTCATGTATGCTGTCAAGTGACCGGTTTTATTGATGATGATGATGATGATGAACTTCTTACCTTCTGCCTGGTGTCGGGGATCATCTTTGGGTTGGGTGTGATAGCCAGGTGTTGGAAAGTGTCAGGGGTTGTGGCCTCCCATATGAAGCCCAGTGTGGCATCTGGTGTCGGGTGCCTAAACAAAATTAAAGAAAATATATATATATATATATATATATATATATATATATATATATATATATATATATATATATATATATATATATATATATATATATATATATATATATATTGTTACGGAACAGAGAAAGATAATATACACTTTAAGTGAGAATACTAAAAATCACTACTGTCCCGTAAAGTTCCAGGTTCAAAACAAAAGAGTTAGGTAAAATTACAGGTTAAAGTTTAATGCTCAAACTAACAACAAAACATTCAGGACTCATAAGGATAATGTAATGACAAAAAACAGGTTAAATATATGGGTAACTGCAAAAGCCTCTATTAACACGAATTTAGCATGAGTAAATTTATCTAAGTCAGCCTTGATAAAATGAAAATACTAGATAATACTCAGTGAATGCAAGACATATTATTACCGATACAAAATATTATAAAAAATGACTGACATAAAAAAACACATGAATCACAAAAACCTTACTAGGCCTAAGAATTAACACCTTATGCTACACAGTACAAGGAAAATGCAATAACACTTATACTCAAATTACACAGCTGCTAGATGGCTGGAGACTTCCTGAGCACTCACAATAATAACAACTGTACAGGGGAGGACAGAGATGTGAACAAAATGAGGAGTAGATCTAAGTGGCCATTAATGTAGAGACTGAGCTCATTATATAGGGGCCAGCAAAGCTTGATACAACTTGTAAGAAGGACGCGCAAATGAAGCCATGGGGACAAAGAGTTGACAATCCTGCTCTGAACAACAGAAAGAACGACTTACTCTACTATAAAGGTAGAAGGGGGGAGTGAGGTAGAACACGCTCGTGATCAAACATGCAGCATACTGTACGTTAGAATTACACAAAGGATGATGAAATCATAGGCTATGTAACACCTCCCCACAAAGAAAAAGAAATTTACAAAGGAAATTTCTTATTACTCTAAAACAATCTATCTAAAGTCTAGATAAGCAATCTGCAATAACATTTTCTTTCCCCTTGACAAGTTGTATGTCTAATGAATACTCCTGAAGAAGTAGACTCCATCTTGTCAATCTATGATTTTTATCTTTAAACTTACTAAGGAATTTCAGTGGGTTATGATCGGTATAAATGAAAATGGGGTCAAAACCAGAACACAAATAAAATGAAAAATGCTGTAAACCCAAAATCAAGGCCAAAAGCTCTTTCTCAATAGTTGAGTAGTTCTTTTGAGGTGGAGTGAACTTCTTACTGTAATAAGATACAGGGTGTTCAATACCCTGATCATCCTCTTGGAGCAAAACAGCCCCAGCTCCTGTATCACTTGCGTCAACAGCCATCTTAAAAGGCTTAGCAAAATTTGGAGTAGCGAGCACTGGCTGACTTAATAGGATAGCTTTAAGTTTGGTGAAAGAGGATTCACAGTTATCGGTCCAGACAAATTTAACTCCCTTTTTCAGTAGGTCTGTAAGTGATGATACAAGAATTGAAAAGTTAAGAACAAATCTCCTGTAATAACCTACCATTCCCAAAAATCTTTGTAGCTCTTTCCTACTTTTAGGTCTGGGAAGATCACTTATAACCTGAACCTTAGCTCCTGGTGGTGCAACATGTCCATCAGCAATTACGTACCCAAGGTACTGAACTTTAGCTTGACCAAACTCACACTTTGATAAATTAGCTACAAGAGTAGCCTGAACCAAACGCTCAAGAAATTTACTGACATGGCATAGGTGATCTTTCCAGTTGTCACTGAAGATTAATACATCATCAATATAAACAACACACCCTGCCAAACCCTCTGTTACAACATTCATGAGCTTCTGAAATGTGGTTGGTGCATTCTTCATATCATATGGCATTACAGAACATGCAAAAGTCTTTCCTAGTGTTACAAAACATGATAGTCATAGGTCATAGGTACTTGCCAGTATCCCTTTAACAAATAAAACTTACTTATGTACCTAGCCTTTCCGATCTTGTCTATGCAATCTTCCATACGAGGGAGAGGGTAAGTGTCTGTTTTGGTTATCTGATTAACACGTCTGTAGTCGATGCAAAGCCGCTGTGACCCACCTGGTTTAGGGACTAGAGTGACAGGAGAACTCCACTCGCTCTGACAGGGCTCAATCATCTTGTGGTCCAACAGGTAGCCAAGCTCCTTCTGGATGAGAGGAACTTTCACTGGGTTCACACGGTAAAGAGGCAATTTAATTGGCTTTGCATCTCCAACATCGACATCATGCATCAACACAGTGGTTCTTCCTGGAGTGGCACGGAACACTTGCGGGTACTCCTGCAGTAATGCCGAAAACTCCTGCCTTTCCTCGGGAGGTAGATGAGAAAGCTTAGTCTGGAGATCATTCATGATATCAGGATTCTTCCCCAAACTATCACTCAGGCTCATGCTGCATGGGAGAACTTCACTTGCAGACTCGGGTGGAACAGCTACAGTGCAGACTGAATAATTTTCGTCCTGCCTGTGATATAACTTTAGCATGTTCATGTGACAAAGTTGCTTGTTCTTTCTACGATCTGGTGTGGCGATGACATAGTTGACATCACTGAATTTCTTCTCCACGAAAAAAGGACCACTAAAATTGGCTTGAAGAGGTTGCCCATGCACTGGTAGCAGAATCAAAACCTGATCTCCTGGCTGAAAGTGGCGTAACCTGGACTTCTTATCATACCAAGTCTTCATCTTCTCCTGAGCAGCTCCTAATTTCTCTCTTCCCAGCTGTAAAGCAATGGACAGCCGTTCTTTGAACTTCATCACATACTCCAGCAGGTTGACGTCATCTTCCTCCGACGGCCAGCATTCCTTGAGTAGCTTAAGGGGTCCTCTTACTTCATGGCCAAACAGTAGTTCAAAAGGTGAGAAGCCCAGTGATTCATTTGGAGATTCTCTTGCGGCAAATACAACAAATGGAAGACCTTTATCCCAGTCTTTGTGATGTTTCAAACAGTATTTCTTGAGCATCGATTTGAGTGTTTGATGATATCTCTCCAACGCTCCTTGAATCTGGGGATGGTAAGCTGAAGACGTGATCTGGGTGATGCCCAACTCTTTCAGAGACTGCTTGAAAACATTTGACATGAAATTACTTCCCCAGTCTGACTGTACCTCCTTGGGCAGACCAAACTTTGTGAAGAACCCTAGCATTTCCTTAACCACGTTCTTTGCTGAGATATTTCTAAGTGGAATGGCTTCAGGATAACGAGTAGCCATATCAATCAGGGTCAACACATAAGAAAATCCTGAAGAAGTCTTAGGAAGAGGGCCCACAATATCCACCAACACTCGGGTGAATGGCACCTCAAAAGGAGGAATGGGAACTAGAGGTTGAACCTTTTCGGTCTGATTACACTTCCCCACAACTTGACAGGTGTGACAAGACTTACAATACCAGGAAACATCCCTGAAGATACCTGGCCAGTAGAAGTGTTTCAAAATGCGTGCCACAGACTTCCTCAATCCAAGGTGTCCTGCCAAACTGGAATCATGAGCCACTCTAATGATATCCTGCCTACAAACAAGAGGGATGACAACTTGATGTACAACCTCCCATTCACAGTCGGCTGATGCTGTTGGGGGTCTTCACTTCCTCATAAGTACTCCTGACTTTATATAATAACAAGTAGAAGCACCAGCTGACTCTTCCTCACTGCAAGCAGAGTTAGCTAGACCTTTCAACTCAGGGTCAGCAATCTGCAACTCAACCAACTCTTGACGAGACAAATTATCAACACTACGGGGTGCTGCCTCATCTGGTGAGTGGTCCAAATTAGCAAGAAAAGTGTCAGCTAGGATAACATCATCATCATCATTATCCTCTAAATCACCAGTAACCTTAGACTTAGCCCTAGTGACAGCACATGCAGGGAACACATCAGGGACATCACAATCCTCGGCCGCAGCCACTGGCACACTAGACAACTGAGGAGCTGGACACACTTGACTTCCACCAATATCATTTCCAAGTAAGAAAGTTACACCTGACATTGGGAGTGTCTCAACCAACCCAACCATAATGGAACCATTAACAAAACCAGACTCTAAATTCACTCTACACAGAGGGACAGAGAAGTAATTATTCCCTACACCTTGTAAGATTACAGTTTCATCAGAGGAATTAACATTAGAGCCTAGAACACTGGTCAGCATAAGGGATTGGCAAGCACCTGTATCACGATATATTTTAATTGATTTCCTGTCATTACTGTCCAGAGGACTGACAAAACCATCAGACAGGAAATTAGCGCATAAACTCTTGAGAGTGTCACCCACGTTACTGCTCAAAAGAGGAGCTTCATCATGAGGATTTAATTTACCCCTCAAAGCAGGTTCAGTTAACTCAGTTAAAGAATTATGGGAACTCTCAAGGGTGGACACTAGACCAATTGACTGAATATTGAAAGACTCCTTTTTGTTCACATCATGCTGTCTCCTGAAACATTTCTCCGTAGTATGACCAAGCTTACTACAATAAGTACATTTACTTTTCTGAAATCTAGAGGTGGAGCTGGTATTTACTTCCTGAGAAACATCATCTTTATTCTCTTTCCTGTTACCTGTACTCTGAGTAGAGGCAACATACTTACTCTCAACTTTCCTTTTTTCTTTAGAATATCTCTTGTGAGTGAGGGCATATTCATCAGCTAAAACTGCAGCATCAGACAAATTATCTATTCTTTTCTCATCAAGATATAGGCTTACATCTTTATTAATACACCTCTTGAAGTCCTCCAGCAAAATCGTCTGCTTAAATTTGTCAAAATCAGAATCCACATTCTTAGAATTTAACCACTGCCCTAACAGATCTTCTTTGATTTTTGCATACTCAACATGGGATCGCTTATCTTGCTTATAAGTTGTCCTAAATTTTACTCTATAGGCTTCAGGAACAAGCTCATAGGCCTTAAGAATCAAGCTGTTAACGACATCATAATTATCAGATTGATCCTGAGGCAAAGATGCATAAGTTACTTGAGCTTTACCGGTGAGAACAGTTTGAAGGAGTACTGGCCAATTCTTTTTGGGCCAATTAAAACCTGTAGCTACCCTCTCAAACAACTGAAAATACTTTGTTAAATCAGATTCCTTAAAAGGAGGGACAAGTTTAACATTTTTAGCCACATCAAAATCATCAGAGCTAGATGATCCAGTTCCACCTTGTTTCATGCGATACTCATGGTCTGCCTGAATCCTAGCAAGTTCAACTTGTGCCTGAAACTCAGCCTCCTGAATACGAGCCTGAGACTCCGCCTCCTTAGCCTGAGACTCAGCCTCCTTAGCACGAGCCTGAAACTCAGCTTCCTTAACACGTGCCTCCTGCAGAGCTAGCTATAACTTAGCTATTTCAATCTGCGTTTGCTCATTTGGAGGAGTTACATTAAACAAGCTTTTATTAATCATG
This sequence comes from Coenobita brevimanus, assembly GCF_032717465.1. Classification (NCBI taxonomy): domain Eukaryota; kingdom Metazoa; phylum Arthropoda; class Malacostraca; order Decapoda; family Coenobitidae; genus Coenobita; species Coenobita brevimanus. Next base: position 9,343,022 of record NC_136961.1, read on the forward strand.
CCAACAATTTGATCTTTAGAATGATGAGAGTGAACTGCAATTCCCAATTGTTGAGCAACAAGCTTAAGTTCATTCTTTGTTCTGTTTTCTACATCACACACTGTTTGCACATTTGACAAAAAATCTTTGGCTTCATCAAGAGTAGTAATAGCAGACATCATGAATAAATCACAGTCACAAAATATCAAGCAATATCCTTATGATAATATCCTGAATATCCTGATAAGACGTCGCCAAATTTATGTTACGGAACAGAGAAAGATAATGTACACTTTAAGTGAGAATACTAAAAATCACTACTGTCCCGTAAAGTTCCAGGTTCAAAACGAAAGAGTTAGGTAAAATTACAAGTTAAAGTTTAATGCTCAAACTAACAACAAAACATTCAGGACTCATAAGGATAATGTAATGGCAAAAAACAGGTTAAATATATGGTTAACTGCAATAGCCTCTATTAACACGAAATTAGCATGAGTAAATTTATCTAAGTCAGCCCTGATAATATGAAAATACTAGATAATACTCAGTGAATGCAAGATATATTATTACCGATACAAAATATTATCAAAAATGACTGACATAAAAAAACACATGAACCACAAAAACCTTACTAGGCCTAAGAATTAACACCTTATGCTACACAGTACAAGAAAAAATGCAATAACACTTATACTCAAATTACACAGCTGCTAGATGGCTGGAGACTTCCTGAGCACTCCCAATAATAACAACTGTACAGGGGAGGACAGAGATGTGAACAAAATGAGGAGTAGATCTAAGTGGCCATTAATGCAGAGACTAAGCTCATTATATAGGGGCCGGCAAAGCTTGATACAACTTGTAAGAAGGACGTGCAAATGAAGCCATGGGGACAAAGAGTTGACAATCCTGCTCTGAACGACAGAAAGAATGACTTACTCTACTATAAGGGTGGAAGGGGGGAGTGAGGTAGAACACGCTCGTGATCAAACATGCAGCATACTGTACGTTAGAATTACACAAAGGATGATGAAATCATAGGCTATGTAACAATATATATATATATATATATTATATATATATATATATATATATATACAAAGAAAGACAAATAGATCGATACAGACAAATAGATACATAGGTAGGGAGGTGCAGTTATATAAGAAGCATGTTTTCTGGTCATCGCCTTAGGTGGGTCGTTTTACCTTAACTTAATATTGCCATCTCTCTCGCTTGAATGCTGAGCAATAGATTAAAACACTGGACTATGAGGAAAGTCACAAAGAAGCTCTATGGAAGGATGCAGTCCCGCAGTATTATCATATTCTGCCACTGAAATACGTGAAATAGGCCGCACAATGATTAATAATCTTGTCGACTTTAAAGATACAGGAAAATAATCCTTTTTCGTACCAGTCTCTGCGGATATTGAGATTCAATAACATCTTATATATTACTTGATGCAATTTACAAAGGGATCAACATCATATGGCAGAATATAGAAGAGCAGCATGCAAAATAAACATCTGAGAAAGAGATATTATGGTGTGTTTATTGTAACATGACAAAGATTCCTAACCCATTTAACTCAGTTAAAAGCTATATGTTGTCAAACTGGAAGACTAATTTGACCAATATCCAGGAAGGTTATTCTTACCTCATGAAACCACGATTTGATATTCAAGTTACTGTAATGGTTAAGCTCCGTCAAGAGAAAACCAAACCGGCTATATTAAGCTTCCTGACCCCAAGAAAATGAATGCCAGAATGTAGGTAAGGCCGTAGTACAGATGGCATACGAGGTTTCGCACCTCCTCCTTCACACCGATTATTTTGCACGATACCTCTTTTTATCTCCTCTGTGTTACTGAAGCAAAGTTCTCTCTGTTGTGAGATTCATAAAGCATTTCAAAAACTCTCTTTCACAACATCTCTCATTTTCTCTAAATTTCTAACTCACTCTCTCACTCACTCACCCAGCAGCAGCAAAGTTGGTCCACAGTTTAGTGATGATGTCCCTAACATCTAGGTCTTCAGCAGTGACCAGATCTTGAGGGTGAATTGGTACATGAGGCGCTGCCGTGGGAAACCCGGGGAACAGGTAGGATAACTCGTCGCCGTGGGATACCCCTGCGGAGGATGATGATGATGATGACAAGGAGAGAGAGAGAGAGAGAGAGAGAGAGAGAGAGAGAGAGAGTTTAGTCACTTACGCGGGAGATTAGGCAATATATTATCAAAACAGTGATTGGCTGTGAATCACAAGAGCACAGAATGGGTCGCAGATTAGTGGTGATAAAAGAACTTAAGGCATTTTTTATGAAAGCAAGTGAGCGACGTTGTAAATCAGCAACTAATTGTGATGGTCATTAATTGAACATCTAAATCAGGTTGCCATTCGTACGATAATTATCGTACTGTACGATTAAATTGCCTCTGGTACGATGTACGTACCTTTTCTCATTATCGTACGTTCTGTATGATAATTCTGTGTTTTATGGCATAAGAGTTTTAATTTAAAAAATGATAATAAAAAAAGCCTTTTCATCAAGAGTAAATCTTTTCCATAGATAGTACGTTATCTGTAAAATGAGAAATCGTAATTTTCCTTAGTGCACGTAGAGTAATTGTGTTTATGAGATAGCTAGGCTTGTTGTACTGAACGAGATGCACATTTCGAGCCACATTGACGGTTGACTGTTACGGTTTGATATTAGTCAGTCGTCACCGTGAAGTACAATACAGTATAAAAAAAATATTTATTTTGATAACAAGAAGGAATTACCTAAAAGTAGCTTGTGTAATCAGTGATTTGTAAATAGTGTAGAGGAATTATTTATTTTATTTAATAAATTTTGATGAATTTCATTAACTTTTATAAACTGAATATTGTTACATAAACCTCCCTTAAATGATACCTGATGTATACAGTATTTACATTAGCCATTACATATATCAAAACTTTTATGAATTTCCATTTTTTTCTTTTTTATTCCATGAGACTTTCTGACCACTACTTGGTGGTGACCAGAATGAAGATACAAATAAGATGGAGTAATAGAAGAAGGGAAGGACGGGAAGAAGGAGTATTTGCAGGGAGAGTGGAATGGTTACAAGAAGATGAGAAAGAGGCAGAATATAATAGAGAAGTGGAGGAACGATTGGGCAAATATGAATTGGAGCAGATGGGGGACGTGGAAGGTGTGTGCAGGATATTCACAAAAGAATAATGTGCAGCATGTGATGTGGTGTGTGGGATGAAGAGAAGATGGAGGGGGTGCAAGGAACAGCGTGGTGGAATGAAGAAGTGAGACAGGCTGTGGCACAAAAGAAGAAAGCATACAATGAATGGATGAGAAATAGGGGCGTGGAAGAAGTTGAGAGGCGGAAGAGAGAGTTATAAGTAGAAAGAGAGAGGTAAAAAGATTAGTAAGAGAGAGTAAGAAGAGAGTGGATGAGGAATTTGGAAGGAATTTGAGTGTAAAGTGGAGGGACTGTAAGACAATGTTCTGGAAAGAGATGAAGAGAGTAAGACAGGGTGGAAGTGAAGTTGGCAGGGGAGTGAAAAATAAAAATGGTAGATTACTATAAGGGAGAAAAAGTGAGCAGATAAAGAGAACACTTTAAGGAATTGTTGAACAGAGGATGGAAGTAATGCGAGTATAAATGGCTGGGGAATGGCTGGGAGTAGGAGGGAGGTGAGAAGACAGGAAGAAATCAGTAGGATAGAAGTTGTGGAAGCAATGAAGAAAGTTAAATTGGGGAAAGCCCCAGGAATTGATGGAGTGTTTGGTGAAATGTTGAAGCATGGGGGAGAGAAAGTAGTAGAATGGATGTGGAACATGTGCAGATTGGCCTGGGAGGAAGGTAGAGTCCCGGAGGATTGGAAGTCAGGTATAATTATTCCCTTGTACAAAGGAAAAGGGGAAAAACAAGTGTGTGGTAATCACAGGGGCATTTGTCTTCTTAGTATAATAGGAAAAGTGTATGGTAGGATACTTATTGACAGAGTTAGGGAAATAACAGAAGAATTAGTTAGAGAAGAACAGGGAGGCTTTAGGAAGGGAAGAGGTTGTGTAGATCAGATATTCATTCTTAGATCTTTAGTGGAAAAGTTTCTAGAGAAGGGAAAGTTGTACGCGGCTTTCATGGATTTGGAGAAAGCATACTACAGGGTGGATAGACAAGGATTGTGGAAAGTATTAAGAATATATGGAGTAGATGGGAAGTTGTTGAATGTTGTGAAGAGTATGCATGATGGTGCTAAGGCTGCAGTGCGTGTGGATGGTGAACTGAGTGAATTTTTCTCTTTGAAGGTTGGCTTGAAACAGGGATGTGTCATGTCTCCATGGTTGTTCAATTTGTACATGGATGGGGTAATAAAAGAGGTACAAGGTAGGCTAGTGGATGTTCGATTGGCCCTGGTGAGAGAGGGTAGTGTTTGGAAACTCCCTATACTGATGTTTGCAGATGATACTGTGTTGTTGAGTGAAGACGAAGGGGAGCTGCAAGGCTTGGTGGATGGGTGTGGGAGAGTGTGTAAGAAACGGAATCTAAAGGTGAATGTAGGGGAGAGTAAAGTGATGGTCTTTGAGAAAGGTGAATTCAGTGAATGTACAGCGAGGTTGGATGGTGAGGAATTGGAAAATGTGAGTACGTTTAAGTACCTGGGTAGTGTGATGAGTAAGGATGGAGGTCTGGAGGGTGAAGTGCTTGAAAGGGTACAGCAGGGAAGAAAGGTTGCTGGTTCCTTGAAAACAGTGATAAGAAACAGGGAAGTGAGCATGGAAGTGAAAAAGTTACTACATGACATATTGTGATATCAACTCTAACGTATGGAAGTGAAGCTTGGACGTTGTTGGAAGGGCACAACTCAAGAGTGAGAGCAGTGGAAATGAGTTATTTAAGAGGAGCCTGTGGAGTCACATGGAGAGACAGGCTGACAAATGAGGATATAAAGAAGCATTGTGGTGTGGATGTGGGTGTGATAGGAAGCGTTAGGAGGAATACACTGAGGTGGTTTGGCCATGTGGAGAGGATGGAGGGTGAGTGACGAAGAGAGTGTATGTGAGTGAGGTGGAGGGGGGGAGAGGGAGGGGGAGGCCGAGGATGAGATGGAGGGATGGGGTGGAGAGGTATATGAGAGAGGGGGGTGTGAGTTGGGAGCAGGGCAGTGAAATGGCGGGGGACACGGCGACGTGGAGGCGATTTGTTTGTGGCCACCCCGAACGGGATTGAGACGTCTGGCAATAGATAGATAGAGACTGATGTTGTTTATACAAATTTAAAACTGAAGACATGTTGTGTTGGTAAGAACTCCATCATTTATTTCATCTTCATCATATTCCAGTAGAGCGTAGTGTAGTAGTAGCAGAAAAAAAAAATACGATAATTTTCACAGTCATCCCATATATTTTTACGATAATTTGAGTGGAAAAACGATAATTTTGAAACATGAGTACGTAACTCCATCAAAAAAATCTGGCACCCCTGATCTAAATTTTGTTGCTTGTCATTAGTATACGTTCTGTATCAATGAGTGTCGTCAGCAGTAATGCAGAATGATCAGATGTATTATGTCATCATCACCTGCATCAAAAGCCGTAAATAACTTGGGGCTTATCCACAGCTTCACATTTTTTGTTTTAACCCTGTGGTTACGAAATGCCTACAGTGCAAAACATTTACCAGCTAAAAATGAAGTGAGTTTACCACACTTCGTAGCAGTAGTTGTAGAAGAAGTAGTCACGGAGGAGAAAATATACGGAGTATCAACTCTTACGGGTGAACACGAGACCAATGTAACGAGCTGGCTTGGTCAACAGATGGCATTGTGGTCGTCGGTGTGTCGTCTGTTAGTTGACAAGCGGGATGCGATGCAGTGTTCCACGTACGATAATTATCGTACATGTACGATAATATTGCCTCTGGTACGTTACGTACCATTTTCTATTATCGTACAGTTTGTACGATAATTTGTACGATAATTTTGGGTTGAAAGTTAGCATGGCAGTAAATTTTGTGGCACGTATAGCTAATCTGTGGCAGGCATAGCTAATCATGCACAGTTATTCCACATTTTGACAGATGAGTGATCTTAAGAGCTAACGTAATGGTGATCACTGAAAATACTTCTTTTATGGTTTTGCTGAGTTATCATCTGCAAGAAGAAGCACATTTCTAAGAGTTATCTATTTAAGTTCTATAGACTGCATTCTCCTGCTAGTCAGACTGACATTCTATAGTGGCACATAGGCTATTTCTGTACCATTTTTGTAATAAAGGATATGATTATATTATTTTAATATTATCATTATGAGACTGTCATGGTGTGCCCTAATTCTGATACAAAATAAAGTAATAAACACCAAAGGATACATCAGTACCTTACAAATTTACACTACTGATGAAGTTAATTGTAATGGGTAAGTTTCCAATAAATACGCCAAGGTATCGGCGACAATAAACGATAATTTTGAAGAGCCGGTACAATAATTCCCATCTAAAAGTGTGGCACCACTGATGCGATGGTGCGTGGCGGTACAAATAAACATGGCTCCAAACCCTGGACACCGCTGTGTTGTTTGTGGGAAAAACCGGCGAACTGGAGCTAATCTACGGTTTCGTTTCTTCCCAAAGGACAAAAAGGGGTGCGTAAAACAGATGTAACAAACTGTTATATATAAACAGTTGTACTACGGTGATAAATGTTGGTGTAGATTAAGACAACAGCTGAAACTGGACCTCGGCACGTACGCCTAATATAGAAATCTGTAGAAATTACTATGTTTCATTACAAGTATGATAAAGGATGCGTGAACTTGCTGAGGTAATACCACCACACTCGCAACGCAGGATATTATTTACAGCGCCCTCACACAATATTTATTGACAATATTCATATATGCAGCCGTATTATTGATCTTGTGAAAATGACAGTGAAGATATGCACCATCTATTATTAAAGGATATTACTCGTATACCGATAACGGAAAATTACTATTTTATGCAGGTAAGAACCATGTAATGAAATAAAAAAATTCCTAAACCTGTACTTACAGCAGAGAGAGAGAGAGAGAGAGAGAGAGAGAGAGAGAGAGAGAGGGGATATCCACAGGCAAAAGGAAACACAAAATAGCCGAAGCTCACGGGATATTTCGTGTTTCCTTTTTCCCCTGTGAGTATTAGCATGTTTATGAAGCGCGTGTTATTTAGTTATTCGCAGGTAGATAGATAGATAGACAGAAAGATAGATGCAGATACAGATAGACAGATAGACAGGCAGGTAACACTTACTGTACAGTAGATGTATGTATGAATTTGTTAATATACATAC